>NC_084611.1:23360322-23680322 GCF_033978795.1 Nerophis ophidion | reverse complement strand
TTTGTTCCCAAGCTACGTTTTTTTTAATGATACGCAGTAGCTTTTATGTATTTTTCGGAGTATAAGTTGCATTTTTGGGGGAAATGTATTTGATAAAACCCAACACCAAGAATAGACATTTGAAAGGCAATTTAAAATAAATAAAGAATAATGGACAACAGGCTGAATAAGTGTACGTTATATGAGGCATAAATAACCAACTGAGAAGGTGCCTGGTATGTTAACGTAACATATTATGGTAAGAGTCATTCAAATAACTATAACATATAGAACATGCTGTACATTTACCAAACAATCTGTCACTCCTAATCGATACATCTCATGAAATCTTATACGTGAATGAGCTAAATAATATTTGATGTTTTACGGTAATGTGTTAATAATTTCACACATAAGTCGCCCCTGAGTATAAGTCGCAACCCCGGCCAAACTATGAAAAAAACTGCGACTTATAGTTAGAAAAATACGGTAGTATACATGTATGGGGATTGTTTATAAATTGACCAAACACCCGCGTGTGAGGTGCCACGTAAAAAATGATAGGCGCCGATCCAGTGGGTGCTTCGGGGCCCGAGCACCCACGTGGGATCGATGGCAACTTTCAATCTTTTAAAATATTTTTTTTGAAAAAAATTTGTTAATTTTGTGGCGAGTTTGGTCCGTTTTACAAAATAATAAAGCCACAAATCATATGGTATATCAAAGGCCTACTAAAATGAGATTTTATTATTTAAACGGGGATAGCAGGTCCATTCTATGTGTCATACTTGATCATTTCACGATATTGCCACATAGAGAACACCCACGATAAAGTTCGCAACTTTTGGTGCTAAGAAAAAAGCCCTGCCTCTACCGGAAGTCGCAGACGATGACGTCGCAAGTGTGGGGGCTCCTCACATATTCACATTGTTTTTAATGGGAGCCTCCAACAATAAGTGCTATTCGGATTGAGAAAGCAACAATTCCCTCATTAATTTGAGCGAGGATAAAAGATTTGTGTTTGAGGATATTGATAGCGACGGACTAGGAAAAAACAAAACAAACGCGATTGCATTGGGACGGATTCTGATGTTGTTACTAGGATAATTCTGAGAAATCCCTTATCTTTCTATTGTGTTGCTAGTGTTTTAGTGAGTTAAATAGTACCTGATAGTCGGAAGTGTACGTCCACGGGAGTCTTGACGCGCAGTGTCTCAGGGGAGTCGACGGCAGCTATCTTACAGCTGATCTCCGGTAAGAAGCGACTTTTTAACCACAATTTTCTCACCGAAACCTGCTGGTTGACATTCCGTCGTGATTCATGTTCGCTTGACCGCTCTGATCCATAGTAAATTTTCACCTCCAGGAATTTTAAACAAGGAATCACTGTGTGTTTGTGTGGCTAAAGGCTAAAGCTTCCCAACTCCATCTTTCTACTTTGACTTCTCCAATATTTATTGAACAAATTGCAAAATATTCAGCAACACAGATCTCCAAAATACTGTGTAATTATGCGGTTAAAGCAGACGACATGTAGATGTGTGTGTGTGTGCGCATCTCTCATACTTCCTAAAAACCTTTGACGTCTTGCGTACACGTCATTACACGACGTTTTCAAGACGACACTTCGCGAGAAATTTTAAATTGCAATTTATTAAACTAAAAAGGCCATATTGGCATGTGTTGCAATATTAATATTTCATCATTGATATATAAACTATCAGACTGCGTGATGGGTAGTAGTGGGTTTCAGTAGGCCTTTAACTCCGCTGAACGTCTATTTTTTTTTTTTTTAATACACGCACACACTGGCAGATATGTAGATCGGCGCCTATGTCCAGTAGATCAGTGGTTGGAATTAACGAGGTCTTTTCCTCCTTCTAGGAGTTTGACAAGAAATACAACCCAACATGGCATTGTATCGTTGGAAGGAACTTTGGCAGCTATGTGACTCACGAGACCAAACACTTCATCTACTTCTACTTGGGCCAGGTGGCCATTCTGCTCTTCAAGTCTGGATGAAGCACACACGAAACACGCATTACTGCTACTACTACTACTACTACTATGTTACTGACTGATTTGACAAAGGCACTCATCATTCCAAGGCAGGAGGCTGCTGCCTTTTTTCGTGCTTTCTACTTTTGTTCAGGACGATTAAAATAATGTGGCCATTTAAAACAGATCAAACACCCTGTATTTATTTTTGTCTGTTACATTGAAATGTCTTTTTTAATTAAAACATGGCTATAAAGCTTTTTGGATCCTATAATTATTCATTACTATACTGCAGTTCTTAAATAGGGAACATGTACGCAGTTCTATGTCTGGCGCGTGTGATTTTGGGGACATTTTTTTAAAGTGTACTAGTATGACAGCGCACATATGGCTTATAGACTGTGAGATGAGGAAAAGTGTTATGGGATACAATAGGCTCCTTGCCATTAAAAAATCAGGAATTTTAGGTTCCTGTAGATCAGTGGTTCTCAACCTTTTTTCAGTGATGTACCCTCTGAACATTTTTTTAATTCAGGTACCCTCTAATCAGAGCAAAGCATTTTTGGTTGAAAAAAAGATAAAGAAGTAAAATACAGCACTATGTCATCAGTTTCTGGTTCATTAAATTGTATAACAGTGCAAAACATTGCTCATTTATAGTGGTCTTTCTTGAACTATTTGGAAAAAAAGATATTAAAATAACTCAAAACTTGTTGAAAAATTAACAAGTGATTCAATTATAAAGATTTCTACACATGGAAGTAATCATCAACTTAAAGTGCCCTCTTTGGGGATTGTAATAGAGATCCATCTGGATTCATGAACTTAATTCTAAACATTTCTTCACAAAAAAAGAAACCTTTAACATCAATATTTATGGAACATGTCCACAAAAACCTAGCTGTCAACACTGAATATTGCATTGTTGCATTTTTCAGTTTATGAACTTACATTCATATTTTGTTGAAGTATTATTCAATAAATATATTTATAAAGTATTTTTGAATTTCTATTTTTAGAATATTTTTTTTAAATCTCACATACCCCTTGGCTTACCTTCAAGTACCCCCAGGGGTAAGTGTACACCCATTTGAGAACCACTACTGATTTAGAAGTGTGATTTGGTGTTTTTGCCGCATTTCACAGTTCATGGTAGTTTATATAAATCAGGCTGATGTATGGAGGAGTGGCTTACAATATATTTCTATAATGATACCGTGTAAATAAATTAGGTCACATTACTTTACTAAAAATAGAAATACAAAGCAATAATGATTTATGAGTGCACCAAATTCTTCATAAAGTCAGGCTTTTGTCCACGTCTTGTCAGAAAGTCGTCCTGTCGGTAAATTAATTCATGTGGGTCAGGCGATTCCTTGTCCATTTCAGATGTAAACATCCGGATTTATCTCACACTGACAAGACAAACCCATCGGCTGTAATAGTTAAAATTTGATATTTAGTTATTCCACTCATCTGCCTTTTTCCCACGTAAAAATGAGTCCATCCATTCCTCTTAAGCTTTGCTAATCCAATTGCTTTCTTTATAAAAAATAAGACTGCAGTTTTACAACAGCGGCTGAGTAAAACACTCAACTACTTCCACTGATTAGCGTTCTTCAGCACACAAAATTTTCCCGCATTTGAACGCGCAAAGTTGTTGGTGGAAACAAGGGCCAACTTTATTTAACCAGGTAAGTCACTCAAAATCCTGCAGTGGAAAAAGGCCTAATGTTATGTAGAGGTGTACTTACAACAATTCTATAGACAGACCGCTTCTAGCTGGGGGGGAAAAAGTGGTGCAACAAATATAAATTCTAGTAAAGGACAAGCAGAAAATAGATGACAAAATAGGTGTGTAAGATTGACTTTATTAACATTTAGAAAACCAATTTGTGTGGAAAGACCCCATTAGTCAAGGAGAAGGAGCCATGCAGGTATCCTCTCAGCTGAGGAACCTTCTTGATAAGAGACAGGAGCTGTGAGTCTACAGCCTTCTGGTCCTCCTTCCTCTGCTCTGTCACCAAGTATTTCTACACAACAAATACATAAAGATGGAGCTGCTATTTCACAAGGCACCAAAAACATTTCAGAGCATGTTTATTTACCTCCTTTTCTGTGTCAAAGATCTCGCCCTCTTGGTGGCGGGGCCTTCTCAGTCTCTTCTTCTTGAAATAGACATCTTTGAGAGACTTGGGGAGCTTCAAGCTAGAGATGTCAATTTTGGTGGTGGTTGCAATGACAAACTTCTGGTGAGCTCTGCGCAGAGGGACTCTATTCAAAGTATGAGGGCCTACAAGAAAGATAGTCTTAGCATCTGAGTGTATAATGAATAATGCAGTTATATTTGAGCACTAACCAGTGACAAGTAGCAGACCACTTGCAAGCTGCTTCAGGAAGACTACACGCTAGAAAAAGCACAAATCATAGGATTATAGGACACATCCAAATGGTAAAGTACATTTTGAAAAACTTGCATCCCCCAATTACTTCTTCGTAGCAGAAAATAAATCTTGCACACATTTTACAGACCTGTGCTTGTCAGTCTTGTCATGTACCAAATGTAATTCTGATTATTTAAACACCAAAGCTACAGTGGCTACAGTTATGGGCTTTTCCCTTGATGTATTGATTGTGGTGGTGCAACACAGCAACATTAGCAGCTACACCTAAAAATAATTTTTTTAACATAAAAAAGTAATGTCTTATAGCTTCCAGTAGAAGACAAGAATCCGACGCTTTACTTAGCTTTTATTGCAATTTGTATGCAAACAGGCCCAATTCCACAAGTATTTCCTCCGTGCACACAAGTCTGTCTGCGTGTTTCACTCCTAGACACAACACTTCTTCATTCTCAGACACGGTGCATTGAGACTAAGGCTGGGCGATATTGGCTTTTTTTTATAAATGTCACGATATTTTTATGCCATATTGCGATATACGATATATATTACGATATTTTGCCTTGGCCTTGAATGAAAACTTGATGCATATAATCACAGCAGTATGATAAATAAATAAATAAATAAATGGGTTGTACTTGTATAGCGCTTTTCTACCTTCAAGGTACTCAAAGCGCTTTGACACTACTTCCACATGATTCTGTTTCTACATCAAAACATTCTTCATACTGCAATAATATGTGCTACTTTTAAACTTTCATGCAGAGAGGGAAATCACGACTAAGTCAATTGACCAAAACTGTATTTATTAAATACTCTTCATTCTCTCACGGGTGACTTTTTAAATGAAAGAACAAATTAATAGTGTTGCTCCCTTTTTGTAGTAACACTTTTGCTGCATACTTTGCATATTGCTGTGGTCTGCTAAATATCTTCCCACTTGAAGCCAAACCCCCGCCAGATGATGGACCCCCTGTTCTTTATTTTGGGCATTTATTTTTCTTCCTCCATTTGTGATAAGTTTCGCACCATCTCTCTCTTGTATCGTCACAAGCGCCGCTCTCTCGACCTGCCTCGGCTAACGTTAGCCATGCTGCTACCTCTCTGATCGGCGAGAGCTATGACGCTAGACGCGTGAGAGTATGTGATGTATGTAAGAAGGCGGGCTTGTTTTCCGTATCTGTCAGAATAAGAGACGAGAAGGAGTGAGAAACGCCAGAAAGCAAGGGTGTGAGAACATATAATCGAATATTACGATAGTCATTTTCTATATCGCACAGAGACAAACCTGCGATATATCGTTTATATCGCCCAGCCCTAATTGAAACCATGGGAAAAATGATCATAAACTAACATACACATTACCACCAGCAGGTAGTAACAATACGAATGTATATAAATGGTTTATTTGCACACTATTGATTAGTGACGCATCAAAAACATGGCCGTCGGAAAGACGTAATTTGATCACCGAAACAGTGCTGCTGAAACCGGATGTTGTGATGTCGCACAGGGTTGTCTGGAGTGGAGGCACCAAAGTCCACGATGTGGACGATCTTAAATGTATCCGGAATATACCCGAGGAAAGCCATCTTAAAAATTTAAGATGCAGTTAGCTGCATTTAAAGAGAAAAGCTTTGAGCAGCGTGAAGCAAGCGCGACGCCAGGCTTGTGCAGCTCTCTCTTGGTCGTGAACATAGAGCGACAGAAGTAGAGTCACTAAACACAAAGATGCTAGATTTGTTGCCAGTAGTTTGTAGTAAATAAAGTGTAAATAAAATGATTAGAGAAACCTATTGAAATAAAATTCTCAAAGTACATTGTACAATAAGCAACAATTGAAAAATGGAGAAAGTGATGTAAGAAAAATATGTTAATAGGATAATGGATGCATGTTTACATTTGCCGTTATAAATAAAATATATGCAACCTGAAAGGGACAAGCAGTAGAAAATGGATTGATATGCATCATGGCAAATAAGACGATTTCATATTGACCACACCTCCAATCTAGAGAAAACCCTGCAGTTGGTAGAGTGCAATCAGCTGTGGCTAGGTTTTGCTGGAAAAGACTAGAACTTTAGAACAATAATCATCAAAGCACTAATATACCTAAGTGACTAGTGGCCATTTGCACCACAAAGTATTACATTTCATAACCGTACACTTTCACAGATGCCCCTAAATTCAGATTTTATGACCACCCGGTCCAGCCATGTGATTTGACCACAATGAAAGACTGAAAAATTTCCAGGGGTCTGGGGGACGAAGGCCCCCCAGAAGCTCCTGGTTTTTCACCAATTTAACATGCTAAAATTAACAAAGACAGCACCATTTGAATTAAATACTTTAGTGTTTTAAGACATGAAAACATCATTAATAGAACATACATACCCCAATTACCCTAATGAATCACTGTATGTGCTTCAGTCCCAACAGTATTTAGTCACTAATATTTACATCTTGTGTTCATTTCACATCCACAGGTGTCACATTGATCAGTGTTATTATCTACAGTTTATTTACAGTATTACCAAATTACTTCAGTTCACTTCACACATTTACTTGCTCGGAGAGCCCTAACGAGATTTCCTTGCAAATTTCTGAGCAGCCTGCATTTTCCTTTTGGTCGCTGCTTTTGTAGCTTCATTTTTGGATTTCACTGCCAACTTCTGCCTCTAGTATTATATGCAAATGTATTTCAAATAAATTGTTAACTGGAATCAATAATGCGACTCTTTGAATTTCTGTAATTTCATAATATATTTTCACGTGGCTTTTTATTTTTAGAAAAACCCATTTATATTTCGCAAAGCAATAATTGGTTAATATTTAAAACAAACACGCGTATTTCGCAAGCAAATCTTTTTTTGCTTACCTCATTATTAACTACCCTATCTGCAACTGAAGTGGGTTGTTTGGGTGGATCTTCCCTCTCGATGTCTACGGCAGTTGTTGATGTAAACAAAGGATGAAGTCCGTAAGGTTTGCCCGCTTTCGGTTGACATCCAAAAGTACCAGCTAGTAAAAAGTTTGTTTTCCTTGCTTCAAGTTGTTTCATATATTTTTGGTGTTTCGCATGTACTTCCAAAACCTTGTGATCCATAGTCAATATTATCATGACACCACATGCACAAAACTTTTCCGGGACGATTGCGTACTTTCTCTCGAGAACCGACACCGTTTACATTTGGAAAATGGCGGTAATAATGTCATCATTCATGACAGATGTCCTGATTGGTCACAAGGAACATATCGACCAATCAACTATGGCGTAATATTATATTATGCCGTAGTTGATTGGTCGACCCTTTAGACGGAAAAGAGACATGCCTGCCTGTCAGACTAGTGCGTGCAATTTTGCATTTGCACCAAGGAGCATCTTTAAAGAATCCCACCTTTCCACGGTGGCGTCCTGTGAGCAAGATGAGGACAGTTCCGGGGGTGATTGAGGAGCGAAGTCTCCTCTTGTGCTGGCTGAAGGGCTTTTTGCCGTGACTCTTCAACTTGCGAGGAACGTCTTCGGTGGGGTAGTAGCGGGGCTACGGCAGACAACCACATGTCTATACAAACTCTTCTAGGTTGCATGTGACTACAGATTGTCTTGCATGTTTGCATGACCACACATGAGCTGGGATTATTACCATTTTACGCAGCTTGACAACGCGGCTGCCTCCGTTTTTGTCACCACCGACAGTCTTCACAACTGTGGCTTGGGGCCTAGTTTTGATCTTCTTCTCGACCTGCGGGACATGCCAGAGTGTAACCCTCAGTCATCCAGCACGGATGGGTTTAGTATTTATTCACAGCGTCCTCACCTTAGTCTCAGTGGTCTTGTAGTTCCTCTTGTACATAGCACGGCGGGCATACATCGCCGAGCGGGAGTAACGACCGATTCCCCGGGCCAGGACCGGGTTACGGCTCCCGTGCTTCTTCTTGACTACCTTTTTGTCTCCTTCTGCCATCTGTCAGAGGAACACATGCAAGTCGTGAATCAATTCAAATCAATACATCGTCAAGTGTACAAAAACACGAGCGCATATTGAGTGATGTTGTAAGCATTTCAGCAATCTCGCGCACTTTGCAAATTATACGTCCTTTCCATTGTGCGCAAGCAATTTGCATATCGCAAGACGAGATTTAAGACGAGATTTTGCGGATGGTTTAGTCAGTAACCCTACATCAGTGGTTCTTAACCTTGTTGGAGCTACCGAACCCCAGCAGTTTCATATCCGCATTCACCGAACCCTATTTTAGTGAAAAATAAGTTTTGTTTTGTTTTTCAAATTCAAGACAAAATTACATGTTTTTTTGATACTGGTGCACAAAATGAACCACAATAAATTACACACCTGCAAATCAGATGGAAAATTAGAGGGAACATTGTTTCGGGCAGGGATGTCCAAACATTTTGACTTCGGGGCCGCATTGGGCTAAAAAAATGTCGTTGAGGGCCGAAAGTCGACTGCATGTAGAGTAACTATATACATTATTTATATTTATATATATTATGGTTTTGTGGTATACTGGTATTAGTATAGTACCGCGATACTAATGAATCTAATTCGGTACTATACCGCCTCTAAAAAGTACTGGTCATTTTCTCATCACGCTTTGTAATGGATGGGTGTAATTTATTTCTTTTTTTATGGTGATTGGACTTTTTTTCATAATATCCAAAAAGTTCAGTGACCTTGTCTGTTTACATTTTGTATTGGGTGAATTATTTTTTATTGCACCATGACTGGGCAAGGTTATTTGCATAAAGAGATGCTGCACTGAGTCTTGTTCACGAGTGGGGGAAGAGTGGATCGTGAGATCGACAGGCGGTTCGGTGGAGCATCTTCAGTAATGCAGACGACGTACCAATCTGGTGTGGTGAAGAAGGAGCTGAGCCGGAAGGCAAAGCTCTCAATATACCGGTCAATCTACGTTCCCATCCTCACCTATGGTCATGAGCTTTGGGTCATGACCGAAAGAATAAGGTCACGGGTACAAGCGGCCGAATTGAGTTTCCTCCGCCGGGTGGCGGGGCTCTCCCTTAGAGATAGGGTGAGAAGCTCTGCCATCCGGGAGGAGCTCAAAGTAAAGCCGCTGGTCCTCCACATTGAGAGAAGCCAGATGAGGTGGATCGGACATCTGGTCAGGATGCCACCCGAACAACTCCCTAGGAAGGTGTTTAGGGCACGTCCAACTGGTAGGAGGCCACGGGGAAGACCCAGTACGAGTTGGGAAGACTATGTCTCCCGGCTGGCCTAGAAACGCCTAGACGAAGTGGCTGGGGAGAGAGAAGTCTGGGCTTCCCTGCTTAGGCTGCTGCCCCCGCAACCCGACCTCAAATAAGCAGAAGAAGATGGATGGATGCTGCACATTCCAAACATAAAAAGTAATTGACCAGGAAAAACTAATGTCCATCAGTTTGAGTCAAAATCTCAGCATTTAAAATGTTCTACATTTAAAATTAATGCAATCTCCCTGCGGGCAAGATTTCTTATTAAACTCATGACGTCTCGCGGGCCGATTTGAAGATGTCAGCAGGCCGCATTTAGCCCACACTTTGGACACTCCTGGTTTAGAGGTATACATAATACGCCGATAGTGAGAAGTTTTCATTCACGCGATGAGTCGGGTGTGTCTTGACCTCCGCCGAACCACCAAACCCCTAGGGTTTGGTCGAACCCAGGTTAAGAACCACTGCCCTACAATATTATATTTTATAAATAGTAAACCAAGTTGTGGTAGTAGTTTGGTCAGTTGTTTAGTCGTGGATGTACACTAAATAGTGATTAGGGTTGGACTGATTTGAGGGCAATACTCAGTTATATTGTCCCAACTACAAATGAATAGATTTAAATAAGTATTTACTAAATTATTTTGACACCAAAAACATGTATTTGCGCCCATTGATTTGCAAAATGTGCACCACACATTATTCAGATATATAACCAGTCCTGGGTCAAATCCAGGCTCGGGATCTTTCTGTGTGGAGTTTGCATGTTCTCCCTGTGAATGCGTGGGTTCCCTCCGGGTGCTCCGGCTTCCTCTCACCTCCAAAGACATGCACCTGGGGATAGGTTGATTGGCAACACTAAATTGGCCCTAGTGTGTGAATGTGAGTGTGAATGTTGTCTGTCTATCTGTGTTGGCCCTGCGATGAGGTGGCGACTTGTCCAGGGTGTACCCTGCCTTCCGCCCGATTGTAGCTGAGATAGGCGCCAGCGCCCCCCGTGACCCCGAAAGGGAATAAGCGGTAGAAAATGGATGGATGGATAACCGGACGCAAATTGCAATAAGATTGCGCATTTTGCAAATTGCTCACATTGGAATTGTGCCTACAACACTGACAAGCCACATGAAAGATAACAAGTGGCTAAAACACGGTTAGCATATCTAACAGGAAAAAGACAAAGATAAAGTAAGTAAAGAAATATTTGTACGACTAACCCTCAAATAAAAGTTCACTTGCTACGCGTGTCTGGAACACATTACGCTACTGCTAGCTGGCGGCCTCAAGCTGCCGATACAACAATCTATTTATTGCCATCATCGGAACGTATCAGCGAGTAATACCCGCATCTGATGCATAATCCAAGCATATGGACTAGTTATGCCTCATTTTAAGGATTTAGAAAGTCTTCAATTACACCGATTATGTTAGATTTTATTCTCACAGAAAAACAGAAGCAGGCAGGCCTTACCTTTGCTATGAAAAAGAACGACTTCCGGGAAGTGACGCAGATAGAGACGCAGCGTGATGACGTAGCGT
The DNA here is from genome assembly GCF_033978795.1 of Nerophis ophidion. Taxonomy (NCBI): domain Eukaryota; kingdom Metazoa; phylum Chordata; class Actinopteri; order Syngnathiformes; family Syngnathidae; genus Nerophis; species Nerophis ophidion. Next base: position 23,669,177 of record NC_084611.1, on the reverse strand, counting down.
CTGTGCTTCGTCGTTTCTCTAACATTTATGGCTTATATTTGGTTTTACACCACGTCAGGGGTCACCAACCTTTTTGAAACCAAGAGTTATTTCTTGGGTTCTGATTAAGGCGAAGGGCTACCAGTTTGATACTTCAATAAATTGCCAGAAATAGCCAATTTCCTCAATTTACCTTTAATAAATAAATCTATAAAAATGGGTATTTCTGTCCGTCATTCCGTCGTACATTTTTTTTCCTTTTACGGAAGGTTTTCTGTAGAGAATAAATGATGAAAAAACACTTACTTGAACGGTTTAATAGAGGAGAAAACACGAAAAAAAAGGAAAATTTAATTTTGAAATAGTTTATCTTCAATTTCGACTCTTTAAAATTCAAAATTCAACCGAAAAAAATGAAGAGAAAAACTAGCTAATTCGAATCTTTTTGAAAAAATTAAAAAAAGACTTTTATGGAACATCATTAGTAATTTTTCCTGATTAAGATTAATTTTAGAATTTTGGTGACATGTTTTAAAAAGGTTAAAATCCAATCTGCACTTTGTTAGAATATATAACAAATTGGACTGAGCTATATTTTGTAACAAAGACAAATCATTATTTCTTCTAGATTTTCCAGAACAAACATTTTCAAACAAATTCAAAAGACTTTGAAATAAAATTTAAATTTGATTCTACGGGATTTTCTAAATTTGCCGGAATATTTTTTTTGAATTTTAATCATAGGTTTGAAGAACTATTTCACAAATATTCTTCGTCAAAAAAACAGAAGCTAAAATGAAGAATTAAATTAAAATGTATTTATTATTCTTTACAATAAAAATTTACTTGAACATTGTTTTAAATTGTCAGGAAAGAAGAGGAAGGAATTTAAAAGGTAAAAAGGTATATGTGTTTAAAAATCCTAAAATCATTTTTAAGGTTGTATTTTTTCTCTAAAATTGTCTTTCTGAAAGTTATAAGAAGCAAAGTAAAAAAATAAATGAATTTATTTATTGGATGCCACACGAACGTCTCCCTAGGGAGGTGTTTAGGGCACGTCCAACCGGTAGGAGGCCACGGGGAAGACCCAGGACACATTGGGAAGACTATGTCTCCCGGCTGGCTTGGGAACGCCTCGGGATCCCCCGGGAAGAGCTAGACGAAGTGGCTGGGGAGAGGGAAGTCTGGGCTTCCCTGCTTAGGCTGCTGCCCCCGTGACCCGACCTCGGATAAGCGGAAGAAGATGGATGGATGGGATTCATTTAAACAAGTGAAGACCAAGTCTTTAAAATATTTGCTTGGATTTTCAAATTCTATTTGAGTTTTTTCTCTCTCAGAATTAAAAATGTCGAGCAAAGCGAGATCAACTTGCTAGTAAATAAATAAAAAATAAAAAAATAGAGGCAGCTCACTGGTAAGTGCTGATATTTGAGCTATTTTTAGAACAGGCCAGTGGGCGACTCATCTGGTCCTTACGGGCTACCTGGTGCCCGCGGGCACCGCGTTGGTGACCCCTGCACTATATGAACAAAAATTTGAAAAGGAATTTTACCTTTGCAACCTTATTATTCTATTTGCCAATTACGTTTTATATTCATAAATGTAAGTTTCTCAACACCCGACCTGTCTTTTGTGCCTTTAAAAAAGATTTAGAACTCTACATTAAAACACTCTCTACCTTTGACAATAAAAAAGCTGTGAAAACAATGATGCTGTGTTCCAAATTTAAGTTATTTACTGAAATTGAGTGAGCCTATGGCTTTGCACTTTGTTTATTATATATATATTTTTTTTGTATTCTATTTTTGTTACTTTGAATTTACAACCCCCTGGTGCTGTTTTGTACAGTTTTTTTTTTTTTTTTTACTTATTTTGATTATCGTTTCTCGTCTGTTTGTAAATGTTGAAATTTAGAAATAAAGGTTAAACAAAAAACAAAACTAAAATTTATGGGTTTAAAAATATGTGAAAACTATGAATCTACCATGAATCGATTAATGTGGACCCCGACTTAACAAGTTGAAAAACTTATTCGGGTGTTACCATTTAGTGGTCAATTGTACGGAATATGTAATGAACTGTGCAATCTACTAATAAAAGTTTCAAACAATCAAAAAATGATGCTGTGTTCCAAATTTAGATTATTTATGGAACATGTGTGGCCTATGGCTTTACGTTTTGTTACACATATATATATTTTGCATTCTATTTTAGTTACTTTATTGAGTCTACAACCCCCTGGCGCTGTTTTGTACTGTTTCTGTACTTGTTTTGTTTATAATTATTTCTTGATCATACGTAAATGTTGCAGATTACAAATAAAGGTTTGTAAAATAAAAAAACAAAACAAGAAAACGAATGTATGAAAAAAAAAATATATATATTTTCACCTTTCCACCCTCATTGGCTAAGTCTTATATTTTTTCTCAAAAAGAAAAAAAAATGCATATTTTTTTTTATCCTGGACAATATTTATGACAAATTTGTGCTTTGTTTTAAAGATGTGCTATTTGGATACACACAGTATGAGAACAAATTTGAAAAGTAATTTTAACTTTGCAACCTTATTATTCTATTGGCTAAATTTCATATTCATAAATGTAAGTTTCTCAATTGTCGGCCTGTCTTTTGTGCCTTTGAAAAAAAGAATTGGAACTTTACTTTAAAACAGTGGTCCCCAACCCACACAAAAAAAAATTATTTATTTTTATTTTTTTATTTTATTAAATCAACATAAAAAACACAATATGCACTTACAATTAGTGCACCAACCACAAAAACCTCCATTTTTCATGATAAAAACGTCCCTTTTTCATGAGAAAGAAAAAAATATATATATATATGGTCCCCCATCCTCACCCCCCACCCGGGCCGCGGGACAAATTATTAAGCGTTGACCCGTCCGCGGATACAAAAAGGTTGGGGACCACTGCTTTAAAACACTTTCTAACCCTAAAATAAAAAAAGCTGTCAAATCGGTGATATCTCAGGAACTTGTGTGACCTTATAACTTTTCACATTGTTATATATATATATATATATATATATATATATATATATATATATATATATATATATTGAATTCTACTGCAGTTGTTTTAGTTTACAACCCCCTGGCGCTGTTTTGTACTGTTGTTGTTCATGTTTATTTGTAAATGTTGATGATCATAAATAAAGATTTATATTTAAAAAAAAAACGTTTGTCTTTTTGTCGTGTTGTTAATGCATATCAAACATAAAACATACATATACATATATTAAATACATAGTGTTTTAAATTACTTACCAATCTATTTAAACGCTACATGTAGACGTTACCTATTTGTTCATCTTAATATAAGACAATCAGACAAAAACAACATGACTATTGTTGGTACTGTATAATATGTAAAGTATGAAACAAACTCATCCGAAAACTATTTTAAGTCACAAACCCTGATCGTAATACAATTTTTTAAAAATCCAATTGACTACATTTGAAAATGATTCACAAATCATTGTATTCAGTTTTTATTTATGATTACGATTTACAAGGTGCCAACTTCACAGGTTTTGGGTTTTGTATAAACAGGTCTATACCCTTTTTGTAAGAATGCCTACACCTGTGCGTAATGGTGTTTGTGATATGTTCTGCCACCAATTCAATCTATTTACAGTCACCACTCATATGCTGATGAGCAATTCAATATAGACTTTATTTTTGGTCAACAAGTTATATTGTCAATATAATGTAAATTAGCAACATTTTCCACAAACGTTTTTTTTGAGGGGGCTCAATAAGGACGTAACAATCAATGCGATGAGTAAGCTTTTAAAAACAATACAAACCAGCCACAATCATTATATCCTTTATAAGGTATAATTATCTCTTAACCACAAGTTAACAACATTTTGAGGATTGATGCAACTTGTTATAAGTAAAACAACAACACATTTTCCAAATATGTAATTTATTCAGAAAAACTTGCAAATAAATCCAAAACATGATGTGTTCTGCTTGTGTAAGAGGTTTTTAAAAAAAATAACAAATGGTTCTAATGATGGAGTGATTCTAATGCATGAAGGCAAACATGTTTCTGTACACACGTGTGGAGTCACACACAAACTCATTCATTATTATAGATTTTCAAAATAAGGCAACACAGGACTTTGTTAATTGAAATATAGCATCATAACAAATTGCAATGACAACACCACTCAACATTAAAGCCGTCCTTACATTACTGTTTGTAATATTATGTGAATGTGTACATGTGTCAATGACATTCCTCTTCTTAGGCAGCAAAAACTCAGCACTTTTCAAGGATGATGGCGATACCTTGGCCGCCTCCGATGCAAGCCGATCCCACGGCGTACTTGCCGCCTCGTCGCCTGCCATGAAAAAACATCAATCATTCATAGCGGGAGAAAATAACTCCTGACGGCGGAGCATATTCTCATGACCCAGCTACCTGAGCTCGTGAACCAGGTGAGCGGTGATGCGAGTCCCTGAAGCTCCGAGAGGATGTCCGATGGCAATGGCGCCGCCGTTTACGTTGCTTTTTTCCGGATCCAGTCCGAGGGCCTTGGCAACGGCCAAGTACTGTGGGGCAAACGCCTCATTCACCTGTGGACAATCGAAAGACAATTGCATAAACTTTCTGATAGGTTATTTACCTAAAACACAAAGTGGACGCGGCGTACATTTGAAATGGCAGACAATTGAAGAGAGGCTGTTATGTCCAAAATGTAAAAAATGATCATATTAAACAACTTAATTGTCTGTTTGACCCAGGGCTAGGCAATATGGTCTTTTATTAATATCTCGATATTTTTAGGCCATGTCACAATACACAATATATATCTCCATATTTTGCCTTTAAAGTGCACCTTTTGTAGAGAACGCCACTACAATATTTTAAAACAAATAAAGTCCACTTTTGTGCATGATGTCACACAAGATATTTCAATAACTATCACATAAAAAATAGCTGCATAATAGGGAATCAAATAGTGTATGTCCTTTGCTATGTGGTCGGTTACTGCGGACGTTATCTCCTTCTTTTTTTGACAATTTTTTTTCATACGGTGTTGATGTGGAAATGGAAGACGCAAGGCTCAATCGGGTCAGTGCTGGTTGCTTCGGCATTTTGTGCGTATGGCACCGGCCAGAGATGTTGACATGCGAAGTTTCAAGCACTCCTTATTCTCTAGTGCAGTGGTGCCAAGGAGTATGTGAGATTTTTTTTTTATATTTTAAAAATTGCAACAATTCAACAATCCTTTATAAATATATTTATTAAATAATACTTCCGCAAAATATGAATGTAAGTTCATAAACTGTGAAAAGAAATGCAACAATGCAATATTCAGTGTTGACAGCTAGATTTTTTTTGTGGACATGTTCCATTATATATTGATGTTAAAGATTTCTTTTTTTGTGAAGAAAAGTTGAGAATTAAGTTCATAAATCCAGATGGCTCTCTATTACAATCCCCAAAGAGAGCACTTTAAGTTGATGATTACTTCTATGTGTAGAAATCTTTATTTATAATTGAATCACTTGTTTATTTTTCAACAAGTTTTGAGTTATTTTTATATCGTTTTTTCCGAAATAGTTCAAGAATGATCACTACAAATGAGCAATATTTTGCACTGTTATACAATTTAATAAATCAGAAACTGATGACAGTCCTGTATTTTATTTCTTTATCTCTTTTTTTCAACCAAAAATGTTTTGCTCTAATCAGGGGGTACTTGAATTAAAAAAATGTTCACAGGGGGGTACATCACTGAAAAAAGGTTGAGAACCACTGCTCTAGTGGGTGAATTTTCAAATGATGCTAAAAATTAGTAGTGCTGCTACTTTTTGTAGCAACGCTTTTGCCGCATACTTGACATTATACGGTTGTCTGTTCAACATCTTCCCGCTTGAAGCCAACCCACCGCCAGATTACATTTAACAGAAGTCTAGTTAGAGCCCTGTTACTACTACAGGAAGTAACCTGATATTAACAGTAAATGACCAAATAAACTGATAATAGTTATAACAATATTATACAACTAAAAATGATGCAAAATGTTACCGCATTCATCAACAGCCATATAAGGAGCCTTTGTAACCTATTTTGTAATGGGTATATTGTCATTTAAAACCAATAATAAAAAATCTTGATATTTATCGTTATCACAGATACACATATATGTCACGATATAGATTTTAGGCCATATTGCCCATCCCTAATCGGCGGTATTTTTGTTGAATGGTAAATGGGTTGTACTTGTATAGCGCTTTTTTACCCCTTTTTAAGGGGCTCAAAGCGCTTTGACAGTATTTCCACATTCGCCCATTCACACACACACATTCACACACTGGTGGCGGGAGCTGCCATGCAAGGCGCTCACCAGAACCCATCAGGAGCAAGGGTGAAGTGTCTTGCCCAAGGACACAACGGACGTGACTAGGATGGTAGAAGGTGGGGATTGAACCAGTAACCCTCAAATTGCTGGCACAGCCACTCTACCAACTTTGCCATGCCGTCCCGTTTTTCCAGACCACACACCCAGCGACTAGAGGAGACTCTGTTAAAATGAATAGGAGGTACAATGTTTGTTGGTCTGTGCTCTGGATTTTTCGTTAGGTACACGTGTATAATATTATCCGGTGTTGTAAAAAAATGCCTTAAAAAGACAATAAACAGCATCAGGTATTTTAATGTCACAATATGTAACTGACCTCAACCAGGTCCATGTCACTTAGCGAGAGCCCAGCTTTTTTGAGAGCTTGAGTGACAGCTGGGACTGGGCCTGCAGGATTCAAAACAAAAATATCAGTATTAGTCAAATATAAATATTAACTCATGTTTTGTTTTATTCTTTACTAGGAAACTCACCGATTCCCATGATGCTCGGGTCGCAGCCCGACACATGATAGGCCACGATTCTTGCCAGTGGAGTGAGCTTGTGTTGATGGAGTGCATCCTCACTTGCGATCACCACTGCCGCAGCACCGTCAGACACACCCTGAAGAGGAGCAAAACATTTAGGGATACATCGCTTTAATATTTTGTTCCAGTTTGAATAACATATTTTAGAGGAGGACTGACTGAAGCGTTGGCAGGAGTAACAGTCCCTCCTTTTTTGAAGACGGTGGGCAGTTTGGCCATCTGCTCCATTGTGGTCTGAGGGCGGGGGTGTTCATCTTGAGCCATGGACACTTTGCCTTTCTTAGATTTTAAATCAACAGGAGCAATTTCTTCTGTGTAGTGACCAGCCTCTTGTGCTGACAGAGCACAAAAGATAACGAAGCATTAGGGCCACTTAGAAAAAACAAGAAATGCCTTAAGAGAGAAAAAAAGCTAGGAGGTAAGTTGTAATAATACATTTTTTAATAACTGTATTATTACTTGTAAGGTTTTACGAAAAAAAATAATAAAATGCAGAAAAAAAGTTATGTTCCAACTAGGGTTGTACGGTATACCGGTATCAATAAAGTACCGCGATACTAATTGATTGAAATCAGTACCATTCTTTCATCTGCGGCGTTGACTACAGAACCAAGGCGCATCCTGTTGAGTGTGTCAAAACGCACACACAAAGTGCATACAAGCAATAACATCTTGTAAAGGAAGAATGTAAAAAAAAACAAACAGGAATATTACAGGTTAATATAGAGGGTGCCTGAAGCGCAGTATGGGAGATATTTGGGCTTCAAAACTAACGATAAAGGTGACGCTTTAAACAAGTAAGCGCTTTAAAACAAGACTCGCCAAATGTGGCGATCAGTATTACCACTTTTGCTTCAAACTTAGGTATACATTTAAATAATAGTCATTAAGATATGCACAAGGAGTTATAAAGAGTGACAGGTAATAATGTAGTTGTTACACCTGTCCTGCTGTTCTGCTCCGGTGCAGACTGTCGTCAAGGAGCAGAGGGCAGACGCTCCCTTCAGGGTCGATGTTTTCGTCGGGGGTAACCTACCACTTTGCAATGGGTCTGCTAACCTCTGCTTTCCGGTCAGAATTCGAGGCTGCCGATGTGTGACATTCTGGTTGCTTTATTATTAGTTTTGCAGGACACAACCAGACCCATTAATTTTTCTACTGCGCAGTACATGCTCTTCCTCTCCCTTTCTTTACTCGCCCACTCACTCACTGACATCACTCAGACAACACGATGCCATTCTCGCAAACACACATACACTACTCTTCTAAGTTAACCAGCTCCCCTGCTCTGCACATGTAGATACATAACGTGTTGATACGTAGATGCGCACACAGCTGCCTGGATTGATGCCAAATATTAGCGGAGTTAGGACCGCCCATCTAACGTCAACTATTAGAGGTAACATGACTGAATTTGGTAACAAATTGCTACAATTTTTGTTTGATCTTAAACTGTGTGTGTTTTACCTGCTACATTGCTTATCTGGGTACATTTATCCATAGTTTTGATTTTAGCACTTACTAAACACGGACCAGGATTGGCCACCATAAATCATTAATAATTCAATATCCAGTTAATAAAACTTTTCTATTATATTCTAATCCAATTTTTTGATTATGGAAAATTGTAAATAGTTATTTTAGTGCAACAAGAAAAACACAATGTGTTCAATGCCCTGTAATTTATATTTTAACCTTCTAAAATTGTTCTTCGAGTGCAATAAATAAATGATAAATGGGTTGTACTTGTATAGCGCTTTTCTACCTTCAAGGTACTCAAAGCGCTTTGACATTACTTCCACATTTACCCATTCACACACACATTCACACACTGACGGAGGGAGCTGCCATGCAAGGCGCCAACAAGCACCCATCAGGAGCAAGGGTGAAGTGTCTTGCTCAGGACACAACGGACGTGACCAAGTTGGTACTAGGTGGGATTTGAACCAGGGACCCTCGGGTTGCGCACGGCCACTCTCCCACTGCGCCACGCCGTCCCTAATAGGAAAATTATGTAGACGGACTGACTGACTGACTGACCGACTGACTGACTGACTGACTGACTGACTGATTGATTGATTGACTGATTGATTGATTGATTGATTGATAGATAGTACTTTATTGATTCCTTCAGGAGAGTTCCCTCAGGAAAATTAAAATGGTTATTTTATTGTAGGATTTTCTGTTAAAATAAAGCCAAAATGTAAATTTTTTCATAGTTCCCTTTATTTGGAAAAGTGTCGAAAAATATTGATATACATTTTGGTACCGGTACCAAATTATTGGTATTGGGACAACCCTAGTTCCAACAATAAAACTTTTCATTAGAAAAAAAAAGACATAGTATATACATACAGTCATATTGTTACAATAAAAACATTTGTATTATGTAGAAAAAATACTGTACATCATCTTAAAATATTCTACAACAAAATATGATCAAAACTACATTTTCTTTTCCTGTGTTGTATTAACAATTTTAAATAATATATTGTAAAACTGAAAATATTCACAATAAATAAGAAATATATTTTAGAAAACAGTTATTTTATTTTATTAGTTAATATTTTTCATTTTCGGGAACATTTTATCTAGTCAAAAAAAGCTTTAATATTAAGCAACAAAATTGTAAGTTATAATAAACAAAGTTGTATTATCTGTAGAAAAAAGTTGTCGTTTTGGAAGAAAAACATTTCCAGATTATGCAAAAAAAAAAGTTGTATGGTTGTAATATGAGGCAAAAGCCAAGTCACAAAAAAAAAGTGTGATATGAGAATTAGTGAAGTGAAGTGAATTATATTTATATAGCACTTTTCTCTAGTGACTCAAAGCACTTTACATAGTAAAACCCAATATATAAGTTACATTTAAACCAGTGTGGGTGGCACTGGGAGCAGGTGGGTAAAGTGTCTTGCCCAAGGACACAACGGCAGTGACTAGGATGGCGGAAGCGGGAATCGAACCTGTAACCCTCAAGTTGCTGGCACGGCCACTCTACCAACCAAGCTATGCCGCCCCACATTAAATTGTTAAAAATAGAAATGTTATGCAATATATACATTATAAAACTAACGGTAAGAGGAAACAATTGTAATATAGAAGCATATTACCACTAAATTCATCTTGTAATAATACAACTTCAGTCTTGAATGATTATTTTAGTATTTATTGTGTTCTATATAGTATTTTATTCCTCTTCAATAACGATACTCCTTTGTACTGTAAGATGGGCATTGTGTGCGATGGCTGCTTCCCTTACCTGCTTTCCACTTTTGCTGAGTGTGATAAGCGTAGTTGTCACATTCCTCTCTTGTGATTTGATATTTCTCTGCCAGGTTTTCCGCTGTGATACCCATTGGGATTTTGATGTGCAGGTCGGTCAAACCCGCCCATAAAGTGTCCTCCAGCTGTCAATCACACCCAGGTAGGCTCAATAGAAAGTTAGCTTTTTTTTTTTTTTTTTTAAAAAGTGCACTTAAATGAGAAAGGAAATCAGACCTTGAGATCAAAACCAAACTTAGTACCAAATCGGATGTTGCGAACAGCGTAGGGCGCCTGGCTCATGCTCTCTGAACCACCACACAAGACCACCTCAGACTCCTTTAAACAGATTTCCTATAAAACACAAAAAGGCATGTGAAGAACGTGTTGAAAACGGACTTGCGTCTTAAGTGCACAATCTTTGTTGCTGTCTCACCTGAGCGCCATTGATGATGGACTGGAAACCTGAGCCACACAGCCTATTGACAGTGAGAGCAGGCACTGGGACGGGAACGCCACACCTCAGACCAACATGGCGAGCGATGTAAGGGGCGTCAGCTGAACTCTAATAATGTTTATAGACCGATGTGAGATACATTATAAATATCATGATCTGATCAATGTCCCCTATCATGCAAAAATGACATGTAGAATACTGTAAAACAGACCTGGGCAAATTAAGGCTTTTCAATCTGGCCTGCCGGACATTCTCAAATATTTTTTTAGATCTTTAAGATGGAAAGTGTAGCTGCCATTATGATGCGCACTCATGTTTTCTAATGACTGTAAGTCTTCAACTAAACTCAGTCTTTCAATGGTTGGAATAAGCGCTTATGGATGATATACCAGTTACTATGGTCATCTAATTAGTTACTATGCTTTTCTAATAAGTTACTATGGCCATCTGCGTCATATAAGCTCAGATGAGGCACCAAGCAGTGTGGGTGGGGAGCGTTTTAACGGAAGTGGATGGAGATTCTCGCAACAAAGCTCTAAAGCTTAGTGATGTATCAGATATATCAGATTGTAGGTGGGTTTATTTTGTACCCTTCGCGTTCATGGTTCACGGTTTGTTGCATTTTTGTTGCGTTTCACTTTTTTTGTAAATTGTCTCGATCAAAATGGGGAGTGATGCTCATATTTTGTCAATATTCAGTGTTTTATCCTTCATAGAAAAATGTAAAATTCTGTTTTTTAATGCGGTCTGTCATAACGTTTTTAGCATTCAATCAGACAATATTGTGAGGTTTTGTATTAGTGTTCATAAAAATAGATATACCAGCCTCCCAGACACATTTGTTTCTCTAAATGTGGCCCCCGAGTCAAAATAATTGCCCAGGACTGCCGTAAAACATGCCTTTAGGGCCTGTTTATTAACACCGAACGGTAGCAATCACTTTCCTCACTTGTTTGTTCCATTTTTTAACTTACGGGTTTTCATGATGTCATTAAGTTAAAAAATTTCCCTCCTCATGGATCACCACTCACCCGCCCGGAGGCTTCGCTACACATCTTACACATAAACAATGTGTTTTTCTTCAGCGAATAGGCCAACATAGCATTATAATGCTGTTAAAATGTGACTGTATTGTTAGCTCACATAGCTATGCTAATGTTTGTGTCTTCCTGTCCCACTCCTAAATGTTACATTGTTGTATATAATATATAGCATCCATTATTTTGGACAATGCAGAGTATTTGTAAAAAGTGGCTAAATAGCGCTTTTAGGGACTGAGACAGGTGTGGAGAAACGAAGCTCATTAGCATTAAAGTACCAATAGAGTGTAAAAACAAGTGGACATTATATGCTTAATTGTGTTTCATCGTATCCATTAAACCATAAAACTTATTTACGATCCGCAAAGTATGTGAAAATACAGTGTGAACATCACAAAATTCAGTCCGCTCAGAATGTCTTTGGTAATTTCCGTAGAGTGACGTCAACGTCACTGAAGTAACACTTCTGCATCGGCCATCAGGCACATGAACAATAATAAGATCTGATAGCTCAGGCACAGTTCATTTTATTACATATTCTGTGTTATGTGTTTTATGTTGCATGATTCCACCAAGAAACATTTCTAGTTTGTGAACCCGTTCTCAAACAATGGCAATAAAAACTATTCTGATTCTGACCATAGTATCAGATCACTCATATTGGAAGTACAAATTAGACAGAGATGTGCTGTACACATGTTTTAATTTTTTATGCATTCTGTCATTTGGGGGGGCCCTATTTAGCCCACAAAACCTTCTAAATTACCATCCAAAACCTGCCAAAAATACTCTATATACCTAGTGTGACTTGAATAATAAAAAAATATTAGCAATGTTGTTTTTACAAGCGCCAACGCAGACAAACTATTTTTTGGCAGCAGATTAATAACACACAGCTCAGTATACCTCTGCTGCTTGTATTGTGATGCGGCAGCAATGTCCTGCTCCCGCATTATTGCGTCTCAGCTTGTCAAAGTTATTCCATCCATCCATTTTCTACCGCTTATTCCCTTAGGGATAGCGGGGGGCGCTGGTGCCTATCTCAGCTATAATCTGGCGGAAAGTGGAGTACACCCTGGACAAGTCGCCATCTCATCGCAGGGCCAACACAGATAGACGAACAACATTCACACTCACATTCACACACTAGGGCCAATTTAGTGTTGCCAATTAACCTATCCCAAGGTGCATGTCTTTGGAAGTGGGAGGAAGCCGGAGTACCTGGAGGGAACCCACGCAGTCACGGGGAGAACATGCAAACTCCACACAGAAAGACCCCGAGCCTGGGATTGAACCCAGGACTACTCAGGACCTTCGTATTGTGAGGCAGACGCACTAACCACTCTTCCACCGTGCTGCACACCCATTTGTCAAAGTTATTCTAGATTATAAATCATGCCTCTCATCTGGATATTAGGAGGATTTAACTATAAATCTAAAAGTTGTTCATCTGTGACATTTAATTTACACGCAAAAATGGAGACAATCATACAATTGAAAACAGTGTCTGCAGGAAGACTTTTCCATGTGAACTCCTCGTGTGCATCATGATTAATACTTCATATAAATGGGACGATATGAACATCCTATCAGTCGTGATCGAAGTAATAGCAGACATTGTTACAATAAGCTATCGTTTTATTACGTTTTTTAATTTGTATTTCTTGTTTAGCGCGTCACAATACTGCTACATGATGCGTCTTGTTTCACTAAAGCTGGCTCTATTGAACAGAGCTTCTAAAATGTGTAGCTTTTCCTCATATTCAGGATCAACAATGTAGGTTTCTGGATAAAAGCTTTTCCCAAAGTAATCTTTGTTGGCTCTCACAAAATCTGCATGATTTGCATTGTTGTTCGTGATGAAGGGATCTGTGGGTCAAACTTCTACGTCACACGATGATATGTCTGGATAGCTCATTATCTTGCAAAATGACTCTGGAATCTCTATGAGATTTATACTATTTTGATCATATCTATTCATTCGTAAACATTGGAAGTCTTTTGGTGTCATACATCAGATATATAATAAGATAATGGCTGCAATATAGAGGCAACTTGTTTTTCCACTGTACTGGTACTTTAAAGCCTTTTTTTAACCTTTGGAATATTCTAAACTTAAATTTCATGAAGGAAGTCTGGGGTTCTATGCTTAAGCTGCTGCCCCCGCAACCCCAACTCAGTAAAGCGGATGGATGGATAAACATTCTGTGACATCGCAAAGCATGTGAGGATTAATCGGGGTTTTAAGTAGGGTGAATTCCTATTGCCAATTAAAGACTTTTTTTGCCGATCACAAACGCCGATCCCCTCTGTGGCTGACATTGTATTTATTTTGAGTACCCCGGTTAACATGCGGCTGCAGCTAATTATGTACGGTATTTCCATTCACAGTGTGAAGCCATTTATCGAGGATAATATTAATAACCTCCAAATAAAGTGCATTTTTTATCTTAAGTATCATTATTATTGTATCATTATCACTGGAGGCCGTGGCTAAACATGTTACACATAAAGAGGAAGCAGGAGCAAGTATGCTAATCGATAATCGCTAAGCTAGCTTTAAAAACAACACCAAGAAATAAGTCCTTAGTTAACTTTAAAAAGTGGGGATGGAGCAAAAATGTAAGCAGATATCAGGGAAAATAACAAATAGTGTTTATATATATATATACAGCTGTATATATATATAGGATAATAAAACATCAACTGTTGATGTGTCAGCATCATCACAGTTAGTACAGTACACCACACGTAAGAAAGAGGGTGGATTGATGCATACAAAAATAAAAATATATTTTTTTGTTTTTGTTTCCAAACTCAGGTAATAATTCCCAGGACACAGGAGGACTTTGACTGAAAAAAACAAGGGTTTAAATGAGCGGCCGATAAAAAATTTTGTTTTGTTATTGTGTCCTATTGACTTTGTTTTGATCATTTGTATGAAATAAAAGAGAATAAAAATAGTTCAAGTATTGTGTTGATAGCACTCACCATAAATACATTTAAAAAAATGATCAGTTAAGACATGTGGTTGGTATGTGCATTGGCATCAGACAATCTCACTCATTGATGATTGTATTGCAATCAGAGAGCAAAGGAGAAATGTGATCAATAATCTGTGTTCCAATCCAAACAGTCAAAAAAAAAACTGCTGAAAATAGTAGAATATTATCATTTTAAATACCTGCATGACGTTGCCCATGATGACACTGTTTATGAGCTCGGGTGCCACACCTCCGGCAGCCAAGGCAGCTTTGGCTGCATGCTCAGCCAGGTCTGTTGCACTGTGGTCCTTCAGAACACCCCCATAGGTACCAAATGGAGTGCGCTTGGCTGCTACTACAAATACGCCTGAGAAGAGGACATTGGACGAGGCAATATGTATTAGTTAAAATTTGCATAAATAAAAAAAAATCCAAGTCAAGTACAGCGAAAGCAGATGTGGAGGACAGGTCATGTTTGAGGTCAATGAAAGCTTTTTCAGCCTCTGTGGACCACTGGAGGGCGGCATTAGGGTTGCAGACCTCAAAGCAGTAACGACTGACCTTTATAGTGACCCTACATTTTATGCAAATCATTCAATATGGGAAAAGACACAAAATATGCTGATACATATTGACACAAATATAAGAAAAACACCAACCCTATGACGGATGCTTTTGCAATGGTAATTTGATCTTTCACAACACTTAGTGGCCACAATAATTCATTAAGTCAAGTTCATGGCGAGAAAGTTGAATGATGTGGACACGTTTGTTACTGGATACTTTCTGTCAGACTTCCGTTTTGGGGACTTTGTGTACGTAATAAGCAACTATAATTATTAGATATGCTTAAATGCTTTGTTTTAGCTTAGCTGTTGTGTAGCTGCTAGCTCATCGTAGCCTACAGCATGGGTGTCCAAAGTGCAGCCCATAGACATGTTTTAACAGTTATCTTAATTATATCCCTACACAATCTACACGTGGGTAAAGGATCTTCAGGACTCCTCTTCCTCCTATCCAGGAGATCGCAAAAAGCCGATGCCTGACCAGGGCTCAGAAAATCTGCAAAGACTCCCTCCTCCCACCCCCACCAAGACTCTAGAAAGAGGTTCCGCAGCCTCCGAAGCAGAACCTCAAGGTTTGGTAAATGCTTCTTCCCTCGGGCCGTAAGACTCTTGAACGCATCATAATTATCCCCTCAATTCCCCCCCACAATGGATTAACTCACTGGAATATAAAGACAATATAACATACATCCATAAACCTGGATGCATATGAAAAAGTGTAATATATTTATCTGTACAGCAATCTATTTATTTATATCTGCACCTTATTGTTTTTTTTATCCGGCACTACCATGAGCTAATGCAACGAAATTTCGTTCTTATCTGTACTGTAAATTTCAAATTTGAATGACAAAAAAAGGATGTCTAAGTCTAAGTGATAAGCCTTAACCTGGTCTCACAATAATTCATTAAAGGCCTACTGAAATGAGATTTTCTTATTTAAACGAGGATAGCAGGTCCATTCTATGTGTCATACTTGATCATTTCGCGATATTGCCAAATTTTTGCTAAAGGATTTAGTAGAGAACATTGACGATAAAGTTCGCAACTTTTGGTGCTGATAAAAAAAGCCTTGCCTTGACGATGACGTCACAAGGGTGAGTGCTCCTCATGTCCTCACATTGTTTATAATGGGAGCCTCCAGCAGCAAGAGCTACTCGGACCGAGAAAACGACAATTTCCCCATTAGATTGAGCGGGGATGAAATATTCATGGATGATGATATTGATAGCGAAGGACTAGAAAAAAAAGTAAAACAAAAAAAAGGCGATTGCATTGGGACAGATTCAGATGTTTTTAGACACATTTACTAAGATAATTCTGGGAAATCCCTTATCTTTCTATTGTGTTGCTCATGTTTTAGTGAGATTAAATAGTACCTGATAGTCAGAGAGGTGTGTCCACGGGTGTCCTGAGGCCAGTCTCTGAGGGAAGTTGACAGTAGCTGAATGGACGGCGCAAGCTCAGCTGATACCCGGTAAGAGGCAATTTTTTTACCACAATTTTATCACTGAAACCTGCCGGTTGACAAGTGGTCGGGAACCATGTTCGCTTGACCGCTCTGATCCATAGTAAAGCTTCACCTCCGGGAATTTTAAACAAGGAATCACCGTGTGTTTGGGTGGCTAAAGGCTAAAGCTTCCCAACTCCATTTTTCTACTTTGACTTCTTCATTATTAATTGAACAAATTGCAAAAGATTCAGCAACACAGATGTCCAGAATACTGTTTAATTGCGCGATGAAAAGAGACGACTTTTAGCCGTCATCATTCCGCGATGTTTTCAACAAAAAAACTCTGCGGGAAATTTTAAATTGCAATTTAGTAAACTAAACCGGCCGTATTGGCATGTGTTGCAATGTTAATATTTCATCATTGATATATAAACTATCAAGAGTACGTGGTCGGTAGTAGTGGGTTTCAGTAGGCCTTTAAGTCAAGCTCATTGGGCAGAAAGTCGAATGATGCGGACACGTTTGTTACTGGATACTTTCTATCAGACTTCTGTTTTGGAGACTTTGTGTACGTACAGTAACAATATGCCACATCGTGAGTTTGCCACCACATTTAACACTTTTTATTGTTAACAAATTCACGTTTGCCTTCCTTTCCAACGTGATTATGACATAGTGGATGTGTTTGGTAGTTATAGCTACCTCTGTTAACACCATGACATCACTAATAACAAGTGGTTGCTCATCTGCGTGGTTAAATTAGGTACAGTGGTGCTAAGTGCATACACGTCGTTCTTTTATAAAATGAATGATAAAATCAAACACAAACATTGTAATGTCTACTTTATATTGTGGTTTAGTTTGTTTGATAAGACTATGACGCCACATTATCACACGAACAGTCAAAATGTACTTTTAACCATAACCTGGTTCTGCAATGCCGGTTTATTTGACTTTGATTTGAATTGAAAAAGTATTTACTTACCTCTGAGGAGTGCCATGGTGACTATTACAAAGTGAAGGATTCAAACTTTCCACTTATATTTTCTCCTGGAGCGTCAAACTCTCCTTACCGGCATAAAAGACAAATGTTGTGTGCGACCTTTCCCCTCAATCCTGTGGTCGTCTATTTTACTACTCGCATCGGATGATTCGCTACGAATGTTACCATAAAATATGCAAATATACTATAGCGTTTTAATACATGCATCAATAAATACAATTTATTTTTATTCAGCCCATAAGAAGATAATACATTTCTTTTTTAAAAGTTCAAGCAAAATACACGAATGTGCTTTTCATGAGTCATCAACCTGCGCCGCGTCATTGCGCAGCGAAGTGATGCTAGCACATGTGAACATTTCTCTATTTTCATAGTTTCACTAAATTAACAAACATGTCTTTAGTTGCATTTCGCAGTATTAGTAGGATTTTATCCCTAAAGACCGCTCCAAGAAGGTAGGTTTGTAAATAGGAGACAAAATTTGATGTAGCTTACAACATGCTAGCCACATGCTTCTAAAGGTTATTCAGTGGTCAAATATCTTTGTTTTTTTCTTAATGTTTTGTGTTTTTGTGCGACTTTAGTTTTGTGTCAATAGAAAATGCAGGTGTTCAGAATCCTTGGTTTTCTGCAGCAATGACAATAAGGACGTCGGCTCCTCTCAGGTAAGAAAATTATTTAATATTCTGACCCGGAGAACGCTTAGTCAATATTCTGTTGTATAAGGACAAGCGGTAGAAAATTGATGGATGGATTATTCATTTTTAATTAGCGTCTATAAAAACTTTTGAAAACGATTGGAGTCATGCAGAAAATACATTTATGACAGAGTTTATTAATTAAATATTTAATTTATAGGGGTGTAACTAGAGATGTCCGATAATGACTTTTTGCCGATATTGTACAACTCTTAATTACCGATACCGATATCAACCGATATATATACAGTCGTGGAATTAACTCATTATTATGCCTAATTATGTTGTGCCACAGCACGGTGAAAAAGGGGTTAGTCCATGTGCCTCACAATACGAATGTCCTGAGTTGTCCGGGGTTCAATCCGGGGCTCGGGATCTTTCTGTGTGGAGTTTGCATGTTCTCCCCGTGACTGTGTGGGTTCCCTCCGGGTACTCCGGCTTTTTCCCACCACCAAAAACATGCACCTGGGGATAAGTTGATTGGCAACACTGCAAATGGTCCCTAGTGTGTGAATGTGAGTGTGAATGTTGTCTGTCTATCTGTGTTGGCCCTGCGATGAGGTGGCCACTTGTCCAGGGTGTACCCTGCCTTCCGCCCGAATGCAGCTGAGATAGATTCCAAGGACCCCCCTCGACCCCGTATGGGACAAGCGGTAAAAAATGGATGGATAGATGGATGCTCCGCTGGATGCTGGTTCTCAACCTTTTTTCAGTAATGTACCCCATGTGAACATTTTTTTAATTCAAGTACCCCCTAATCAGAGCAAAACATTTTTGGTTGAAAAAAAGGGATAAAGAAGTAAAATACAGCACTATGTCATCATTTTCTGATGTATGAAATTGTATTACAGCGCAAAATATTGCTCATTTGTTGTGGTATTTCTTGAACTATTTGGAAAAGAAGATATAAAAATAACTAAAAACTTGTTGAAAAATAAACAAGTGATTCAATTATAAATAAAGATTTCTACACATAGAAGTAATCATCAACTTAAAGTGCCCTCTTTGGGGATTGTAATAAAGATCCACCTGGATTCATGAACTTAATTCTAAACATTTCTTCACAAAAAAAGAAATCTTTAACATCAATATTTATGGAATATGTCCACAAAAAATCTAGCTGTCAAGACTGAATATTGCATTGTTGCATTTCTTTTCCCAGTTTATGAACTTACATTCATATTTTGTTGAAGTATTATTCAATAAATATATTAATAAAGGATTTTTGAATTGTTGCTATTTTAGAATATTTAAGAAAAATCTCACATACCCTTTGGAATACCTTCAAGTACCCCCAGGGGTACGCATACACCCATTTGAGAACCACTGCATTAAACAATGTAACAAGGTTTTCCAAAATAAATCAACTCAAGTTATGGAAAAAAATGCCAACATGACATTGCCATATTTATTATTGAAGTCACAAAGTGCATTATTTTTTTAACATGCCTCAAAACCGGACCTTGGAATTTGGGACATGCTCTCCCTAAGAGAGCATGAGGAAGTTCAGGTGGAAGGGGTTGGGGGGCGGGGTTGAGGTTGGGTGGGGGGGGGGTGGGGGGGGGGGGGGGGAATTGTAGCTTCCCAAAGAGTTAGTGCTGCAAGGGATTCTGGGTATTTGTTCTGTTGTGTTTTTGCGGATGTTCTCCCGAAATTTGTTTGTCATTCTTGTTGGGTGTTGGTTCACAGTGTGGCACATATTTGGAACAGTGTTAAAGTTACCTGTATGCCTGTTGACCAAGTATGCCTTTCATTCATTTGTGTGTGTGAAAAGCCGTAGATATTATGTGACTGGGCCGGCACGCAAAGACAGTGCCTTTAAGGTTTATTGGCGCTCTGTTCTTCTCCCTACGTCCGTGTACCATTCCGTACAGCGCCGTTTATTTTTATGACACCACAGATGCGCAAAGAGACTTAGGCCATGTCTACATTAACCCCGAATAACTCTTTAAACGAATAATTATTTAGCCTAAGCCCCGTGTCAGCCACACTAAACCATCGTTTAAGTTCCCCCTCCTTGGATAATTTTTTACACGGGTAATTGCAGCGTGTATTTCTTGAATCTCCGGCTCTTAGCTTTGTATGGACTCACTGATCGTTTACAAACTGAGTTCGGAGAGGAAGTGAAGTAAGAAAGACCACGCGTCACATCGGAATTGACGTCAGAAAGGACGCGGCACATCCAGCTTCATAACAACCGGAGTTACCAAGTGGAAAGATGGAGGCGAGTCACCCAGACATGCCTGTGTTTCTCCTCCTACATGTACAGGCGCTTGTGGAAATGACACACGAATACATTAAGTAGAGGAAACGCACAATTTTGGATACAACACATCTCAGACGGCAAGAGAACTTCGAATGTCGAGGTCAGCTGTGATTCAACTTACCGAAAAACCCTGTCCGTTTGTCGAAGGAGAGACAACGAGAATGTGGGCTCCCGTGGATGTGATTAGAAAAGTAGCGTATGCTTTGTTTTACCCGGCCGTCGAGTGAAGACTACGGAAAACAGCGAATGCTTTTGGACTGGGAGAGCAGACCATATCAGTTATTGTCCGCCATGTATGTCACGGACTCAACGTCTCAGTCCAGAGTATATAAAGTCATCAGAAAGGAATGCACAATGAAGGTGAATGCAAAAGAGTGAAGAGTGTCCTGACCAGATATCTAGATCCTTTACATGTCCATTAAAGAGTTGATTAATTTATGATGTCTCAGGTGTGATTCACTACAATAGGACCCCACAGCACACTGGATTCCAGTTAATTGAAATGCCACAACACTGGATATTGTTCAGATAAGTTAAATTTAAGGTCTTAAAATGATCACTGTGTGTGTGTGGACGAGGAAAAGGTTAGGTGGGATTTACCCTGGATAACCACAGCCAGCTTAGTGTAGAAGGGGCTTAAACATTTAATGTCCTTATTGTTCAAAGTGCTAAACTACATATAAATAAAGTCTTCCATTCTTAATCCATTTTTTTTCCTTTTTCTGATATCAATAAAATCGATTGATTCCCTCTTAAAATTATCTTTGATCAATACCTATCACACGGAAGGCAAGCTCGCTGAGCACAGATCAATTTTCCATGAAATTTAGGAATACAAATTTGTCTATCGATCAATTGTTACGCCCCTATTATTTTAAGTGATCGTTATTCGTTTGTATATTTTTTTATAACAATGCACAGTTTGTATTTAATACTAATGAATTACTAACAGGTTTATTATTGTGGTCATAGTTTTGAATAAATGCACAAGTAATTTTTTTTTTTAAGTGCTGAGCCCAGAAGGAAGAAGAAGAAAGTGGACCCCAAAAGAGAGATATTGGTGAAGGAGAGGTTAAAGAAAAAAGTGAAGAAGTTGGAGAGAGTTCCGCCCGAGTTCATTCCCATTGAGGATTTCATGACTCCAATCAAATGTTTGGATGAGACAAGGTGGGTTCTTCTTTTCTTTTTTTTTGTTATTAAACATTCATTTACTAAACATTTGTTTAGTCACAAAAACATGTCACCTCTGCTGTGAGGTGACAGTTTGACCCTGGAACGGTTAATACAATGTACAATATTTTCTGTTCACCAGCGGTTTACTTCCTTTCGTTTCTTACTTGTCGAAACTGAGTTTTAATTTGGGCTGTCAAATTATCCCGTTAACTGCAGTTAGTCAATTACAGTTACCGTATTTCCTTGAATTGCCGCCGGGGCGCTAATTAATTTAAAACCTCTTCTCACTCCTGCGCTTACCAAAGGCATGCGGTAAAAGCATGCGCTAATTATTTTAAAACCTCTTCTCATTCCGGCACTTACCAAAGGTATGCAGTAAAAATTTGAGTGTGATGCAAGCTTGGACCTTAAATCCTACTGAATAGCTCTTAATCTTCTTCCCTTTATGCGATTTCAAATTACCGGTATTGAAATCAGCCTCCTCCATTTTGAAAATGATGACAGGGGAAGTGTCACTCGTGACGTCACAAGTTGGACCAGACGGTAATACTAAGCATGCGCTAATTATTTTGCGAAGTGAATTCAAGGCAGGCGCATACTATATGCCCTGCGGCAATTCAAGGAAATACGGTATATATTTATAATCACATTAATCAATTTTTATCTCAAACATAACACTCTGTAAGCAAGTAGCCTCGCGCTATGGCTATGTGGCACAAAGTTTTCAAGGGTCGCTAAAAAGCATTAAAAATCATTAAATGGATTTTGCTCAAATTACAGCCTAAATGGCATTTAAAAACATTCAATACAATGTCCTGAAGCATTAAAAAATGTATACAATTATAGTCCTGGGCCAATAGTCATTAAGTCAATAATTGAAGGATAAATTAAAGGCCTACTGAAACCCACTACTACCCACCACGCAGTCTGATAGTTTATATATCAATGATGAAATATTAACATTGCAACACATGCCAATACGGCCTTTTTAGTTTACTAAATTACAATTTTAAATTTCCCGGGAGTTTCGTCTTGAAAACGTCGCGTAATGATGACGTGTACGCAAGACGTCACGCGTTTTTAGGAAGTATGAGCGCTACGCACACACACAGCTAAATGTCGTCTGCTTTAACAGCATAATTACACAGTATTTTGGAGAACTGTGTTGCTGAATCTTTTGCAATGTGTTCAATTAATATTGGAGAAGTCAAAGTAGCAAGATGGAGTTGGGAAGCTTTAGCCTTTAGCCACACAAACACACGGTGATTCCTTGTTTAAAATTCACGGAGTTGAAACTTTCCTATGGACCACAACGGACATGGATCCCGACCACTTGTCAACCAGCAGGTTTCGGTGAGAAAATTGTGGTTAAAAAGTCGCTTCTTACCGGAGATCAGCTGAGCTTGCGCCTCCCGTACAGCTGCCGTCGACTTCCCCGAGACACTGCGCGTCAACACCTGGTCGTGGACGTACACTTCAGACTATCAGGTACTGTTAAACTCACTAAAACACTAGCAACACAATAAAAAGATAAGGGATTTCCCAGAATTATCCTTGTAAATTTATTTTAAAAACATATGAATCCGTCTCAATGCAACGCGATTGCAATTGCGTTTTTTTTTGTTTTTTTTTCTAGTCCATCGCTATCAATATCCTCAAACACAAATCTTTCATCCTCGCTCAAATTAATGGGGAAATTGTCGTTTTCTCGGTCCGAATATCACTTTTTGTTGGAGGCTCTCATTATAAACAATGTGAATATGTGAGGAGCCCTCAACGGGTGACGTCACCATCTGCGACTTCCGGTAGAGGCAGGGCTTTTCTCCAGTTGTGAACTTTATCGTGGATGTTCTCTACTAAATCCTTTCAGCAAAAATATGGCAATATCGCGAAATGATCAAGTATGACACATAGAATGGACCTGCTATCCCCGTTTAAATAAGAAAATCTAATTTCAGTAGGCCTTTAACTTGATAACATTGCCAGCATTGATTAATTGCTATGTCCGTGTGTTTCTTTTCTTCGTCTCTGGCTTTCAAACTCTGCGCGTTGCTCTCGGCACATGAGCACATTCATTTGACTATAGGATTATATGAACAGGGTGAAGCCTCTTGTCAGTCATCCACAATCTTTGTTTTGGTATGAGCAGTTTACACACATGGAATACACCAACATCACCTCTCTGGTCGCTACTCTTTAGTAAGTAGCACTGCTAAGTAACAAAAGTTAAGAGGAAAAAAGATAATTACAAAGCCAAATGTAGCTGTGGGGCAATGTTTCATCTACTGAATGAGCAACGTGATCTGTGATGGCACTGGCAGCAAAAAAGACAACAAAAACAAACCACCCGATCCGTTTTTTCCGAAGGGAGTGGCGGTGGTGGGGAACTGCACTTCAAGAAGTACAATTTTTGCTAACAGAGATTGAGAGTTAATTTTATTTTTGTTTGAGTTTATTTTAAACATGCATGCATGCATACAACTTGATACGTCACAATTTCCAGTTTCTCTATTCAACATGTTTGAAAAGGTGTAGAAAAAAGCTGAGTTTATTTAATCCTACCCCTTTTCTTTTACGTAGCAGTTGCTAAAACTTTTGTTCACTTCCTGTTCTCAATTTATTCACAATATACTCCATAAGTAATATCAATAAAAATAAATAAATAACAATTGGTGAAGTAAGTTATATTTCATATGGTGAGATGAGTAAGATTATTTAGAAAATAAATGGATGGATGAGATACATTCAGAATGGTTCTTATTCTTTGTACTTTGTAAACACTTTAAGTTTGAAGAGTTTCTTGAAGTGGATCATATTAGTACGTTGTCTGATTTCTTTGCTTAATCCATCCCATAATTTAATTCCACATACTAATATACTGAAAGTCTTAAGTGTTGTATGTGCGTACAAACGTTATAAATTAAAATTTTCGCTAAGATTATATTTCTCTTTTGTTGAGAAGAATTATATTCTTGGGTAGCAGGTTATAATTTGCTTTGTGTATATTTTTAGCTGTTTGCAAATTCACTATGTCATGGAATTTCAGTATTTTTGATTCAATAAGTAAAGGGTTTGCATGTTCTCTATATCCAACATTACGTATTATTCTAACTGATCTTTTTTGTAACACCGTTAATGAAGTGTAATGAATGTTTAGCTAACTTCCAATTACAATAGTAAACATACTACAGTTATGAAATATATGTTTATTGCGTTTGAAAGGATTACTTGCATTATTCTATATTATTATTACATTAGTGCTTATTTTATCAACTTTTTAACTATTCAACATTATTACTTACCTACGCCTACTACCCCTTCTGGGGCATAGGCCGTCAAGAAGTGATCTCCAGGCATTTCTATCTTGGGCGGTTCTCTTCAGTTGGGTCCAGGTCATCTTAATGTGCGGCCCGCGAGCTTTATTTGAATGCTGCTTGACATCACATTTGCCAACCGTCACAATTTTTCCGGGAGACCTCCGTATTTCAGAGCAACTATTCTCTAGAATGTCTGCTGATTTTCACCCAAACAATAATTATAAGGGCATGCTATGATGGTAATGCGTTTGGAGCCGTCTACAACTGTAACAAACAGCTTGCCAGCCCATTTACATGTTGTATGTGGCTTCTGCAGATGCACGTAAGTGACTGCAAGGCATACTTGTTCAACAGGCATACAGGTCACACTAAGGGTGCCCGTTTAAACAACTTTAACACTCTCACTAATATGCGCCACACTGTGAACCCACTCCAAACAAGAATAACAAACACATTTCGGGAGAACATTCGCACCGTAACACAACATCAACACAACGGAACAAATACCCAGAATCCCATGTATCCCTAACTCTTCGGGGCTACAGTATACACCCCCGCTACCGCGGGTTGCCGACCCCTGGGCTAGCAGGAAGGGGACTGGCGAAAGAAGACAGCCCTGTCTGACCCTAGTCTTCATTTGGAATGGCTCAGTTAGCTGTCTTCCATGGACCACCTTATATCTCTGTCAACATTACCATTGTCAAATGCTTACAATTTTGTCCATACAATTGTATGATTTTGAAAAAAGGATATCAATATATATAATGATCTGCAGTAAGACATGGACATTAAATTTGTTTAGGTTGCATTAAATTAGATCCACTGATACCTGCAGCAGATCTCACTCTCACTTTGTCATGTGTTTTGGCCGGTAATGTTAGCGGCTTTAAATTGGGGGGATAGGATGAATTATATCTAACAAATAGTGCCAAATGTTCATATTAATCTTTGACGTTTCAGAAGTGTGTGATAGGATGAATTATATCTAACAAATAGTGCCAAATGTTCATATTAATCTTTGACGTTTCAGAAGTGTGTTTATGATATGTATATGTTGCAATGTTTGTTTTATTGTTAAGATGGATTTGACAATGTTTTCTATCTACATAGTATATACTGCACGGGGCACAGGGAATTTTGACCCACATCAAGCTGTGTTTATACTAAAATACCGCATCCGTGCGTTATTATAGTCATATATTACACTTACAATGAAGTGTACATTAAAAATAAAATCAGAGCACACTTACAGTACATTTAGGAGAATATTGTATTAATAGCTGGTGTGTGTCATCTGTGCACATGCGCAACTGCACCTGGGCGAAATGAAACTAAAACTTGTCAGTGAATAATATCATGTTCTGTCATTAAATATGGTTTAAAACATGACATAATGTTGCACATTGATATAGGAGACCGCTGTGATTGATAGCGGAGAAGCCAATATTTCCTCTTATTCCTGGGAAAGGTTTTATGAAGTTTAATGACTGATTGTGACAAATGTTATTTGTTAAACTACTACTGTGTTAACATATCCCAGCACTGTGGTCAATGGTGTGCTTTTATCTATTTTATATTATCTGCAGCAGAGGAAAAGCAAAAGGTGTTTTTAATAATTACTTTCTTTGGACCAGATTTATTCTAGTTAAGAAAACAGACTACATTTGTTGAAGGCTGTTAAAAACAAATTTAAAGCCATTTTTGGCTTATCTTTATAATAATGCAGCGAATTTTGAAAATCCCTTAATGTGAGGACTTTTCTCAGCAAGATCAAAAAGAGATTAATTACAGATCATTAATAATTGTTCTTTGTTTTCCCTCCAAAGGGTCCGCGCTGCTCCAAAGCTGTCCTTTGATATAAGTGAAGAACGAGCTCTGTTGCTGAAGAAGTGGAGCCTTTACAAACATGTAATACCGCCTCCAAATTTCACTCATCTTTAGACTGCATTTGACATGCTTGTCTGTGTTACAGGAGCAGCATTTGGCTGAACTACAGGCGACAAAGCTGGCACTGCAAGCACAGACGGAGGCGCTGGAAGAACTCAAGGCTGAATCAGAGGAGCTTTATCAGGCTGCACTGACACCAGACCTCCAAATGTTCCCTTTCACTTACGAGGGTCCCACTTACACACCGCCGAAGACCACGTACGACGCGCCTGATGGGAAGTACAACGACATCACCAAAGTCTACACACAGTGATGGTGTGTGTAAAAAGTGTTTGTGTGCATCCTGATGTTGTCTATTTTTTTTTTTTTCGGGAAAAAAAACAAGCATTACCTTGAATCAAGTGTGAGAACATGTCAAATATACAATAAATGTATGTATTTTAAACAAAAACACGGTTTGATTGGATTTGTTGGAAATATGAATCACTAAAGTGAAAGCCATTGTGGAAATCTTGACAAAAATTGTACTTTTAGACTATTTACAAAAATTACTTAGCAAGGCCGTAAACCTCTGTTGTTCCATTCATTCTTTCATGCTACTTCAATGCTCAAAAACTTATTTTTGAATACACATTTTCAGATTACAGCCACTATATACACTGAATATGCTAAGTTACAATTATCAGTAATACGCACTGATGGGTAGTAACAAGCGACATGTAGCTAAGCCACGTAGCTTAACAATCTTTTTCGGTAGCTTTTCCTGTACTTCAGCTACTTTTAGACCCATGTAGCCAGGTAACTTATAGTTACAAGCTCAAAAAAGAGGGAATAGACTGCGAATCCAGGCCAAAAAAAAAAAAAAAAGAAGAAAGACGTGGGGCGGTATAGCTCGGTTGGTAGAGTGGCCGTGCCAGCAACTTGAGGGTTCTAGGTTCAATCCCTGCATCCTCCATCCTAGTCACTGCCGCTGTGTCCTTGGGCAATACACTTTACCCACCTGCTCCCAGTGCCACTCACACTGGTTTAAATGTAACTTAAATATTGGGTTTCACTATGTAAAGCGCTTTGAGTCACTCGGGGAAAAAGCGCTATATAAAAAAAAATACAATATCCTGGGTGAATGAGAACATAAGGAGAAAATTCGAGTGACGTCACGTAAGCGATAAGTCACGTTTTAAGCACGAGGATAACACTATTGTGGATCAGTAGATTCCCATTAAAATGCAACAAGGCTGCATCGGTTTCCAAACATGAAGAACATTTTCATAACGTATAACTCTCCAACCTGATGGAGTGCTCCTGTGGAACGGCTTTTCAGTCTGGGAGGTTTGATCCTCCCGCCAAAAAGGAATAGATTTTCTGACAAGAGGTTTGAGAGGCTTTAGTTAATGAGGTACAACCACTGGTTCACTCGCCCCACGCCACTGTTTGACTCATAACTTGATTGTAACAATAGAACAATTAGAGCAAACGTGCTGTTATACACGGTTTTGTAAAACCAAGCCTAGCTGCTCTGATAATGTGAACAGGTTCAGTGTTCATTGGGAAAGTTAAAAATTATTTAATAGTTACATTTGTATTTGTAGGTTTTGCCAATGCAGTCTTAACAGTCGGGTAAAAAATACTTTATTTTATAAAAAAAACTGAATTTATGTCAACTGCAGTTTTATAGATAAAACAAGTATTTATGTGCAGTAAAGAAAGACTGTCATTTGTTTATATGTAAAACCAGTCTTTATGTTAAGTGCAGTGGAGAAAGAGTAGTCATTTATTTTTTCATATAAAACAAATGTTTATCTTATGTGCAGTTGTTGATTTTAAATTAAGTGATTATTGTCATTTATATGTTGAGGCTGCGGAGGTAATGTCGGGAGCTGCATTGCTGAATTCAACTATTAAAGTAACTTGTAATCTAACTTAGTTACCTTTAAAATCAACTAATCAGTAAAATAACTAAGTTACTTTCTAAAGAAGTAATCAGTAGTCATTAATCTTTTTCAAGGCAACTGCGGCAACACTGGTCCTCGATCTTATTTAGACAAATGCGTTTGGCAGAAACAATGCCCAAAACCTTAGTTTTTAGTTTACTCTGTAAACCAAAATCATTACTGCTTTCTTCATATAAGACATCAAACACAAATTTAGGAAGAAACACTAAGGTGAGTTGCGTTCATGAAAAGTTTTACTGCACATAAACATTACCAACTGTTCCCAAATACACAAGTCATTGTGGTTTTTTTTGTCAAGATATAGATAGATGCTGTTTTTTTTAACATAGGTAGAGAAAATAACTACCATAGGGGTGGGCCAAAGGGCAAACTAAATAAATACATACGGGGAGGTGTGGGTACCCCTAGAGCGGTGATCACCAACGCGGTGCCCGCGGGCATCAGGTCGCCCGTAAGGACCAGATGAGTAGCCCGCTGGCCAGTTCTAAAAATAGCTCAAATAGCAGCACTTACCAGTGAGCTGCCTCTTTTTTTTTAATTTTATTTATTTACTAGCAAGCTGGTCTCGCTTTGCTCAACATTTTTAATTCTAAGAGAGACAAAACTCAAATAGAATTTGAAAATCCAAGAAAATATTTTAAAGACTTAGTCTTCACTTGTTTAAATAAATTCATTTATTTTTTTACTTTGCTTCTTATAACTTTCAGAAAGACAATTTTAGAGAAAAAATACAACCTTAAAAATGATTTCAGGGTTTTTAAACACATATACCTTTTTACCTTTTGAATTCCTAACTCTTCTTTCCTGACAATTTAAATAAATGTTCAAGTAAATTATTTTTTTTTATTGTAAAGAATAAGAAATACATTTTAATTCAATTCTTCATTTTAGCTTCTGTTTTTTCGACGAAGAATATTTGTGAAATATTTCTTCAAACTCATTATGATTAAAATAAAAAATAAAAAATAGTCTGGCAAATCTAGAAAATCCGTAGAATTAAATTTAAATCTTATTTCAAAGTCTTTTGAATTTCTTTTAAAATTTTTGTTCTGGAAAATCTAGAAGAAATAACTATTGTGTCTTTGTTAGAAATGTAGCTTAGTCCAATTTGTTATATATTCTAACAAAGTGAAGATTGGATTTTAACCTATTTAAAACATGTCATCAAAATTCGAAAATTAATCTTAATCAGGAAAAATTACTAATGTTCCATAAATTCTTTTAAAAAAAATTTCAAAAAGATTCGAATTAGCTAGTTTTTCTCTTCTTTTTTTCGGTTGAATTTTGAATATTAAAGAGTCGAAATTGAAGACAAACTGCTTCAAATTATTATTTTTTTTTTCCTGTTTTCTCCTCTTTTAAACCGTTCAATTAAGTGTTGTTTTCATCATTTATTCTCTACAAAAAACCTTCCGTAAAAGGAAAAAAAATGTATGACAGAATGACAGACGGAAATACCCATTTTTTTTATATATTAAAGGTAAAATGAACAAATTGGCTATTTCTGGCAATTTATTTAAGTGTATCAAACTGGTAGCCCTTCGGCTTAATCAATACCCAAGAAGTAGCTCCTGGTTTCAAAAAGGTATGTGACCCCTGCCCTAGAGGTAGTTGTAGGGTGTCTTCAGCTAAATGACAGATAGTTAATAGCAATGGACCCTTAATGGGTCCATTTGTACTCTCAGTAACATAAACATTGATATTATACATGTGGGCCCATTGATATAAATGCCGTTAAATGTAGCAAGCTACTTTGCCG
Organism: Nerophis ophidion; assembly: GCF_033978795.1. NCBI lineage: Eukaryota > Metazoa > Chordata > Actinopteri > Syngnathiformes > Syngnathidae > Nerophis > Nerophis ophidion. Next base: position 23,638,456 of record NC_084611.1, on the reverse strand, counting down.
TGTAGTTTGCTGAAATTCTCCGGGATAGCTTCCCCTGTAGCTTGTAGCTTAGCTTATTACATTTACCAAGTAGCTTGCCCATCACTATAAATATTATTTACTGAGCTTTTTTCACATACATTACACAACACCCAAACAACAAATAGTGTTTACCACTTGAGGACAATAACACTCATTTGTCGTGAAATACAGTACGATGTGTAATTTACAGTTTTCAGGTTTGTCGTTGAGAGGTCAAGAATCCTGAGGTTCGTCCTGGTTGAGGGGCGAGTGCCAATCGCTTGGCGGCTTTTGCCTCAACCGCCACACCGGGGTGAACTTCTTCTGCTCTGCCACTCTGTCCCTTTCACTCTTCCGCAGTGCTTCCTGCAACACATGCGCATACAAAAATGGTGTTTGCGTTTATTCTTGAAGAAAACTTTTGACGTGAACTTTGATGTATTTAGTCGGACCTTGGCTTCAGTGCCTTGGTTTTTCTCCCACGCAGTGCAGTTGTTGTAGTCCTCTTTCCACTGCATGCAGGACGGGAAGGTACCGTAAGTGTAGTAATGGTGAAAACGATTCCGCAAGCTTTTACAGAGTTTGTATTCACTCCAGTAGTCACTGCAGGCTCGGGGTGTCTGCGAAGAGCACAAAGAGGAAGACGTGCTGGGAGATATTTGCCTAAGCCAATTCTTCTCAACAAAAGAGGAGAAATAGAACCTTGGAGAAAAATCTAACTTAACAAATGTGTCTGCACATACAACACTTAAAACTTTAGCATCTAGTATGTGGAATTGGATTTTATAAAAGGGATGTCCCGATCCAGGTTTTTGCACTTCCGATCCGATACTGGCCGATACTGGCCTATCCGAGCATGTATTAAAGTTTCAAGTTATTTAGCCTACTTAGTTGTCAGATTCATGCTGAAAAGAGTTTTAGTACTCTTGATAACAACTAGCCAGCTGAATTAGGTGAGTTTGAATAATACACAACAGTTGGTATTCAAGGATAAACACAAAATAGAAAAAAATATACATGACAAACAGAAATGGCATCATTAAACAGTAAAAAAGTGAACAGTATAAAGTGCAAATAATGCTGTAAACACTATTAAAAAAATCAAAACACACAAACAACCTGAGTTGTATAAAATGTCTATAACTCAGCATCAATACTTGCTCTCGAACAAGTGTAAACTTAAAAAAAATAATTAAAAAAACTACACATTCCTTTCAATTGTTTGCCCCAGTCAGGGGGGGCAAACAATTGAAGTCCAAGCATAATGGGGAGATTCCTTCTGACAAAGACGAGCACTTCCAGATGCTCAGGTGTCAGCCTGCTCCTGTGTTCATCAATGATGAGTGCTAAAAAGCCTCTCACTCGCAAGAGTCATTAAAATGTCTTACAACTTTACCACCACGCTTGACTTTATTGTGGCATGTTTTGCACTCCACCTCTTCATCTTTTTCGTTTTGTAGGGTAGAATAATCCCACAGGTGACATTTTTACCGTAACTTTAAATTCACACGGCCGTCTTAACGATTAGAATACAGACCTGTGGATGTGTTGAAGGTGTGCTGGAAAATGCGGAACGGAGCGTAGGGAGCAGCAGAAGAGTGGAATGTATTATTTTAAATCGGTGCGTTGGAAAACACGGACCGTATTATTTTTAAAAACTGGATCTGGTTCGGCATTTTCCCATGCCTTGCCGATACGCAATTTTTGGCAAATATCGGATCGGGACAACCCTATTTTATAATGCCATCCATTTTCTACTCCTTGTTCCTTTCAGAGTAGCGGGGGGCGCTGGAGCCTATCTCAGGTGCATTCGGGCAAAAGGCGGGGTACACCCTGGACAAGTGGCCACCTCATCACAGGGCCAACACAGATAGACAGATAACATTCACACTCACATTGAATGGATAAAGCAAATAACTCAAGCAAAATAATATGATGTAGTTGAAGAAACTGTTCAAAGTACAAGTATTTACAAAGTACAAGCTGGCAGAAGAGATATGATAAACCTGTTGAATTGCTTAAAAATAAGATATTATTAATCTAATTATGAAGATAATTGTTGTAATTCAAAGAAATTGATGTTAATTGTGTACAAATTGAGAACAGGAAGTGAACTTATGTGTTAGTAATCGCAATGAAGTAGACAAGAGGTATGACTATATTAAGATTAGTTTATTTCAAAAGGGGACAATGCAATTTCATTAAACACATAGTTAAAAAAGCCAGATTTAGCCAGAAGGCTAGTTTTCATCTGTAGTCCCACGATGTATGAAAGGCAGTAAAATTACAATTTCAAAGAAAAAGAAAAAGAGAGACGAAAAGAAATACAATCACAATACATATACGATATAATAAATATAACATACAACATAACACTTATCATAGCATGAAAACAGGCTCATCTTTTAGTGCTGGCAGCTATAGGTGTTGATAAGGCACATTTTCCATTTTTTTGTGAAGGCCTTGTTAGTTGTGACCAGTTTAACCTCCTCAGGTACTGAGTTGCACACATTTGCACTCCTTACTGACCAGGCCGACTTACTGAAAGTGCTCCTGAGCAGAGGAATATAACAGTCACCTCTTACAGAACCTGGAGTGACACGATCACAGCTGTTTCTTTGGCTGATGAACTCTGCTAGAGGATCTGGAGCCAATTCATGCAGTACTTTATAGGTCAGTTTGAAGCCTGTAAATATGTGAAAACTGTGCCAGTTTTAAATACTGTACTTATTTAGAATGGCACAGTGATGATAGTGCCCGTGGGTTTTTTTTTATCCATAACTTTAATTGCTTGTTTCTACAAGATTTCCAATGTTTTTTTTTTTTTAACTCTGACCAGCCTGAGACCAGCTGGTAAGAAAATAGTTGAAGTGGCTAAAATTCATCGAATGCAAATATTGCGCCTATAGGGCAAATATCACACCTATACTGGCTTACCTGCACTTAAGATGTGACTTTAAGGTTTTACTACTTGGGTATAAAATACTAAGGGGTCTAGCTCCATCTTATCTTGCCGACTGTATTGTACCACATGTCCCGGCAAGAAATCTGCATTCAAAGAACTACGGCTTATAAGAGCCCAAATAAGGTCTGCGGGCTATAGAGCGTTTTCTATTCGAGCTCCAGTACTCTGGAATACCCTTCCAGTAACAGTTAGAGATGCTACCTCAGTAGAAGCAGTTAAGTCCCATCTTAAAACTCATTTGTATACTCTAGCCCAGGGGTCACCAACCTTTTTGAAACCAAGAGCTACTTCTTGGGTACTGATTAATGCGAAGGGCTACCAGTTTGATACACGCTTAAATAAATTGCCAGAAATAGCCAATTTGCTCAATTTACCTTTAATAAATAAATCTATATATATCAATCAATCAATGTTTACTTATATAGCCCTAAATCACTAGTGTCTCAAAGGGCTGCACAAACCACAACACAAACCACTACCACATCCTCGGTAGGCCAAAATAAGGGAAAGGAAAACTCACACCCAGTGGGACGTCGGTGACAATGATGACTATGAGAACCTTGGAGAGGACGAAAGCAATGGATGTCGAGCGGGTCTAACATGATACTGTGAAAGTTCAATCCATATTGGATCCAACACAGTCGCGAGAGTCCAGTCCAAAGCCATATATATGTAGATATATATATATATCTATATATATATATATAGATATATATATATAAAAAAGTGGGTATTTCTGTCTGTCATTCTGTCGTACATTTTTTTTCCTTTTACGGAAAGTTTATTGTAGAGAATAAATGATTAAAAAAACACTTAATTGAACGGTTTAAAAGAGGAGAAAACGCACAAAAAAATGAAAATTAAATGTTGAAACATAGTTGATCTTTAATTTCGACTCTTTAAAATTCAAAATTCAACTAAAAAAATGAAGAGAAAAACTAGCTAATTCGAATCTTTTTGAAAAAAATAAAAAAATAACTTATGGAACATCATTAGTAATTTTCCCTGATTAAGATTAATTTTAGAATTTTGATGACATGTTTTAAATAGGTTGAAATCCAATCTGCACTTTGTTAGAATATATAACAAATTGAACCAAGCTATATTTCTAACAAAGACATATCATTATTTCTCCTAGATTTCCCAGAGCCAATTTTTTTTTAAGAAATTCAAAAGACTTTGAAATAAGATTTCAATTTGATTCTAAAGATTTTCTAGATTTGCCAGAATATTTTTATTTTATTTTAATCATAGTAAGTTTGAACAAATATTTCACAAATATTCTTCATCCAAAAAACAGAAGCTAAAATGAAGAATTCAATTAAAATGAATTTATTATTCTTTACAATAAAAAAAAATACTTGAACATTGATTTAAATTGTCAGGAAAGAAGAGGAAGTAATTTAAAAGGTAAAAAGGTAAATGTGTTTAAAAATCCTAAAATCATTTTTAAGGTTGTATTTTTTTCAGTAAAATTTTCTTTCTGAAAGTTATAAGAAGCAAAGTAAAACAATAAATGAATTTAATTAAACAAGTGAAGACCAAGTCTTTAAAATATTTTTGGGGAATTTCACATTCTATTTGAGTTTTGTCTCTCTTAGAAGTAAAAATGTCGAGCAAACCGAGACCAGCTTGCTAGAAAATAAATACAATTCCAAAAATAGAGGCAGCTCACTGGTAAGTGCTGCTATTTGAGCTATTTTTAGTACAGGCCAGCGGGTGACTCATCTGGTCCTTACGGGCGACCTGGTGCCCGTGGGCACCGTGTTGGTGACCCCTGCTCTAACCTTTAAATAGACCCCCCTTTTAGACCAGTTGATCTGCCGTCTCTTTTCTGCTCTGCCCCCTCTCCTGCGTGGAGAGGTTATTAGGTGACCACAGATGACATGCTAGCTGTTCAAAGTTAGGACCCGGGGTGGATCACTCGTCTGTGCATCTGTTGGGGACGTCTCTGCGCTGCTGACTTGTCTTTACTCAAGATGATCTCCTGCTGGCCCCACTATGGACTGGACTCTCACTATTACCAGTATGTTGGATCCACTATGAACTGGACTCACACATTATGCTAGATCCACTCTACGTCCATTGCACCGGTCGCCCGGGGGTGGGGGAGAGGGGGGTGTCTCACATCTGCGGTCCCCTCCAAGGTTTCTCATGGTCCCGTTGGGTTGAGTTTTTCCTTGCTCTGATATGGGATCTGAGCCGAGGATGTCGTTGTGGCTGGTGCAGCCCTTTGAGACATTCGTGATTTAGGGCTATATAAGTAAACATTGATTGACTGTTTAAAAAGGTATGTATCGAAATGTCGCTACTAGTAGCAGGAAATGCATTTATATGTAAATATACATTTTAACTGCCACTTTTCTACACATTGGCGCCTTATCGGTCTTTGTGTGACATTGCTAGATCCTAACTAGGTAGCAGTGTTGAGCTATTTCGCAGGACTAGCCAACTTTACCGTGAATATTTTCGACCTAAACTGAGCAACATTTTAGCTCGAGTTTAGAACATTACAAACGACATTTAGTTAAATACATAAAACTCGTAAGGTCGTTGTTTAATTTACCCTCCAAGCGGTCCTCTGGGGCTTCTCCATTGGTAGCGCTGCTACGTGCCGACGATGGATTTATCCACTTCCGTTTGCTTTTCAACATTAAAGTCTGGTTTTCCTTGATTAGAGGGGGGTTGCATGTGACGTCATATCCGCTAGTCTTCTTCGCAGCTTAAATTTACACGGTGGTCAAGTAGCTAGAGCGTATCATTAAGAGATCCGTTTGCTTTTCAACATTAAAGTCAGGTTGTCCGTTTTTAGGGTAGCATATGACGTCACGTCTGTTTTTCTTCTCCACAGCTTTAATTCACGCGATAGTCACTCAGCTAGAGCGTAACGTTAAAAGAGTGTAGAGTTTAAAAATGTGTTATTGGGTGTTACAGTCGTTCAAATAAAGAAAGGAAATAGCTTTCGGATAGTCCCAAAAAAAGTGGTTCATAAAAGTAGTGAAGTCAGGAAAAAACTAAAGTGTGTCGAATGAAATATCACTTTCATCCTCTTGTGCGATTGTGTCTGTAGCGATCATTTTTGTAAACATTTTTTTTTGAACATTTTGATTTGTTTGAATAAATTTCTGTGATACAATCGACTTAAATTACCGCAATTCCTTGAATTGCCGCAGGGCATATAGTATGCACCTGCCTTGAATTACTCCCGGGTCAAACTCGCTTGCCAAAATAATTAGCACATGCTTAGTATTACCGAGGAGGCTGATTTCAATACCGGTAATATGAAATCGCATAAATGGAAGAAGATCAAGAGCTATTCAGTAGGATTTAAGGTCCAAGCTTACATCACACTCAATTTTTTACTGCATGCCTTTGGTAAGTGCCGGATTGAGAAGAGGTTTTAAAATAATTATCGCATGCTTACTTTTACCGCATGCCTTTGGTAAGCGCAGGAATGAGAAGAGGTTTTAAAGTAATTAGCGCCCAGGCGGCAATTCAAGTAAATACGGTAGTAGTATTTGGTAGCCGAAGTAAACATAAATGACAATAGATCGCATGGTTTGTTCTTTTGTGGTTGCTATACCCAAATGTAACTGGTTGTGCAAATAGACGTCATTTGAAGTCCTAGTAATATCCATCCATCCATTTCCTACCGCTTATTCCCTTTTGGGGTCGCGGGGGGCGCTGGTAATAAATATCCTGATTGTTCGATCCGCCGTATTATTGTTGTCGATTTTAATAACAAACTACAAGCTTAGTTTTTGTGCAGGAAGGTCACCTTATAGCGTCTTTGTTGATATTTGTTAATATCAAAAACGCATCCTTAATATTAATGAAGTAGATGAATATATGCCCTGCGATGAGGTGGCGATTTGTCCAGAGTGTACCCCGCCTTCCGCCCGATTGTAGCTGAGAAAGGCACCAGCGCCCCCCGCAACTCATTAAAGGAATGTGGTAGAAAATAGATGGATGCATGGATAGATGAATACATCTCTGGTATACTAAATCTTGATATCGCTAGGAAACATTGCTGACCACCAGAGACACAGTGGGGCAAAAAAGTATTTAGTCAGCCACCGATTGTGCAAGTTCTCCCACTTAAAATTATAGCAGAGGTCTGTAATTTTCATCAGGTACACTTCAACTGTGAGAGACAGACTGTGAAAAAAATATTTTTTTTGTAAATTATGGTGGAAAATAAGTATTTGGTCAGCCATTCAAAGCTCTCACTGATGGAAGGAGGTTTTGGCTCAAAATCTCACGATACACGGCCCCATTCATTCTTTCCTTAACACGGATCAATCGTCCTGTCCCTTTAGCAGAAAAACAGCCCCAAAGCATGATGTTTCCACCCCCAAGCTTTTCAGTAGGTATGGTGTTCTTGAGATGCAACTCAGTATTCTTCTTCCTCCAAACACGACGAGTTGAGTTTATACCAAAATGGATACATGGATGATACAGCAGAGGATTGGGAGAATGTCATATGCTCAGATGAAACCAAAATAGAACTTTTTGGTATAAACTCACCACGTCGGGAGAACTTGCACAATCGGTGGCTGACTAAATACTTTTTTGCCCCACTGTATGTACAGCTAAATAATGCGATAAAATATAAACTTTACAGCATAAAATCAACAGCAGACATGAATTGGAGACGGGACTAATTGTAGCAGGAAATCGACTTAAAATGTATCCTTTTTCTCAATGTATTCACGATCACAGCAGAAAAGACCTCGTTATGTCAGTCAAATACGGTACTGAGCAATGCACGTATAAATCCAACTTTGTCTTTCACGGACATAGGCTTCATTTGTTGACCCCTCAAAAGTAAATATATGATGTGCCTCCGATCTTTTCTTTTATAAATACCGTGTCAAGTGACGTACGGTAGCAGTAACCTAGCTCTTGGTAATGATAGTTTAAATATTTGAAAAATATATTTTTCTTAAGGATGTAATAATCCAGTCTATCCGATTTTAAATATTTTGCCTCTTTCAAACCTTTCAAAATGAGCGTAAATCTGCATGTATGCAGGTAAACAAACAGCCCAATGGGGTTTAGAACCATCGCCTGAAATCCAGAAGTGCCCAGATGTGTCTCTAAGTCACGTGATTACAACACACGTGTCAAGGCAATGGGTCTTGTGGCATTTTACAGTTTGAACAGGGAACAGAAGAATAAAGAACTATGAACTAAAGAATAACGCAGGGTTTGCAATGTCCAAAAAGTAGAGATTCTGTGGATTACTTTTGTTAGACATAACATCCAGAAAAAAAACTTGTGTGGTATCAACGTGTACTATATATTGAGAAACTATGTCACATTATTGCAAAAGTACCGCTATTTTTAACAGTTGAATATAAACTGCTGTGTATGGACATGTTTTGTTTTTCATGGTGTGCTTAATGAACAACACAAACACTCACTTTATTTGCAACAATCATTTATTTATCTATAAATAATCCAAATAATCCCTACAATGTCTCAAAAAAAACATTTTGCCATTATTATTATCAAAAAACTAGGTCCACAAATTTTGCAACCATTTTCTTACAATAATAAGTCATAATGGGAACAGCATGTTGGAAGTGGAATGATTTTTTTTCTCCAAATTAATAATTATAATAAAAATAGGTCAAGTAAACTTTCAAATCCAAATAATGATGCTTCATAAATTAACCTTGGTCATGTTTTGCTAAGAGAATCCAAACCAAGCACTGGCTTTAAATTATGGAGCTTTCATTGAGCAGAAATATGACTGCCAGTTTTAACACGCCATTTAGCCCAACTCCACAGAACTGCAATTTCAAAAGTGATGGTAAACACAACATCCCTGTGCACCTGAAAGAATGCTTTCCCTCTACAAGTGTTAAGTGACAATATTTGTGTGTGTGTGTGTGTACGCGCATTTGAAAGAAGTCCTGTTGGAACTCATCATGGCTTTCTTCCTTTCTTGCGTAATAATTGTCCTTCTCCGGAAAAGGCGATGAATCTGTTCATGGCGTCATCCTGAGAAAAATAGTTTTAATAGCGGGCACATGACTTGGAGAGTAAAGAAAGTGATGACATTAATTGTTTTTTAGGGAAATATTAAACACATGGACTTACATCATCAAGCATCTTCCGCGGCTGTGGCCTTGAGTTTCTGATGAAGGTGATTCTGCCGACTTTGAACTCATAGTTGGGAATACCTCTGTATGGCAAGATAAGAACAAAAATGTCTAGCTATCTTTTGATACAGCTCCTGTATTCAATTGTTCAAGTGGACAGTAAATATTGAACATGGTTTATTTAACCTTTTAATGTCGTTGGCGGTTAGAGGAAATGGGCTGGGCTCAATCCCTTTTGTTTTACCATCCAAACGATTGCCAGAGCCGGTGAAAGCCTGTAGAGTCGACTCAGTGTGATCATGTAACTACATGACGACATCTCATTTTCATTATTAACAACTACTTACTCTAAATCCTAGATCCATGTCAAAGTAACTGCTTGGATCTGCCTCTTCCTCCTGTAGCGATAAAACAATTAATGAGGAGCTCAGAGCACAAAAATAAACGATTTAAACGTGAGCCTCACGGTTGGTTCTTCGTGGTTCTGAGGCCGGCGCTCAGGTTCTTTGTAACCCAACGGAGCATCAAAATCCACCTGTGTGAGTGACGACACATTGAAGTGTTACATGTGGCACAACATTGAAAAAAAATACTGCACATGGAGAAATACTTACATTCATGTCACACTCAATAATGGATACTGCTTTATCAGGCTTGGTCTCCATTACTCGCAGCTCATAAATCTGGAATACGTTTGTTCTTGTTAGTGGTCGGGCTTCAAAGAACACTCATATTTCAGCAGCCATTTTTCAAATGATATCTTCTCAAGAGTCAATGATTTATAAATAGAACTTTGATATATTTCAGAGTAGTCAGTGTACAGCTGGTACAGTAGCAAAGATTTACTATCCACTGAAAATGACTAAGAACACGGTCATTATTGTGTAAAAAGCAGGTATGGTGGCGGTAACGTCATTGTACAAAAACTAAGCAAGTTGGTGAATTCAACGTTCTACCTTTTCGTTGTAGTTGATGGCTATGACATCACCAGTGGTTAAGCAGGCAAAGTTCCGCAAAGCATTCTCCAGCCTGAAAACGAGTTATTACATTATCATGTCAAAGGGATCCGTTTTAGATAGATAGATAGATAGATAGATAGATAGATAGATAGATAGATAGATAGATAGATAGATAGATAGTACTTTATTGATTCCTTCAGGGGAGTTCCTTCAGAAAAATTAAAATTCCAGCAGCAGTGTACAGAGTTGAGATCAATTTAAAAAAAGTAAAAAGTAAATAATCGGGGTTTGTCCCACACGGCTTTTTTCCTTACACTGCTTTTGGGTTTGTAATGTCCAAAAAGTCGGGACTCTGTGGCTGAAACTTTGAGTAGGTGGCCACCATAAGGTTTACACTCTCCACCTGGACCAGACCACCTTCCTCCAGCAGCAGATTCTGCATCATCTGTGGGGGTATGTAGATCATGTCAATCAATATCTTATAGTGCCATTGAAAAATATTAGATCTAGTGAAAGGCATACATGTCAACATTTGCATTTGAAAATAAAATACATTTCCTTGAAATAACAGTAACAGGGAAACCAACCCCATGGACCACTATCAAAATAACCCTTCAACTAATGCTGTTAACATCTCTACATGATGTAGCGTAAAATAATATGGATCGATTTGATTGAGTCACTTGATGCGACTTGATGTAAAAAATTACACTTTTACCATGAAATTTTTACTTTCCACCCACAGTCTGAATGCTTCTGTATAAATGAGTTGCAAATCCTTTTCAACCCATATTCAATTGAATGCACTACAAAGACAAGATATTTGATATTCAAACTCATAAACTTTATTTTTTTTTTTGCAAATAATAATTAACTTAGAATTTCATGGCTGCAACACGTGCCAAAGTAATCGGGAAAGGGCATGTTCACCACTGTGTAACATCACCTTTTCTTTTAAAAAACACTCAATTAACGTTTGGGCACTGAGGAAACAGAATGTTGAAGCTTTAAAAGTGGACTTCTTTCCCGTTCTTGTTTTATGTAGAGCTTCAGTCGTTCAACAGTCCGGGGTCTCCGCTGTTGTATTTTACGCTTCATAATGCGCCACATATTTTCGATGGGAGAAAGGTCTGGACTGCAGGCGGGCCAGGAAAGTACCGCACTCTTTTTTTACGAAGCCACGTTGTTGTAACACGTGCTGAATGTGGCTTGGCATTGTCTTGCTGAAATAAGCAGGGGCGTCCATGAAAAAGACGGCGCTTAGATGGCAGCATATGTTGTTCCAAAACCTGTATGTACCTTTCAGCATTAATGGTGCTTTCACAGATGTGTAAGTTACCCATGACTTGGGCACTAATGCACCCCCATACCAACACAGATGCTGGCTTTTGAACTTTGCGTCGATAACAGTCTGGATGGTTCGCTTCCCCTTTGGTCCGGATGACACAATGTTGAATATTTCCAAAAACAATTTGAAATGTGGACTCAGACCACAGAACACCTTTCCACTTTGCATCAGTCCATCTTAGATGATCTCGGGCCCAGAGAAGCTGGCAGCGTTTCTGGATCTTGTTGGTAAATGGCTTTCGCTTTGCATAGTAAAGCTTTAACTTGCACTTACAGATGTAGCAACGACCTGTATTTAGTGACAGTGGTTTTCTGAAGTGTTCCTGAGCCCAGGTGGTGATATCCTTTAAAGATTGATGTCGTTTTTTGATACAGTGCTGAGGGATCGAAGTTCACTGTCATTCAATGTTGGTTTCCGGCCATGCCGCTTATGTGGAGTGATTTCTTCAGATTTTCTGAACCTTTTGAGGATATTATGGACCGTAGATGTTGAAATCCCTAAATTTCTTGCAATTGCCCTTTGAGAAACATTGTTCTTAAACTGTTTTAACTATTTGCTCACACAGTTGTGCACAAAGGTGTGTACCTCGCCCCATCCTTTCTTGTGAAAGACTGAGCATTTTTTGGGAAGCTGTTTTTATACACAATCATGGGACCCCCCTGTTCCCAACACCTGTGGGATGTTCCAAATAAGTGTTTGATGAGCATTCCTCAACTTTATCAGTATTTATTGCCACTTTTTCCCAACTTCTTTGTCAGGTGTTGCTGGCATCAAATTATAAAGTTAATTATTTTCAAAAAAAAATGTTTATCAGTTTGAACATCATATATGTTCTTTGTAGCATATTCATCTGTATATGGGTTGAAAATTATTAGAAAATCATTGTATTCCGTTTTTTACATCTAACACAATTTCATAACGAAACAGGCTTTGTAGTATAATATTTAAACACCACATTCAGAACATTCGTTCTCAGGACTCGACTGTGCACATTACCTCCTTTTGCACTATTTTTCTTTTCTTTCCTTTCTATGTTTTGCATATTTGTAGACTGTCGCACTAATGCTGGAGTTGCTTTTTAACTTATTGTACCTGAGTATAGTGACAATAAAAGGCATTCTATTATATGCTATTCTATTCTAAAGCATCACTATCAATTACTTATAATGAAAAATTAATGAAAAATAAAAAAAAGTTCTCTGGCCCTACGATGAGGTGGCAACTTGTCCAGGGTGCAGATGACAATGCTTTAGATTTGTGGCAAAAGGCGTGAAACAAGTGGCTGCCACTGCAAAATTTATTTTAAAAGGCAGCAGAACAACAAAGTTATTCCAGCATCGAACTGAGAGGAAACGCAACCCTTTACAAGACTACAAGACCGCAACAACACATTCCACCTAATAAGCAGCTTACTGTGGTGAAATAATTTACACAAGGTACTATGTACAGTATGATTAGAAAGGAAAACAATGCACAGAACGACTACTACGCAGGAGTGCAGCTGCAAAACTCATGGATTTATATAGCATTTGAACATCTATATAGTTATATTTTACATGTGTAATGAAATGTCTTTAACATCAGTACACACTACACAGGAACCCAGGATACTTCAAGGAAAAGTCTGTGTTTATCCACCAACTAAAAATACAGTGTCATCTCAATGTTTTACCTGATTATTTGCATGCAATGTACAATACTATAATTTTATTTACAGTAAACTTATAATCAAAACATAAGTTTTAGGCTTGCATTTTATTCATCTGATTAAACTTTATTACTACTTAATGATTATTGGTATCTTTATTGATTTGCATGCAATGTGCAATGCTACGTTTTAAGTTTGCACTTCATTAATCTCAATGTTGAAGATTATTATTTATTTGCATGCAATGTACAATGCTACATTTTTGTTTGCGTGAGTATTTTATTCAAGCAGAAGTAGTGCCTGCCAGAGGAAGCTCTTAATTTAGTCATTTGATAATGATTGCATAAAAAGGTCCAATTTATATGTGGTCTAAAAATAATAACATTATACAAATGAGAATTTTGCAAAGATGAAATAAGATGCAGTGTATGCAATATCATTTCAAACTACTAGTTTTGATCAAAGAAAAGCAAAACATGTTTTGAATTATCTCTGTCATTTGTATTCATTGGTAGAATTGATCGCTTTGGAGGAGTTTAAGTACATTTTAAAAGATTGAGATACCAGTTCTCTTGGGAAATGTACTTGCTTTTAAATTGAATGATTACTTAATCGTTTTAAATAATTTTTGACCTGTTGTGGTAAGACTGCTGTTGTTCTGTATTTTTCTGTCTTGTTGTAATTATTATTGTAACTTTGTATGTGCCGCCCTCTTTGTCGGGTTGCTCTTGTAAAAAATAGATTTTAATTTAAATGAGTATTTACCTGATTAAATAAAGGAAATCGATTGATTGTTTCTTTTAGAAAAAGAGAGAAAAATTGGAAAAATTTTGTAAATCTATTTTTTTAAGCCCAGGCCGAGTTTCTGCCGTACATGGAAATAAAAAAATATAAAGGAACCGTTTCTCTGAGAAAACGGGAGGGTTGACAGGTACGCTAGAAGGAAACATATTCCTTTTAAGGTTCGGTTTTTATGACAAATGTGTTTCTCACCCAGTGTGGCAAGTAGCAGATTCCCTCATCGGCCACAAACTCCAGAACCCCACAGTGTGTCATTCGATCGGAGTTCTTGTTGGTCAGCTTGAATAGCATAGGATAGGTGATGTTAAGTCTACCTGAGCAGGTGGACAACACAAGGAGAGTTAGGAATTAGGGGGAAAAGGTAATGAGAGAGTTTTTCTGAGTAGATGTGCACTTACTGAGTTGGTCAAGTGCTGAAGGTGGCATTATAACTGAGGGAAACAAATAAGCCAAATTAGTAAGTAAGTACATTTTATTTATAAAGTGCTTTTCACAGATAAAATCACAAAGCGCTGTACAAAATATAAAGTAAAACAACAATTCAATTCAAAACAATAGGGGCAACAATAAAAAGGATACAAAGTGGATTAAAAATTATAGTTAAAAGGTGCATTAACTAAAAGCTTTAATATAAACAGAAGTTTTCAAATGTGTCTTAAAGTTTCAACACAGTCAAGATCACGAAAGGACTGGTGCAAAGTGTTCCAGAGTCTGGGCGCTGTGAGGAGTTAGGAGGAATGCTAGGTCTCCACGGGTTTTAAAACGAGTGTTCGGGATCTTTAGAAGAGCCTGGCCTGAAAACCAAAGGCGCCATAAAGAGTAGGGGCATATTAAGTCAGTGATGTACTGAGGGGCCCCACCATGCAACGCATGAAATTTTAGAACTAAAATTTTAAACTCAATGCGGGATTTGACTGGAAGTAAATAGAGACTGTATAAAACGGGGGTGATATGGGCTGTAGTCACGGTGGAAGAGGGGTTAGTGCGTCTGCCTCACAATATGAAGGTCTTGCAGTCCTGGGTTCAAATCCAGGCTCGGGATCTTTCTGTGTGGAGCTTGCATGTTCTCCCCGTGACTGTGTGGGTTCCCTCTGGGTACTCCAGCTTCCTCCCACTTCCAAAGACATGCACCTGGGGATAGGTTGATTGGCAACACTAAATTGGCCCTAGTGTGTGAATGTGAGTGTGAATGTTGTCTGTCTATCTGTGTTGGCCCTGCGATGAGGTGGCGACTTGTCCAGGGTGTACCCCGCCTTCCGCCCGATTGTAGCTGAGATACGTGCCAGCGCCCCCCGTGACCCCAAAAGGGAATAAGCGGTAGAAAATGGATGGATATGGGCTGTTCTGGGTCAAAAGTCTAGCAGTCGCATTTTGTACAGTCTGAAGTCTCTTTAGCGTTGACTTGTTGAAAAGGGTGAAAAGAGAATTGCAATAGTCAATGCGAGATGAAATGAACACGTGAATGATAATTTCCAGATCCAATTTTAACCACAAATTTCTCAC
Source organism: Nerophis ophidion (assembly GCF_033978795.1). Taxonomy (NCBI): domain Eukaryota; kingdom Metazoa; phylum Chordata; class Actinopteri; order Syngnathiformes; family Syngnathidae; genus Nerophis; species Nerophis ophidion. The sequence goes on along the minus strand of NC_084611.1, from coordinate 23,623,122 downwards.
TTTAGAAATATTTTTGAGAGAATAAAAACAGTTTTTGGTCAGTTGACAGTGACCCTCCAAAGACATGGACTGATCCAACACAGCCCCCAAGGTTTCTGAGGCTGCTTTTAGCAGATGCACTTAAAGCACCAAGGGAGTTCTTGATCAGGGGGATCTTTTTTTTAATCAATTATCAGAATTTGTTTGAATTTATCTGGAGGAAATTTGAGGGCAACCAGTTTTTAATACAGGATACTCAGATAAAAAGTGAAACTCTGAATCATTGAAGGAGTTAAATATCATCAGCATAGAAATGATAAGAAACATTTTTAAAACGACTGATCAACCTCCCAAGCGGCATCAGATACAACAAAAATAAAGCAGGCCCCAGAACTGAACCTTGGGCCACACCACATGACAGGTTGGACACAATGGACATTATTACATCATTAAAAGCAACATTAAAGGCCAACTGAAACCCACTACTACCGACCACGCAGTCTGATAGTTTATACATCAATGATGAAATATTAACATTGCAACACATGCCAATACGGCCTTTTTAGTTTACTGCATTGCAATTTTAAATTTCTTGCGAGTTTCTTGTTGAAAACGTTGCGGAATATGACGCGTAACGTCACAGACTGTAAAGAAATAGCGCTGCACCAAACACAGCTAAAAGTCGTCTCTGTTCATGGCGTAATTACGCAGTATTTTGGACATCTGTGTTGCTGAATCTTTTGCACTGTAATTTAATAATGGAGACTATAAAGAACAATGCAGTTGGTGGAAAGGGGTGGATTGCAGCTGTCTTTAGCACCGAGACGCAGCCGGTGTTTCTTTTTTTGTTGTGAAGCGGAGCGGTGAAGCGAACATGTTTTCTGTACGTCAACCAGCATGTTTTTGGAAATTGTGATATATATCTTACCGGAGACATCAATGGATTATTCGTCGTCCTGCAGCAGCTGTCATGTCAAAAAAGGCAGTTGTGAGCTTGGCTCCTCGGCTTCTCTCTGAGTCACTGCGTGTTTACCGCAGCCATCCGACCTCGAGGTATGTCTTTACAATCTTTAAAATCTCACTAAAACACTATTAAAACAATAAGCAGATAAGGTATCTTCCAGAATTATCCTAGTAAATGTGTCTAAAAACATCTGAAATCGCTCACAATGCAATTGCCTTTTATTTTTTTTAACTTTTTTTTTTCTTTCTCGTCCTTCGCTATCAATAATCTCAGCCACGAATCTTTCATCCTCGCTCAAATTAATGGGCAAATTGTCGTTTTCTCGGTCCGAATAGCTCTTTTTGTTGGAAGCTCCCATTATAAACAATGTGAGGAGCCCTCACACGGGTGACGTCATCGTCTGCGACTTCCGGTACAGGTAAGGATTTTATATTAGCGACCAAAAGTTGCGAAATTTATCGTCGGTGTTCTCTAAATGATAAATGGGTTGTACTTTTATAGCGCTTTTCTACCTTCAAGGTACTCAAAGCGCTTTGACACTACTTCCACATTTACCCATTCACACACACATTCACACACTGACGGAGGGAGCTGCCATGCAAGGCGCCAACCAGCACCCATCAGGAGCAAGGGTGAAGTGTCTTGCTCAGGACACAACGGACGTGACGAGGTTGGTACTAGGTGGGAATTGAACCAGGGACGCTCGGGTTGCGCACGGCCACTCTCCCCACTGCGCCACGCCGTCCCTACTAAATCCTTTCATCATAAATATTACAATATCGCGAAATGATCAAGTATGACACATAGAATGGACCTGCTATCCCCGTTTAAATAAGAAAATCTCATTCAGTAGGCCTTTAAAGGCTAGTAGAAAACATCCACCATAAAGTTTGCAACTTTCGGTGCTAAGAGAAAAAAAGCCCTGCCTCTACCGGAAGTCGCAGACGATGACGTCACACGTTTGATGGCTCCTCACATATTCACATTGTTTTTAATGGGAGCCTTCATTAAAAAGTGCTATTAGGACCGAGAAAACGACAATTTCCCCATTAATTTGAGCAAGGATAAAAGATTTGTGTTTGAGGATATTGATAGCGACGGACTAGAAAAAAAATATATATATATAAAAATGTTTTAGACACATTAACTAGGTTAATTCTGGGAAATCCCTTATCTTTCTATTGTGTTGCTAGTGTTTTAGTGAGTTTAATATTACCTGATAGTCGGAAGGGTGTCTCCACGGGTGTATTGACGCGCAGCGTCTCAGGGGAGTTGACGGCAGCTATGGACGGCACAAGCTCAGCTTTTCTCCAGTTACAACTGACTTTTTAACCACAATTTTCTCACCGAAACCTGCTGGTTGACATTTGGTCTGGATTCATGTTCTCTTGACCGCGCTCTGATCCATAGGAACGTTTCACCTCCAGGAATTTTCAACAAGGAATCACCGTGTGTTTGTGTGACTAAAGGCTAAAGCTTCCCAACTCCATCTTTCTACTGTGACTTCTCCAATATTAATTGAACGCTCATACTTCCTAAAAACCCGTGACGTCTTGCGTACACGTCATCATTACACAACGTTTCGAAGAAGAAACTCCCGGGAAATAAAAAATTGTAATTTAGTAAACTACAGAGGCCGTATTGGCATTTGTCGCAATGTTAATATTTCATCATTGATATATAAACTATCAGACTGCGTGGTGGGTAGTAGTGGGTTTCAGGAGGCCTTTAATAGTTTTCCCATTTATACAAGAAGTAAACCACTGGAGAACTGCACCAGAAAAATTACGAGTGATGACACGGAATATGTTTCTTAGTTTGTTGACAGTTCTACATATTTTAATTTACATTATTCCAGCTTACTTTTGCCTCCTTTCTCCACATCAGAGCGGTCATTCGGGCCAGCCAGCATCGACACCGAGTAGCAGCGGTACTGGGTGGAAAAGCGGTTCTGAAACCCGCGAGACATTGGGTGGTCGAAGACGTGGAAAGAAAACTGTAAAAGAAAACCCAATGTGTTATGAAGCAGAACATGTTGGACAGGAATAAACACATGATTTGTTAATGTTAAGTTTCATGATGACGGTGCGTGATTCTCTGTGTTGTTTGGCAGCAGCTAGCTCAACAGCGTCGACTTTTGTTACATTTTGACGGCTTCGTCAGTGGTTGTAGATGAAAGCAAGTGTTGCTTACCATATCGACGTGTTTGTCTTTGTTCTCTTGAACACGCCAAAAGAAAAATACAAGCTTCTGTTACGCTATTTTAACATTTACACACGAGCCGTTTCGCTCCTCTCTGTTGTTGTCTGCTCATACCGGAAGTACGCTGGATGACGTATGTGAATCCAACCAATCGTGATGTCTCATTTAAAACATTTGATGTAGGCTTTTATATATATATATATATATATATATATATATATATATATATATATATATATATATATATATATATATATATATATATATATATATATATATATATATATATATATATATATATATATATATATATATATATATATATATATATATATATATATTACATGTATATCTATATATAGATATATAAACACACACACACACACACACCGTATTTCCTTAAATTGCGTCGGGGCGCTAATTATTTTAAAACCTCTTCTCACTCCTGCGCTTGCCAAAGGCATGTGGTAAAAGTAAGCATGCGCTAATTATTTCAAAACCTCTTCTCACTCCGGCACTTACCAAAGGTATGCAGTAAAAATTTGAGTGTTACGTAAGCCTGGACCTTAAATTCCAACTGAATAGCTCTTAATCTTCTTCCCTTTATGCAATTTCAAATTACCGGTACTGAAATCAGCCTCCTCCATCTTGAAAATGATGACAGGGGAAGTGTCACTCGTGACATTACGGGTTTCACCAGGCATGCGCTAATTATTTTGGGAAGCGAGTTTGACCCGGCAGTAATTCAAGGCAGGCGCATACTATATGGACATGTTCCATAAATATTGATGTTAAAGACTTATTTTTTTGTGAATAAATGTTTATGATTAAGTTAATGAATCCAGATGGATCTCTATTATAATCCTCACAGAGGGCACTTTATGTTGATGATTGCTTATATGTGTAGATTTGTTTTATTTATAATTGAATCACTTGTTTATTTTTCAACAAGTTTTTAGTTATTTTTACATCTTTTTTTCCAAATAGTTCAAGAAAGACCACTACAAATGAGGAATATTTTGCACTGTTATACAATTTAATTAATCAGAAACTGAAGACATAGTGCTGTATTTTACTTCTTTATCTCTTTTTTTCCAACCAAAAACGCTTTGCTCTGATTAAGGGGTACTTGAATTAAAATAAATGTTCACAGGGGGTACGTCACTGAAAAAAGGTTGAGAACCACTGGTTTAGGCTCCTCATCACCACTTCAAGATGGCGGCCGAATTATTCGTGTCTATGGGGCAACCTTTTAAAGATCCAATCACAGGATTTAAAGAAAGGAGGGGGGAGCGGAACCCACGAAGGAGCCTCCTCATTGGCTGATGCAATATGTAGTGAAGCGCGTGCACTGCGCGAAGTTGTTTTCAGCAAAGCACGGATGCAAAACACCCACATGCGCCGCTAAAACACCCAAAAAATAGGAAATTCGAGGAAGAAACGAAAGACGCTGTACGCCCAAACAAACAAAGAGCCAAAAGTCGAATAATTATTAGTCCGGCGTATTCAAGATGGAGGGCATTGCAGGCCAATCTTGGACTAACTTCAGAAGCGCAAGCGGCCGTTTTCCTTCTGGACAGCACATCTCATGTTCCATTTTCCTATATCTGGTGTGGATCTTTATACTTACTGACGCCATTGCTGTCCCGTGTATTATAAGCGGAGACATAGTTTGTGGTTTTCGCATTTAGATCTTTGCTCAATCTTTGTATACTATATGGTGATATTACATCTTAGCAACATAAACATTTCATAATTAGAATTAAAAAAACACGTACCTGCGACATTTCCTGCAACAAAACAGGAACTCGAGGTTCGTCCGGTACTCTTCACTGTCAACAATCTATGCGCGTGCACGATGTCATGCACTTCCTGAGAGGAAGAAACCGGGCGGGACTATTAGTGAGGTGTGCAGACTAGGGGGCGGGATTTACAGTTTCAATTCTGCCTGGTGACACAAAATTCATTTATCCATCCATCCATCCATTTTCTACCGCTTTTTCCCTTTTGGGGTCGCGGGCGCCTATCTAAACTACAATCGGGCGGAAGGCAGCGTACACCCTGGACAAGACGCCACCTCATCGCAGGGCCAACACAAGACAGACAACATTCATACTTACATTCACACCCCAAGTTTAATATTTTAATGAGTCTTATGAAGACTAAATCAAACGAACATGGTTGACTGGAGCACAATTAATTATCTGAGTCCTAACAGGTATTTTTACCACAAGATGCATGTACAAAAATACAGAGTAGTGAAAATGGTCATTCTGGTCTTCTGCAGACTTCATTTTTCCAGGCCAGCTTTTCATAGCGGAGGCCAACTCTTGGCAATGTCCTCATGCATTGCCTCGGGTAGCCACTGGCAGTAAGGAGACAGCAGAACTGTGCGAGTATAAATATAAAGGTTAGGTGAAAACTTAAAAAGCAGACAAGTTTTGGCAGAGTCAACAAATACGCACATTTATCTTCAGTCTTCCACAGGGAGAGCAGGGCGTCTCTGCAGTCGACTCTCTGCGACACGAGAGCCCCAAGCATGGCTTCCGTCCTGGGCTGAAGCCTGTCGAAGAAGAATGACAAGTCGCTCGTTTTCTTTCTTTTGAGAAATTGTAAGTGAGGGCGTTGACCTACTTAGACCACATTTTCATCATGATGGAGGGATTGGACAGCAGATGACTCCTGTGGGCCTTCAGTTTGGGACACACCTGCACACCGGACAAACATGAACACTGAGAGGCCAGACCTCCACCAATACTTGAATATTTATTACATATAAAATCAACGAAAATAGGGACTTCACACTTTTTTCTGGGTACATAGAGAAAAAGTACATACAAGTAACTATTATCCATCCATATCAATCATCAATCAATGTTTACTTATATAGCCCTAAATCACTAGTGTCTCAAAGGGCTGCACAAACCACAACACAAACCACTACGACATCTTCGGTAGGCCCACATAAGGGCAAGGAAAACTCACACCCAGTGGGACGTCGGTGACAATGATGACTATGAGAACCTTGGAGAGGACGAAAGCAATGGATGTCGAGCGAGACTTCAGCAGAAAATGGATGAATGGATGGATATTCAATTATTCATATAAGTAGTTATATATATATATATATATATATATATATAGTAGTTATATATATATATATATATATATAGTAGTTAATAAGCCTCCGCTTGGAATGGTTTCCTGCTGGCTCCGCTGTAAACGGGACTCTCGCTGCTGTGTTGGATCCGCTTTGGACTGGACTCTCACGGCTGCGTTGGATCCTTTATGGATTGAACTTTCACAGTATCATGTTAGACTCTGGACAAGTCACCCCCTCATCACAGGGCCAACACAGATAGACAGACAACATTTACACTCACATTCACACATTAGGGCCAATTTAGTGTTGCCAATCAACCTATCCCCAGGTGCATGTCTTTGGAGGCGAGAGGAAGCCGGAGGACCTGGAGGAAACCCATGCAGTCATGGAGAGAAAGATGAAAACTCCACACAGAAAGATTGAACTCAGGACTACTCAGGACCTTCGTATTGTGAGGCACATGCACTAACCCCTAATTGAATATCCATCCATTTAATTTCTTTACCGCTCATTAGGATCATGAATAAGATGGAGGCATGTGAAATGTCTTAAAAGACATTGAAATCTTTGTTTTCAACATTTATTTTTCACATCCAAATATCTCTTCTGCGGTTTTTCAATGAAATATAAAAAAAACTGACTCTAAACAAAATTTGTTTTAATGCTCGCAGCAGATGCTAGCTGTTCTTCTTGCCTAAATGCCACACTGAATTGCAAGACAGGAGACGATCAGGGGTGTCGAAACAAGCTCGCTAGTTAGCATGCTTGGCATCATCCAGCTAGCTTACTTGTTGTCGTCTGCGTTCACTCTGCAAGCCACAACGTTGACGGCTTTCTACTTTGCTGTTAATATTATTTGGATGATTACAATCCGGACACTGTTAGTTCTGAACCATTGAAGAAGGTATATCTTTCGATGTCACGGATGTAAACCTATGTCACAATACCAGACATATAGTATATTACCAAGGGGGCGTGGCTATAAGATAGCTTTGCCAAATGGTAAATGGGTTATACTTATATTGCGCTTTTCTACCTTCAAGACACTCAAAGCGATTTGACACTATTTCCAAATTCACACACTGATGGCGGGAGCTGCCATGCAAGGCCCTAACCGCGACCCATCAGGAGCAAGGGTGAAGTGGGGCAAGACACTTTAGGATGGTGCAAGATGGGATCGAACCAGGAACCCTGAAGTTGCTGGGATGGCCGCTCAACCACCCGAGCTTCGCCGTCCAAAACGGTCAACTTTTGAGTTCTCTGCATGTAATAAAAATGTTACATTACATTTTCCCATCCATCCATTTTCTACCGCTTATTCCCGCTTTGGGGTCGCGGGGGGCGCTGGTGCCTATCTCAGCTACAATCGGGTGGAAGGCGGTGTACACCCTGGACAAGTCGCTAACTCATCGCAGGGCCAATCACAGATAGACAGACAACATTCACACACTAGGGACCCTTTAGTGTTGCCAAACAACCTATCCCCAGGTGCATTTCTTTGGAGGTGGGAGGAAGCCGGAGTACCCGGAGGGAACCCACACAGTCACGGAAAGAACATGCAAACTCCACACAGAAAGATCCCGAGCCCGGGATTGAACCCAGGACTACTCAGGACCTTCGTATTGTGAGGCAGACGCACTAACCCTTGTTCAACGTGCTGCCCTACATTACATTTTAATAATTAAAAATATCTACAAAAAAAACTGTGGAAAGTTACATGAGACATGCAAACATCAAAACGACAGCCAAAAGAGGTTGGTAGATGAGAAAAAATCTAAAGGTAAAATAAAGTGTGGAAATCCACCCAATTGCAGGAAATTTAGTCTTGATTTTTCAAATTGTATTTGGGGATTGCATGGCAGCACTTTGTGCCGATATAAATTTTCCTATTTTGTTGCCAGTTTTCCACTTTTTTTTCCTCAATGGGTGCTCACATGCCTGAAGATGGAGCCTATGCCAAGTGACTTTGGGCGAGAGGCGTGGTATTCCCTAGACTGGTCGCCAGCCAATCGCAGGGCACATACAAACAGCAACATATAAATTAATATTATTATAAATCAGTGGTTCTCAACCTTTTTTCAGTGATGTACCCCCTGTGAACATTTTTTAAATTCAAGTACCGCCTAATCGAAAAAAACGCACTATGTCATCAGTTTCTGATTTATTAAATTGTATAACAGTGCAAAATATTGCTCATTTGTAGTGGTCTTTCTTGAACTATTTGGACAAAAAGATATAAAAATAACTAAAAACTTGTTGAAAAATAAACAAGTGATTTAATTATAAATAAAGATTTCTACACGTAGAAGTAATCATCAACTTAAAGTGCCCTCTTTGGGGATTGTAATAGAGATCCATCTGGATTCATGAACTTAATTCTAAACATTTCTTCTCAAAAAAAAAATCTTTAACATCAATATTTATGGAACATGTCCTCATAATATCTAGCTGTCAACACTGAATATTGCATTGTTGCATTTCTTTTCACAGTTTATGAACTAACATTTATATTTTGTTGAAGTATTATTCAATAAATATATTTATAAAGGATTTTTGAATTGTTGCTATTTTTAGAATATTTAAAAAAAAAATCTCACGTACCCCTTGGCATACCTTCAAGTACCCCCAGGGGTACGTGTACCTCCATTTGAGAACCACTGTTATAAATAACCAAACAATTACATTTATGACAGCAATGTAAGCGTTATTGTAGAGTTGTATGTATTGCAATGACAGTACAGTAAATGCATTATATAGCATTCAATTTACGCATTGAATATATGCAACCTGGATTTTATTTGGGATGAACTTTGCTATAAAGATTCAGACCCTGGGCAATAATAGAAATACTTTTTTCAGCAATAAAAATTATAGGGATTTTTAAAGGCTGTGTGTGTGTGTAATAATAAAAACAGTTAAATTAATGGAAAAAAATCCAGATTCATATTTTTTTTACAGATTGTAGCCAGACTCTTCAGAAAGGACAAAATACAACGAACATGTAGTGATTAAACAATATTTAACCATAGATTTTTAAGTACTGTAAGAAAAAAATCCGGGGTGAATTTAGAAGAGCTATTGTAATAAAATGTTCTAAAAAATGTTACTACAACCGTGTAAATGCGATCCATCCTGTAGTACCTGTCCCTCAAGAAGAAACTGAGCAAACAGTTTGTATCGCTCCAGACCGTCTGGATATTCCATCTCCACAGCAGGCAGCTGCCAGGCCACTCGGACTACAAAACAAAAGACACGGGAGTTAAATTTACTTGAAATGAGGGAAAAAGTTAAGCAACATACAAAAGGTGCTTGAGCGGAGACATCGAATGGTGCCTGTGGAGGAACAAAACCACGGTGGTGGTGTCTCCTGAGGAGAGCTGAAATGGCAGTACTGAGGCAGGAGCTGGGGGACCCACTCGGCTTCCACCGCGGACACACCTGACAGGAACAGGAAAGCACAGACGTTGATTATTACACTAACAAACACTCAAGAGCCCACAACGTCGAATCAGTGGTCTACACAGGTGCACCATAAAGGGTGCCATAGCATGACTTTAAACTGCATACTAGTCTTTATATAGTGTAGACATGTAAAATCAGATTTATGATTGTTAATGTTCCCCATTACTTTGGAAATCATGTTTATTGCTCCTTTATATGCGCTTTTGGTGCAGGAAGGCAGCACTCTGAAAGTAAAGTCGGCACTAAAAGATGACACCACTTTCTTATTAGCAAAAAAAAATGAAGTGAATTAAGTGAAGTGAATTATATTTATATAGCGCTTTTTTTCTCTAGTGACTCAAAGTGCTTTACATAGTGAAACCCAATATCTAATTTTTACATTTAAAACCAGTGTGGGTGGCACTGAGAGCAGGTGGGTAAAGTGTCTCGCCCAAGGACACAACGGCAGTGACTAGGATGGCGGAAGCGGCGATCGAACCTGCAACCCTAAAGTTGCTGGCACGGCCACTCTACCAACCGAGCTATACCGCCCCCTTCATTAATCAAAGTATTAGAGGCTGTTTGGTTGCTGAGGTAGAAGGGGAAAGAAAGCCAACGTTTCCAACTGTTTTACAGTATTTTCAGCTTTTTAGAGTTGGACAAAAACACATTTTTGGGAATTTAACACTCTTTGTTGTGGACTAAATGTGTACATACTGTACAATTTTAAATCATACACCCGATATTCACCTTTTTAGTAATAAGGGCTCCTTACACGAGACATTTTTACAGTAAAACATTCTTCCCCCTACTCAGATTTGAGGTTTTAGCGTGATTTTAGGCCCAATGTGGTATTCCACTATGTCAAAATGAAAACAGTATAGTCATACACATGAAGCTGTATTGAAACAAAGGAAACCAACCTAGGCCAGATCAACAGTTTATATGGGGAAATATAAAAGGTAAACACAAAATAATGTATAGCTGCTAAATACTAACGGGGACCATTCCATTCCATCAATATTTTAGAGAGGCCTACAACATATACTTACATTGTTTTGCAGTTTGTTGTCCATGTAAAATAATACACTAGACCAGGGGTCACCAATGCGATGCCCCCGGCCACCAGGTAGCCTGTAAGGACCAGATGAGTAGCCCGCTGGCCTATTCTAAAAATAGCTGAAATAGCAGCACTTACCAGTAAGATGTCTCTACTTTTTTAAATTGTATTTATTTATTAGCAAGCCGGTCTCGCTTTGCTCGATATTTTTAATTTCAAGAGAGACAAAACTTAAATAGAATTTGAAAATCCAAGAAAATATTTTAAAGACTTAGTCTTCACTTGTTTGAATAAATTAATTAATTTTTTTACTTTGCTTCTTATAACTTTCAGAAAGACAAATTTTAGAGAAAAAATACAACCTTAAAAATGATTTTAGGATTTTTAAACACATATACCTTTTTATCTTTTAAATTCCTTCCTCTTTTTTCCTGACAATTTAAATCAATGTTCAAGTAAATAAATTTTTTTCATTGTAAAGAATAATAAATACATTTTAATTTAATTCCTCATTTTAGCTTCTGTTTTTTCGACGAAGAGTATTTCGTGAAATATTTCTTCAAACTTATTATGATTAAAATAAAATAAAAATATTCTGGAAAATCTAAAAAATCTTCTGAATCAAATTTAAATCTTATTTCAAAGTCTTTTGAATTTCTTTAAAATTTTTTGTTCTGGAACATCTAGAAGAAAAAATTATTTGTCTTTGTTAGAAATATAGCTTCGTCCAATTTGTTATATATTCTATCAAAGTGCAGATTGGATTTGAACCTATTTAAAACATGTCATCAAAATTCTAAAAAACAAAAAACCTTCCGTAAAAAGAAAAAAAATGTACGACGGAATGACAAACAGAAATACCCATTTTTTATACATACGTACATACATATATATATATATATGATATAGATTTATTTATTAAAGGTAAATTGAGCGAATTGGCTATTTCTGGCAATTTATTTAAGTGTGTATCAAACTGGGAGCCCTTCGCATTAATCAGTACCGCACTAGACAAAGGCCCAACAGAGGGGGTCGGCAAAGGAAAATGTTTGAAGAGCCGTATTGGACCCAAAATACAAAGATAGTCTGTCTGGAGTCACAAACAAATAAAAGCCTTATATAAGTCTTATAATGAAGGCAAAACATGATGTGTCTATATTAGCTATAACAGCCTAATATCATAACGAATGTGTCACAGGTTGACGCAAGTCTTTGTTGACAGACGTGTTGGAAGGTAATATTTATTCTACACATTTTTACAACATTGGAACACATTATTAAAACTGAGGGTGAGATAACTCCTTGAAATTACAGACTTAGAGTGGCCAAGTTAAAGGAAACGGCAGGCTTTCACCTTCTAATGGATTTTTTAAAATCTTTGCAAGCTGGGTAACGTTTGGTGTGGTCTATAGCAGGGGTTCCCGACCTGTTTTCCATCAGGGACAGGTTTAATGTATGCATTATCTTTACGGACCGTCTTTCCACATGTGGCAGGTAAAAACAGCAAAAAATGAGCATGACAAATCCCCTCACTATAACCCTGAACTTGTAATATAAAGGAGCTGTAAAGTACATCTATTAACAAACTTATAGTGTGATTAGTCGAACAGGTAAAGGTTAAGTCAAAGAAAATGTGGTAATTTATAAATTAATTAATGTTTCTGTGCGGACCGGTAGGAAATGCGTCATGGACCGGTACCAGTCCCTGGACCGGTGGTTGGTCATTCATTACTGGTCTATAGCAGTGGTTCTCAACCTTTTTTCAGTGATGTACCCCTGTGAACATTTTTTTAATTCAAGTACCCCCTAATCAGATCAAAGCATTTTTCTTGAAAAAAAGAAATAAAGAAGTAAAATACAGCACTATGTCATCAGTTTCTGATTTATTAAATTGTGTAACAGTGCAAAATATTGCTCATTTGTAGTGGTCTTTCTTGAACTATTTGGAAAAAAGATATAAAAATAACTAAAAACTTGTTGAAAAAGAAACAAAAAGTGATTCAATTATGAATAAATATTTCTACACATAGAACTAATCATCAACTTATAGTGCCCTCTTTGGGGATTGTAATAGAGATCCATCTGGATTCATGAACTTAATTCTAAACACTTCTTCACAAAATACATTCATATTTTGTTGAAGTATAATTAAATAAATATATTTATAAAAGATTTTTGAATTGTTGCTATTTTTAGAATATTTCTAAAAAATCTCACGTACCCCTTGGCATACCTTCAACTACCCCCAGGGTGGTACGCGTACCCCCATTTGAGAACCACTGGTCTATAGCATAAACAACTATCAGAAATGGAGCCAATATTACATGTAAATAATGTGTCATGAGAGATACAAATATAAATAAAATACACAAAGGACATGAGTAAAGGAAATTAAATGATCTCAAATACACCTACAAACGAGGCATAATGATGCACGCCTAAATAGCACGTTAGCATCGATTAGCTTGCAGTTATGCGTTGGCCAAATACGTATGCCTGATTAGCACGCCAACAAGTCAATAACATTTACAAAGCTCACCTTTGTGCATTCATGCAAAGCATACAAGGTTTGGTAGACATAATGAGGCGCAGTGGGAGAGTGGCCGTGCGCAACCAGAGGGTCCCTGGTTCAATCCCCACATAGTACCAACTTCGTCACGTCCGTTGTGTCCTTGAACAAGACACTTCACCCTTGCTCCTGATGGGTGCTGGTGAGCGCCTTGCATGGCAGCTCCCTCCATCAGTGTGTGAATGTGTGGGTGAATGTGGAAGTAGTGTCAAAGCGCTTTGAGTACCTTGAGGGTAGAAAAGCGCTATACAAGTACAACCCATTTATTATTATTTATAAAGAAGGAGTGAAATAAAACATGTCTTTCTTTGGCTGCGTTGGTGCAGGTTGTACATGTAAACAAACTACGTAAAGTCCAAAATTAGTCGGACAAAACGCGCTCGCCAAATACTCTCAACAGTGAAGCATGTTTAGTATAAACAGTTGGCTTTCTAACAATTAGGAAGGTTTGTGTCATGTTTGTTTTCCAACAGAAACCATATCAAAACAAAAAAAAATGTTTTCGTAATCTATTGCCATTTTTATAACGACTGGCTCCAGTGCCGCGGTTTGCAGACCCCAGACCTAACACATTTGCACAGTGCTGTACTGTATGTAAAAAAAAAAAAGAACATAAAATACAGTACAACTTTGTACTTATGCAGACTAACCTCTCATGTACATCTTGGTAGTCTCCAAGATTTCTTGGTAGACGACAAACTCAGGAAGTGTTTTGAAAAGTGGCGACGTCGGGTGAATGAACACCGGGTCGTCAATAAGCGGCGTCTGGGGATGGAGGGAAAATGTAAAGCGGTGTGGAACCAAAACACACACAAGGCGCTCACCTTGTAAGCGTTTTTCCATTTTGGATCTAACAATTCCTCCGCCTGCACTCTTCTTGCCAGATGGTCCCCGAGTCCTGCTAAAGTGATCTGTCGCAAGCAGACCACCTGGTGCTCTGAAGGCGGACTCATCTTGGGGTTGACAAACATGCCCAGCTCTGGGCACACAGCGTTCACTGGGAAAAAAATATTATGTGATGATGTGTGCTTTTAACACAGTTGGTCACATCTTTCCATTTAGGCACCTTTCATATTAACTACCTGCATTAGTAAGTTGACTTCTGAGCCGCCTGATCTCCACCATGGCTTTGTATCTCAGCCCGTTGTCTTCGCAGAATTTGGGCGTGCAGCCGGTGAATTCACACGCACCGACAGCACCTGCAGTGAGACATGCAGACTATAACCAGTAGGTATGGGCAATATGGTCTAAGTTCTGTATTACAATACACTGTATATTGCAGCCTCCTGGGATAACGACATACAGTATGTCACGACATATTGTTTAGTACAGGGGTGGCCATTACGTCGATCGCGAGCTACCGGTCGATTGTGGAGGGTCTGCCAGTCGATCGCAAACCAAGCATTGAAAAAATAAAACTAAAAATTAGTGATCATCAATCTTTACTACGACGTCACTTTCGTCACTTGATTGACATTCATGGCACCCGAGGGTTTTCTGAGATGACGCTGGCTGCTGCGAGATCATTATTAAGAAAACATACAGTATGACCGAGAGGAGGGCGAGAAACACTTTTTATTTCAACAGACTCTCGCGCCGTACCTGCTGTCAAAACCCTAAAGACAGACTGTACAGTTGCTGTCTTCACAATAAAAGCCCTGCTTCATCCTGCCTGCGCTAACAAAATAAGAGTCTCAGAAAGCTAGCATGCACAAGATAGCAAGCTACGGAGTTTGCCGCTAATACATTTCTTGCAAAATGTATAAAAACGAGTATAGAAGCTGGACAAATAAGATGCCAAAAACGAACCACTTTCATGTGGTATTGGACAGAAAGGAGGACTTTTTTTCTCCTCCATTCGAAAATGTGGACGTTATCAGCACTACAGTCTGATTCCAATCAATGCAAGTCATCAGAATCAGGTAATACATGTCACCAACTTATATTCTTGTCTTCATGAAACAAAGGAATCTATATGTGTTAAACATGCTGGTGTTATCATTAAACACCTTCAACGTGTTAACAAAAATGTCTCTTTCATAAATAATTAAAAATAAATTATATACCGGTATATGAATAAATTAGATTCCTTCGACTTGGTCAATTGAAAAGTAGCTCGTCTTCAGAAAAAGTGTGGGCACCCCTGGTTTAGTATGTAAATGATAAAATAACCAAGAAAAAGGGGTTACAAATGTTTTCTCAAATCAAGTAATAATATAATTTTTAATATTGTGTTAATAGTTGGTAATTTCAGTTGTAACGTGGTTTTATCTACATCACTGTTGAAATGTAACAATGCCTTATTCAGCTGCTGTTTCAATTCTTAACATTGGTTTTAGGATATACCACACGTTTGGGTATCAATCCAATATTAAGTAGTTACAGGGGCAGTATTTTTTATATCAATGCTTACTGATACTTCAGATTTTCAAGATCATTGAATGACAACATTTTTAATCACAATTATAATCAGACCTTAACACAGGGCTGTGTAACATTATCAAACCAATAATAGGACATTTGTAGATTTTTTTAGGAATGTTTAACTAGTTCTTACTATTGGCATTGATTTACAGTAAATCCTTTGGTTTTTGCACTTAAAGCCCTCCTATATCCGGGGACTTATTTCCTGAGTTTCTAAACTATAACAAACACAACAAAATATTTTTTGATTCCCAACAATATCGGTGTAAGCACTGTAGTATCGACCTTACTGCATACTGATACTTTACTTTGTCTCGGTACGGTCAATATTTGTATCAATCTGTCCACTTTGTTTACATTCAAGAGCTCTCCCTTGCAGTTAGCATTATCTTTCTACAGTGTGTAGTGTAACATAAGCTATTCCTTGTCCTCCAGGTTTGATTCTTGTAAGAAAAGTAGCTTATTTGGATTGCTGACATATAAGTGTCTTTGTACTGTGAAGTGACAATAGCCACTCGCAAGAATGCTACGTTGTGTTGAGAACGTAAATGTTCGCTTGTCGCTGTCAAATTTGTGGGACACTGCTTGAATGTGTCATCAACATGTATTATCACGATATAACAATAGTATAAAAAGCTCTATTGTCGGCCAAATTTATATCATTTTTATCAGTATTTCTTAACCATTGTTGGGCCGTGTCCGCCCTACAGAGGGCCGCCAAAAAATATCTCTTTTTCAGTATGGGCCGCAGCGGTACACAGTTGTAAAACACTTTTCCAGCACCTGTGGCAGTAATGACGAAATCAAAGAGAAGAAGTATGGAGCTAAAGTCATAGAGAAGTTCCTGAAGCCCAAAAATTATGACAGAAGTGGTAAGCTATATTTTCAGTTGCACATACATTTTATTGACAGTTTATTTAAGAAATCATATATTATTATTTATTATTAATTTATTTAGAGTGTATTTATTTCAGCACTGCATGTTGGTAAGTACATGTTTTTTTTATGACCTAAGCCTTGATAATAATATTTGTGATTGAAGTTAAATTTAAAGTCCCAAAGATGGTCACACACACACTAGGTGTGATGAAATTATTCTCTGCATTTGACCCATCCCCATGTTCACGCCCTGGGATGTGAGGGTAGCGTAAGCAGCAGCGGTGGCCGCGCTCGGGTATCATTTGGTGATTCAACCCCCAATTCCAACCCTTGATGCTGAGTGCCAAGCAGGGAGGCACATGGTTCCATATCATTTGAAAAGGTGTAGCCTGTTAAAGTGTTCGTACTGTAGGTTAGATATAATTATTGAATACGATTAAAATTACGAGTAAGATTACTATTTCATTATTAACATTTAAATGGGCCCCAGGTGCCTCTGTACTGGAAAAGTTGGTTCCCGAGGTCAAAAAGGTTAGCAAATCCTGATTTATAATCGTTATCACACAACCCCAGTACCCAGACTTATGCATGCAGTGGATGCCACCCCAAAAAAACAAACTTACCTAACATGACCATGAGGTCCCCAAGCAAGAGTGACGCGCCTTGCCCTGCCCACAACCTCCTCATTTGGGCCAGACGAGCACGACGTTGGGAGAGCTTGGAGTTCTCATCTTCACTACCTGCAGGTCTGAACAAGAATAATAATAATCATACTATATCTATTTTTGCCATCTACTGTAGCCACTGTATATTTCAAACCGAATGCATTCTCACCTATCGAGGTCTTCGAAAAGCTCCCTGACTGTCATAGCAGCGACCAAGGCGATGACGTAGGGCAAGCACTCCTGCTGCTTGCCGAGCGCCAGCATCTTAGCGTAGCGTGGTGCGACAGGGAAAGAGGCCATGGCTCTGCCCAGCGGCGTAATAGGCGAGCTCAGCCTGGCCTGCTCCATCTCTTTTACCCTGGAAGAAGACAGATAGCTTTAAAAAAAAAAAAGTAATCAATAAATACGGCTGATGACATCCATCAATAAAGATGTTTTTTAGCATTAGGGGATAATCGAGTATGTTGAAAACAGAGGGGACTATACAGCAATTTAAAACTATTCATACATTATATACCTGTATATAGTATATGATATATATTATATTATCTATTATTATTATTATTGTCTATTGTGAGCGAACTGTGGTGCTGAATTTCCCCCAGGGATCAATAAAGTACTTTCTATTCTATTCTAAAACAACACACCAATTTACATGTTTACATCTGACATGTTAAAGGCCTACTGAAATGAGATTTTCTTATTTAAACAGGGATAGCAGGTCCATTCTATGTGTCATACTTGATCATTTTGCAATATTGCCATATTTTTGCTGAAAGGATTTAGTAGGGAACATCGACAATAAAGTTCGCAACTTTTGGTTACTAACAGAAAAGCCCTGCCTTTACCGGAAGTTGCAGATGATGACGTCACTCGTTGATGGCTCCTCACATCCTCACATTGTTTTTAATAGGAGCCTCACACAAAAAGAGCTATTCGGATCGAGAAAAACACAATTTCCCCATTAATTTGAGCGAGGATGAAAGAAAAAAAAAAAAAAAAAAAAACGCGATTTAATTGGGACGGATTCAGATGTTTTTAGACACATTTACTATGATAATTTTGGGAAATCCCTTATATTTCTATTGTGTTGCTAGTGTTTTAGTGAGTTTAACAGTACCTGATAGTCAAAGGTGTATGTCCATGGGTGTCTTGACGCCAGTGTCTCAGGGAAGACATATGGACGGCGCAAGCTCAGCTGATCTCCGGTAAGAAGCGACTTTTTACCACAATTTTCTCACCGAAACCTGCTGGTTGACATTCGGTCGGGATCCATGTTCGCTTGACCGCTCTGATCCATAGTAAAGTTTCACCTCCGGGAATTTTAAACAAGGAATCACCGTGTGTTTGTGTGGCCAAAGGCTAAAGCTTCCCAACTCTATCTTTCTACTTTGACTTCTTCAATATTAATTGAACAAATTGCAAAAGATTCAGCAACACAGATCTCCAAAATACTGTGTAATTATGCCGTTAAAGCAGACGACTTTTAGCTGTGTGTGTGAGCAGCGCTCATATTTCCTCACAGCCCGTGACGTCACGCGTACACGTCATCATTACGCGACATTTTCAAGAAGAAAATCCCGGGAAATTTAAAATTGCAATTTAGTAAACTAAAAAGGCCGTATTGGCATGTGTTGCAATGTTAAAATTTCATCATTGATAAAAAAACTATCAGACTGCGTGGTGGGTAGTAGTGGGTTTCAGTAGGCGTTTAAATACTGCTATCCAGTATAGTATAACCAATAAATATACATATAGGCAATTTAATCTTTTAACTGACTGAAATATTTCTAATATAACGGCGGGAGTGGAAAAAGATAGTCACCTTCCAATGCGAGGCGGCTGTTTGAGTGCTCCTAAGGAGACAAGCAACTGTTCCGCTGCAACAAGAGCTTCAATAGGAGGAGGAGTGGGAAAAGGAAAATTGACCACCTGCAACCATAAGAAATACTATTATTATAAAAAATGTTTTAACATAAGTCAGCCGATGATCTAAGAAGGGACCTTTTCTATGTTGAGATCTTTCATCTGGAGGACAAGATCGTCTACAGGCCTGCGAGTGATCTCTGCTTCAGAAAATGGACTGAAGTCGCAAAACACCGCAGACGAGTACAACCTGCAGAAGGATTTACATAACTCTCATTAAGAAACATATTCTCCTCAAGCAGACACAACAATAACTCGTACCTGTAACAGTGTCCCGGCTCCGTTCGCCCAGCTCTACCCGCCCTCTGATTGGCTGAGGCCTGCGAGGTCCAAGTCACCTTAAACGAGGACACGCCTGTCACACGGTCATAGAAACGTTTCTTCACCCGCCCGCAGTCAACCACATATTTGATGCCAGGGATTGTCAGCGAGGTCTCAGCAACATTGGTGGCGACCACACAAAGACGAGTGCCAGGAGGAGGAGGTCTGAACACCTGGGAGAGAATGACACACTTTAAGACATTTTGTAAAATAATTACAAGTAAAAAACACAATTATCTCATACATACAGTGGTACCAAAAGTATTCATTGCAGCCATTTAATAAAATAAAAAAAGTTCATTTTATTTCTCATTATTGAACACTCAGCACCCAGTCTTGACAGAAAAAACAAATGTAGAAATGAATGCAAATGTATAACAATTAAAAAAACTAAAATATCAAATGTATTCAGGCCCTTTGCTCAATACTGAATTTATGCACCTTTGGCACACCTAGCTGTGGGCAGTTTTGCCCATTTGTCTTAGCAGCACCTCTCAAGCTCCATCAGCTGGGATGGAAAGCGGTGATTATTGCGATTAAAATAAAAGAGCGCTTAACATAATTTGCGTGGTTAAGCTGTTAATGCATTTTTTGTGATTAATCACACAATTAATGCATTAAAGTTGACGGCACTAATTTCATAATTTAGTTTATAGAATAGAATGTACTTTATTGATCCCTGGGGGAAATTCAGCCTTATTATTATTATGATAGAGTTGAGGACTCTTGGTAATATTTGTTACCATGTATTTAAAAGAAAGAAATTGGGGATTTTGGTAAAATTTTCTTTTAGCTATTTATATTCTTGATCAGGGGTTCCCAAAATACGGCCCGCGGGCCGGATTATGAACGCTGGCTGGCCAGATCCGGCCCGCGGGCCGTAGTTTGGGGACCCTTGATCTAGAATATAAATAGCTAAAACAAAATTTTACCAAAATCCCAAATTTCTTCTAAATACAAGGTAACAAATATCCAAGTAAAAAAAAAAAATATGTATTTTTTTAAATCTGTCCTTTCTAATCCATTTTCTACCGCTTCTTACTCACAGTGTTTCCAAGCCACTCAGGCAAATCATATTTTCTAAAAATTAATTTTCCTAATCGATAACGTGACTTCATCGCCAGGAACAGTGGACAAATCTATACAATGAGCAAAAGCCTTAACTTTTTAATTTGCTGGAAGTTTTAAGCCATATGTTTGGACAATTAATAGTACTATCACTACATTCTAGTACTATTTTTTGGAAACGAGGCTGTATGCCTTAAATAAAGACTTCTTCTATTTATATAATTATGATAGAAGTATAAATAGACTCATATAATCTTCAGGTCAGTTTGGTTTGTTTGTTTACCTTGGCTTGCTGTTCAGGAGCCAAAAGAGAATAGAGCGGGAGGACGTATATGGGGATGGACGGGTCAGCCTTCTCTTCTACGAGAATAAAACACAACATAACTTTTTAGCTGATAGGTTTCACATCCCTCTACTGTTGTGAAATTAGTGCCAAGGCTCACCTGTGTCGCCGGGATCATCTCCGATGTCCAGGTCAGAGCCTTCGTCCTCGTCCTCTGCAATGCCTGCTTCCCTGTCCTCGTCTCCTTCGTCCACAGGCAAGGCAGAGTAGTTGTCCAAGTCGATACGAGGCAGTGACTGTAAGCAGAGAGACCACAACATTGTCACAATGTAATCTGGTTAAATGTACAGGTAGTTCAATGATCATCATAACAGTCAAACATACAATTGTCTTCTTATGTTTGGCCTTCTTGAACTTCTTCACTGCCTCTGAGTGGTCTGCCCCCTCTTCATCATGGCCTGGACAGAAAAACAAAAATCAGGCAAAAACTTGCTTGTTTTAAAGTGCAAATGTATAACACACTTACCAGTGGTTGTGTTGCCCTTCCTGAACGGGAAAGCTTTTCTCAGTCGTCTACAAAGGCTGTGAACCTCAGCCTGACCAGTAAGGAACACCAGGATACCCCCTGAAGCATGGTCAAATGACAATGAGTCCACAAATACTGACCACTGGGGAGCAGTAAAGAAGCAGTAAAAATAAGTTTGAGCACCTGAAGGCAGCATCCGGTGAATTTTGCAGGTCTTGTGGAAGGCCTCTCCTGTGTAATCATCTAGTGGGGTGCGTTTGTTGAAGTGTATGGTGACAGGGAATTGGCGTGCATCCACTTTAATGGTGGGTGGGGGCATCTTAAACAACTTTTGGTTGTCGGTGAAGTCCTCCACACGCAGAGTAGCTGACATCACCATCAGCTTCATGGGCAAACCTTTCTGCAGACAGAGGATACACAAAACAGCAAGTTAACATTACTGCAGCATAAGAAATGAAGAAGTCACACACAGACAGACACCCGCTGCTTGTTACCTTGTTTCTCAGTGGAACAATACGAGAAAGCAGTCCGATCAAAATGTCTGTGTACACGCTTCGCTCGTGGGCCTCGTCTATGATGATAGCGCTGTAACGCTGCAGCAGGAAATCCTAGTTACACAGAGAAAAATAATAAACCCCCTTTAATCAATATTTTAATCTAAATATATATTTTTTACCAGATGGATTTCCTAGCTATACTACCACTTAAAAGCTTTTTTATACACAAACATGTACAGAGGACTATGCAAAGGACTAAGGCCAAAACTAAAGTTCTCGTTTATGATTATCCTTTTTCCAGTCTCTGTGTCATGGCTGCATTTTGTAGATTTTTTTGTGTGGGTGACAGGAAAATAAAACTGGTTTGCATGTACAAACCGATTTTTACTTTTAATATAACAGGTGGTTTGTTGCTATAAAAACACTACATCCTAATTTTCAAGCACTTTCTCAATATCTCTACATAAAAATAATTATTGGATAAAAACAAATTACCAATTTAAAACAGATCTATGGAAAAAGGGATTGAATCTAAAAAATATATAGTTTAAAAAAACTTAACTAAAAGCAAACAATTGGACATTAACAGAATGTAAATAATTAAATTAAAGAACTGTAGTTCTGTAGCGCTTCTACCTTCTGGATCTCCTTCAAAAGAACACCATCCGTCATGAACTTGATTTTGGTTTCATCAGTCACATTCCCCTCATATCGGATCTGATAGGACACCACTCTAAACAACCCAGACAAAAACAATGTCATAAAATTAAAGATAATATTAGCAGTAGTGCATGTGTGTTACCGTGTGGACACGTTCATCTCTTTTGCCACTCTGTGGGACATACTGATTGCTGCTACTCTTCTTGGCTCAGTGATACCAATGATGCCTGTGTCACTGGAGGGAGGAAACACCACCCACGTCAACAATGGTTTCTAAGCTTGTATGTGCACAACACACAGAAAGAGGGGTTCAAACCTGCCGTAGCCGGCTTCATACAGAAACTGAGGCACTTGCGTCGTTTTTCCACTTCCTGTCTCTCCACAGATGATGACACAGGGGTTCTCGTTTACGGCCTCCATGATCACCTGCTCCTCTGCCAAGATGGGCAGCTTCAAACGAGCCTCCTACAAGCCACAGACACAAAATGTGTTACTTAGTTTCAAAGATACCATGTGTACACTCCCCACACTTCATCAAAGATTTGAAAAATAAATGAATGATAAAAGGGTTGTACTTGTATAGCGCTTTTCTACCTTCAAGGTAATCAAAGCGCTTTGACACTACTTCCACATTTACCCATTCACACACACTGATGGAGGGAGCTGCCATGCAAGGCGCTAACCAGCACCCATCAGGAGCAAGGGTGAAGTGTCTTGCTCAGGACACAACGGACGTGACGAGGTTGGTACTAGGTGGGGATTGAACTAGGGACCCTCGGGATGCGCACGGCCACTCTTCCACTGCGCCACGCCATCCCAAAAAATTAAACTTACTTCCTGTAAAGTTTACCATACAGTCAGTACACAGCTTGTATTGCAGTATGAGAAATAAGAATGTTAGTCAGCAGAAAGCAGACCCCAGTCACGGTGAATTTGTGCATTAGTTTGTCAGTTAGTGGGCTTACTTCCTGGTAGAGATGGACGACATTGCCAAAAATATATATTGCAACCTCCTGCGATACGATATATATCACAATATATTATTAGGCATTTAAATGTTAATCGAACAATTTGGTATGCGACGTATGCGATAACATATTGTATCATTTCTAGTTGTATTATTTTATCGAATCGATCATCAATAGCTGGTCCTGGTTACTTTCTGTTGTAACATGGTTCTACCTACCCTTGTATTAAAATGTAAAAAAACACTTATTCTTTTGTTGTTTGGATACTTAACTTTAGTTGTGGGCGATACTACAAATGTGGGTATTGATCCAATACCTAGTAGTTACAAAGGCAGTATTGGTCCTACCAATATTCATACTTAAAATGTTCAATATAATTAAATTATTAAATTTTGATCACAACTGGGTAATCAGACTAATCACAAAATGGCGGTGTAAAAATATAAATTAATATTTCAAAGATTTCCTTATTCCCTTTTAAATATTAAAATAAAATCAATTCTTCAAAATAACTAAACAAAGTAAGCAAGAAAAACTAAGCAAAAACTAATATTGGCTCCGAAATTAATTCTTCGATTGTGCCCTTAAAGTTTTCCTTTCTTCAGTTACTTGTATTTTAAAATATCGATGTAATCACTTCAGTATCGACCAAACACCGATTCGCCCACTCCTATTTACATTCAAGAGCTCGAGCTTAGGAATTCGTAGCTCCGATAACGATTCAGGAGCTACGATCCGATTAAATATCAACTATTGATGCATCTTTAGTTTATTTATATTAACGCAGTATTAAATTTTGTTTCGTTTCACTAAATAAGTATTCATCACTTGCAACTGTAAAAAAAAAAAAAAAATGGAATAACAAATTAATCCCACATTTATTAAATTAATACACTTGTGTGAAAAATTGGATAAGTTTCCGATAATAAAGGAGTTGGTCGGATCCCTTGGTGAGGTGGTTCGCTGCAATCGGCCAAATTTTAGAACCGTCTGCATTACTTTATTTTCAATAAATAAATCGGCTATTGACGTTTATTAATCGATTCGATTATCTATATTAAAATTGCTAATGCGATGCTCATAAAAATCGATCATTTCCCCCACCTCTCGCAATTAGCATGACTATCACATCCTCCTACTGTATGTAGTATAGCATGTTTAGCTATTCTTCATTCTCAAGTGATAATGTTACATGTGAGAAACGTAGTCTATTTGTCTCCATGGAGACGAGGATATGCTCATCACTAGTAAGAACGCTACAGTGTGTTGCTGTTGCTGTCAAATTTACGGAAAAACATCTGTCATCAACATGCATTATTCCGATAGTATTAAAATCTCTATTAGCAGCCAAATTTAAATAATTTTTATTATATATTCCTGGTTTATGGAGGATGGCAATCCTGTGGGTAGTACAATTATGATGCAGATTACTATTTGCCTAATTAAAACAGCAAAACTAGAGCTGGCCTAACATCTTGCACAATAATAATGAAGATAAAGTAAAGTGTCATTTTCTCTTACCTGTACTTTCGGTAATCGATCAACTGGGATGAAGACAGATGGCTGCAACATCTGCTTCCTCTCACTCTGTGCTTCTTTGACCTCCTCTTTGGAGTCCTCACTCAGAGTGCTTATTTCCTTGCGCTCACTTGCTTCTGCGGTTTTGTCCACTGCATCATCTTCCTTCTCCTTATTTTCATCATCATCATCATCATCATCATCAGATGAGCCTTCACTATTCTCTGCTTCTTCCGCCTCCTCTTCTTCTTCTTTCCATTTTCTCTTCCTGTTGGCCCCACTGACACTGCTGATCTTTGAGCCAGAAACTTCATCTTTTACTTCATCTGATGACCTGAAAGATGGAAACAAGAGAGTGATTCGCCACAGACAAAAATGTCAATAAGTAGTTTATTCATCTTATATACCGGTGTTTTTTAATCTTTTTTGAGCCGAGGCACATTGTTTTCATTGAAAATATCCAGAGGCACATCACCAGCTCAATCATTAAAAATGAACTCAGTTGACAGTAAAAAGTTGTGGCAATTGTTGGATATGACATTAAACCATAACTAAGCATGCATCACTATAGCTCTTGTCTCAAAGTAGGTGTACTGTCACCACCTGTCAAATCACGCCCTGACTTATTTTGAATTTTTTGCTGTTTTCCTGTGTGTAGTGGTTTAGTTCTTGTCTTGCGCTCCTATTTTGGTGGCTTTTCCTGTTTTGTAGGAGTTTTCCTGTACTAGTTTCATGTCCTCTTTAAACGATATTCCCCTCATCTGCTTTATTTGAGCAATCAAGACTCTTTAAGTAGTTGCTATCATTCTTTGTGGGGACATTGTTGATTGGCATGTCATGTTCGGATGTACTTTGTGGATGCCGTATTTGCTCCACAGTAAGTCTTTGCTGTCGTCCAGCATTCTGTTTTTTGTTTACTTTGTAGCCAGTTAGGTTTTAGTTTCGTTCTGCATCGCCTTCCCTAATCTTAAATACTTTTACTTAAAGGCACTCACCTTTTATTTATTTTTGGTTTAAGTTCAAGTTTAAGTTTATTGTTTTTCGGTCAACAAACAAACAGTTGTACATACATATATTGAAAATGAGAAAAAAAAAATGTTGCAGACCGATAGGGTTTAGGCTGAAGTTGAAAACTTATTGCGCCTAACCCTATAAGCAATGTCAAGTACAAAATAAATATAAACTGCCGAGAATTTTGAAATGTCCTTTGCACAACATATTGTGAATACACATTATACACAACATGAACATAGTTCAATTATATACACAGTAAAGGCATGTGAAATATCCTTGCACACATATTAAACCTTTGCACCAATTATATACTATACACACAAACAATTATACTTCCATTATTATTTATATCCCACGTTTAGTTTTTAATTAACGTTAATCACAATGTCGATTCAAGAGTGATATATTTTTTCAAGACAATGGTCTTAAAGTGTTTTTTAAATGTGTGAATGGAACTGGAAAATTTGAGGAATCATCCAATCTGTTCCACAGTTGAACTCCTCTAACAGAAACACATATACTTTTTAAACTCGTTCTTATTTTTGCTCTCTGAAAGAAAGCTGAACCTCAGAGGTCAGAGGGATTCTCTCTGGGTTTAAATCTGACTTGTAGACACCCAGGCAGCATGTGGTTATGAGCTATGAAACCCACAATAGTAGTATTGAGGTCAACAAGATCGTGCAGTTTTAATGTTTTTAATTGAATGGACAGAGCATTGGTATGGTCATGATAATTCGCATAATTTACAATTCTAATCGCTTTCTTTTGAAGTAAGAATATTAGATACAACGACAAACCCTTTTAGTCTCACACAACGTGTTCCTGACATCTACAAAGCAATTAACTACCGGCTGCCACCTACTGATATGGAAAAGTAAAACATGGCTATGCTGCCGAGCTGTAGACAGCACCGACACTCATTTGCAGATTATAATTACTGGCTGGCAAAAAATATTTTGAACCCATCCATCCATCCATTTTCTACCGCTTATTCCCTTTTGGGTCGCGGGGGGCGCTGGGGCCTATCTCAGCTACAATCGGGCGGTAAGGCGGAGTACACCCTGGACAAGTCGCCACCTCATCGCAGGGCCAACACAGATAGACAGACAACATTCACACTCACATTCACACACTAGGGCCAATTTACTGTTGCCAATCAAACTATCCCCGGGTGCATCTCTTTGGAAGTGGGAGGAAGCCACGCATTCACGGGGAGAACATGCAAACTCCACACAGAAAGAACCCAGGACTGCAGGACCTTCGTATTGTGAGGCAGACGCACTAACCCTTCTTCCACCGTGAAGCCCATATTTTGAACCCAAAAAAGTGAAATTACATAATCTCCCACCAGACTGTATCTCACGGCACACTATTGTGCCGCAGCACAGTGGTTGAAAAACACTGTCCTATACATACTGTTTAGTGTGGTAAATCTTGTCCCCAAGACCCAGTTTGGATGTTGTGTATAGTAGCTTCAATTCAGATTCTGGAACCTGCACTTCCGCCAGTCGGGTCAGGATGTCAGCCCTCTGAACAGAACACATTGGTGTCAATCTTTAATAGATAATAATTCACTTGGAGGTTGTGTACAGCAGCATTATGAGCTTATCACCTGGGCTTTCTTCTGCTTCTTCTGTAGAACTTTCTCCAGTTCCTTCCTCTGCTTCTTAGTGAGAGGCTTCTTGTTTGAAACAGGAGGCACTGAACATTTCTTCTTTTTGGCTTTGTTGGCTGGGAGCACCAAGGCGTTGCTCTCATCGACACCCTTCAGTCTGACTCCATCTGGGGAAGCACAACACTACTTATTAGCCGCTGCTAAGCTCCACTAAGAGCGCCGACCTCGTCGTTTTAAATCACCTTGTATTTCGATGGCGATTTCATTTTTTTCTACATTTACTGCTTGTTTAGGGTCGCCTTTCTGTCTCCCTTTCCAGTTGTGTTTCTTTCTCAGGTTGCCCATCGCTACCTGAGAAAGGGGAACCGTAAATAATAATAGGCGGCGAGAGACTTTGGTAACAATCGATTCAAATAAAAAACATATTTAAACATCAACTATCGTCAAAAATTATTATTAAAATCACAAACCGTTGATTTTCAGTATCCAAATAATGTCATTGAGATTTTTTTTCACACTTTTCTGTACAGAAGCTTGAGCGAAACCTCACGTGTAAACACAACTGGGTCCTTGTACTTAATGTGTCCGTGGTAGAACTGTTCCCCAAACATTCGTTCCGCTCATAAAAACCACGTTGAATTTTGTGTTTTTGTTTCTAAAATTGTATTTTTTTTAATGCATTATAAAAATGAATTATTCTCGTTTCATGTTTTAAAAACAAAGCTTTCCATTACAATGGGATGAAATTTAAAAATAATAATACATTTTCTACATTAAATGTGCATGGTATCTGTTGTAAGCACAATACCAATGGCGTGCAATTTGCAAACTCACGAATGTCACTATTAGGTATTCTGTAAATTAGAACGTCTTTGTATGCTTTCTTAGCAAGTAATGAAGAAAAATGTCACTTTTTTCACATTTCTTTATCAACACGTTATATCAAATTGCAAAAAGTGATGACACATCAATTAAGCATATTTTGACGAAACACAAAATTGAAATACATAACAGCACAGATAAAACATTTGAAAAATACTCTATTTTTTTATGTGTGAGATTTGTATAAGCACTTTTCAGTACAGAAGCTTGAGCGAAACCTCGCGTGTAAACACAACTGAGTCCTTGTACTTAATGTGTCCGTGGTAGAAATGTTCACCAAACATTCGTTCCGCTCATAAAAGCCACATTGAATTTTGTGTTTTTGTATTTTTTTAATTGAATCAAAAAATAAATTATTCTCGTTTAATGTTTTTAAAAACAAAGCTTTCCACAATAATGGGATGAAATAAAAAAAATAAAAACAATTCTACATTATTGCATGCGCATGGTATCCACAATTGTGTCTTTATTAGGTGTTCTTTAAGTTAGAATGTGTTTGTATGCTTTAAGAAAAATGTTACTTTTTTCACATTTCTTTATCAACTCAACGTTGTATCAAATTGCAAAAGGTGATGACACATCAATTAAGCATATTTTGACAAAACACAAATTGAAATACAGAACAGCACAGTTAAAACATTCTAAAAATACTCTATATTGTTGTGTGAGATTTGTATAAGCACTTTTCAGTACAGAAGCTTGAGCGAAACCTCACGTGTGAACACAACTGAGTCCTTGTACTTAATGTGTCCGTGGTAAATAAATAAATGATAAATGGGTTGTACTTGTATAGCGCTTTTCTACCTTCAAGGTACTCAAAGCGCTTTGACACTACTTCCACATTTACCCATTCACACACACATTCACACACTGATGGAGGGAGCTGCCATGCAAGGCGCAAACCAGCACCCATCAGGAGCAAGGGTGAAGTGTCTTGCTCAAGGACACAACTGACGTGACGAGGTTGGTACTGGGTGGGGATTGAACCAGGGACCCTCGGGTTGCGCACGGTCACTCTCCCACTGCAGAAATGTTCCCCAAATATTCTTTCTGCTCATAAAAGCCACGTTGATTTTGTGTTTTTAAAATTGTATTTTTATAAATGGGTTATTCTCGTTTCATGTTTTAAAAACAAAGCTTTCCATTATAATGGGACAAAATGAAAAAAATAATACATTTTCTGCATGATTGCATGGTTTGTGCATGTGCATGGTATCCACGTTTGTGTCTTTATTAGGTGTTCTGTACATTAGTATGTCTTTGTATAACTGCTTTGCAAGTAAAGAAGAAAAATGTCACTTGTTTCCACATTTCTTTATTACCACAATGTTGTTTGAAATTGCAAAAGGTGATGACATCAATTAAGCACATTTTTACAAAACACAAATTGTTATACATTATGGCACAGATATAACATTCTAAAAATACCCTATTTTGTTTTGTGTGAGATTTTTATAGGCACTTTTCCATCTCGCTTTATTTTAAATAAATCATGATTTCAAAAAAGGATTTTGTTTTTGTGTTTGAGTGAATTGAAATCTGATGGCATCACGGTGAAAGAGGGGTTAGTGCGTCTGCCTCACAATACAAAGTTCCTGAGTAGTCCTGGGTTCAATCCTGGGCTCGGGATCTTTCTGTGTGGAGTTTGCATGTTCTCCCCGTGAATGCGTGGGTTCCCTCTGGGTACTCCGGCTTCCTCCCACTTCCAAAGACATGCACCTGAGGATAGGTTGATTGGCAGCACTAAATTGGCCCTAGTGTGTGAATGTGAGTGTGAATGTTGTCTGTCTATCTGTGTTGGCCTGCGATGAGGTGGCAGCTTGTCCAGGGTGTACACCGCCTTCCGCTCGATTGTAGCTGAGATAGGCCCCAGCGCCCCCCACGACCCCAAAGGGAATAAGCGGCAGGAAATGGATGGATGGATGGCATCACAAATAATA
This sequence comes from Nerophis ophidion, assembly GCF_033978795.1. Taxonomy (NCBI): domain Eukaryota; kingdom Metazoa; phylum Chordata; class Actinopteri; order Syngnathiformes; family Syngnathidae; genus Nerophis; species Nerophis ophidion. The sequence continues at coordinate 23,592,618 of NC_084611.1, read as the reverse complement.
ATGATGATCACTGTTATTACAATTATTACTATAGTAACGTGTTTTCTATTAAAAAATAATAATAATAATAAGGTACTCTCCAAACAAAAACAGTAAGTAACTTTGTGGTTGGGTAAAAAAATTATTTGACAAAAATTGACCCAAAAATATTTTTGATCGCACACCCAATTAAGGTGCATAATTAGGATTTGATGTTCAATTTAAATGCTCTAAAATTGGAGATTCTCTGCTATTTTTGAATTACACATTAGTACATATTATACAGAAATGACAGTTCTGGTTGGTTCTGTTTGTTTTCCAAATATAGCACACTTACTGTGAGAATAAAACTATTATCTTTAGTTCCAAAGCCCCTTCTTTATAATACACATAACATAGTACTGTGTGTCAATCAGTAATTCAATTAGCACAGTGTTCCACAACCTTTTTTCCACCAACGACCGGTTTAATTTATACATTATTTTTACAGACCGGCTTTCTACGTGTAAATTAGCCATAGGCCAGAATCTGGCACATTAAAATGTTATGTGTCCATTGATGTGCATTGTTCCATGTACTATAAGTTGTAATATACATCTAATAACAGGCTCATTGGTGTGTTTAGTGGGCCAAGCGAAAGTTAAGTCTGAGAAAATGCTGTAGTTTATAAATTAATTAATGTTTCTGTCCGGACCGGTAGCAAATGCATCACGGACTGGTACCGGTCTGTGATCGGTGGTTAGGGACCACTGAATTAACACTATGAGTAAAGATAAATTCACACAAATTATGGTCTATATCAGGGGTCTCCAACCTTTTTTGCACCAGGGACCGATTTAATTTAAGCATTATTTTCATGGACCGGCCTTTCACGTGTGGCGGATAAATACATGTATAGCAAATGAGTGCATGAAAAATGAATAGATGAAAAATCTCACCCAAAAATGTTTAATTATTGGGAGCCCCTGGCCTATTGCTTTTGCAAAAAAACTCTCCATAGACTTTTGTTTTGTGCTCATTTTTGCTAGTCGAAGGCTTTGTTTTGGCTTTAGTATCTGATGGGTTATAGGTGGTACATCACATTCAAGGACAAGAGCATGGATATATAAGAAAGCTAGAATTACTTGCCATTAGTCACAATGGCCTAGTGGTTAGAGCAGGGGTGTCAAACTCATTTTAGCTCAGGGGCCGCATGGAGGAAAAGCCATTCCCAAGTGGGCCGGATTGGTAAAATCTCGGCATTATAACTTCAAAATAAAGACAACTCCAGGTTGTTTACTTCGGCCAAAATTAGAACAAGCACATTGTGAAAACGTACAAATCACAAATAATCCTCTGGAAAAAACACTTTGTCTGTTGAAAATTCTGAGGAAATTGGTGCAGTTTCAAAAACACAATGAGTTTAGACGTGGTCTCAGTTTATCTATAAAGCCAGGATTAAACTTTAAGTCGCAGTCTTTTTGGGATTGAACAAAAAACACAACATGTAAACTTTGAGGAATCAAACACCTCCTTTGTCATGTCCACGTATCAATCCAGTGTTAACTCAACAAACCGTGAGAAGCGGAGGTAAAACTATTCAAAAGGCTCACGTTTTCTCAATATATTTTCATACCTTAGTTGGCGCCTGTCGTGGCGGTAATCCTAGAACCCGTTGGTAGAACACCTTATTTCACCAGTTTGGTCCGTGTGCCGCCTCTAATGGCTCTGATATTCCGAAGCGTTTTGGGTGTATAGAAAAGAGTTATATCTATCTATTATTATTTTTAATGTTACTACTATGGAAAAAGGACGACAACGAGGCATCTTGCAATTATAAAAGTAGATTTTCAAAATAAAAAAATATTTTCAAGGTAAAAGTTGATCATCCGAGTACACAAGATACTACCGTCTATTCTTAAAACCCACACAAAGACATTATTGGGGAGTAAGGGTGCCAAATAACGATGTGTTTGAAACGGAAGACGCAAAACGGCAGGTTTTAAGTTTCCGTGCTTTACTTTGTATCTCTTGCTGGTCGTAACAGAATTGCTATTGTGACATCCAGTGGACACACTCAAAACAGCAGTTTCTTTCATTGGAAAAAATAAAATGCAACTCATTTTAATACTTGGCAAACTCATCAGGCGGGCCGGATAAAACCTGTTGGCGGGCCTGATCCGGCCCACGGACCGTGTGTTTGACACCTTTGGGTTAGAGTGTTGGCCCTGAAATCGGTAGGTTGTGAGTTCTAAACCCCGGCCGAGTCATACCAAAGACAATAAAAATGGGAACGATGACCTACCTGCTTGGCACTCAGCATCAAGGGTTGGGATTGGGGGTTAAATCACCAAAATGATTCCCAGGCGCGGCCACCGCTGCTGCTCACTGCTCCCCTCACCTCCGAGAATGGGTCAAATGCAGAGATACATTTCGACACACCTAGTGTGTGTGTGACAATCATTCGTACTTTAACTTTATAACTTTAATAGATTTCTGTCTATTTCCATGTATTCATATTTTGTGCAATATTTCATACGTAGACACACTAATGTTATTTTTTTTTGCTCCAATTTTCCAAGCGTAAATACATCTGTTTTTGCTAACTACTTGTGTAATAGGAGTATACCAGCACTTTAACTTACTAGGCCAAAAGAAGTGCGTATTTTCTTCTTTCAGCACAATTATTATATGCAACAATTAAGCACTTCTCCATCTTTAACTACTATGGTCACTTTGTTCCTGATCCGCCCTGATCTTAGGTCATCAACCCGCCGCGGACTGCAGTGGGAACCTAGATTTTGATTACAATTTGGCACCTTTACATTTTATATGTTTATTATTTTGCATTGTCCCATGTAAGAAAGATGTAACAAATATAGCAAATGGCGAATTTCTATCAGGAGTTTAATAATACATCTATGAACAAGCTTATTGGTGTGTCTCGTGGGGCAGACAAAAGTTAAGTGGGAGAAAATGCGGTCATTTATAGATTTAATGTCTCTGTAGCACAGTGGTACTCAAATGGGGGTACGCGCACCCCTGGGGGTACTTGAATGTATGCCAAGGGGTACAGAGATTTTTTAAAAAATATTCTAAAAATAGCAACAATTCAAAAATCCTTTATAAATATATTTATTGAATAATACTTCAACAAAATATGAATGTAAGTTCATAAATTGTGATAAGAAATGCAACAATGCAATATTCAGTGTTGACGGTTAGATTATTTTTTGGACATGTTCCATAAATATTGATGTTATAGATTTATTTTTTTGTGAAGAAATGTTTAGAATTAAGTTCATGAATCCAGATGGATCTCTATTACAATCCCCAAAAAGGGCACTTTAAGTACCTGGGCGGTATACAGTGGGGCAAAAAAGTATTTAGTCAGCCACCGATTGTGCAAGTTCTCCCACTTAAAATGATGACAGAGGTCTTTAATTTTCATCATAGGTACACTTCAACTGTGAGACAGAATGTGGAAAAAAATCCAGGAATTCACATTGTAGGAATTTTAAAGAATTTCTTTGTAAATTATGGTGGAAAAGAAGTATTTGGTCAACCATTCAAAGCTCTCACTGATGGAAGGAAGATTTGGCTCAAAATCTCACGATACATGGCCCCATTCATTCTTTCCTTAACACGGATCAATCGTCATGTCCCCTTAGCAGAACAACAGCCCCAAAGCATGATGTTTCCACCCCCGTGCTTCACAGTAGCTATGGTGTTCTTGGGATGCAACTCAGTATTCTTCTTCCTCCAAACACGACGACTTGAGTTTATACCAAAATGGATACATGGATGATACAGCAGAGGATTGGGAGAATGTCATGTGGTCAGATGAAACCAAAATAGAACTTTTTGGTTTAAACTCAACTTGTTGTGTTTGGAGGAAGAAGAATACTGAGTTGCATTCCAAGAATACCACACCTACTGTGAAGCATGGTGGCTGAAAACATCATGCTTTGGGGCTGTTTTTCTGCTAAGGGGACAGGACGATTGATCTATGTTAAGGAAAGAATGATTGGGGCCATGTATCGTGAGATTTTGAGCCGAAACCTTCCACCAGTGAGAGCTTTGAATGGTTGACCGAATACATATTTTCCACCATAATTTACAAATACATTTTTTAAAATTCCTACAATGTGAATTCCTGGATTTTTATTTCACATTATGTCTCCCACAGTTGAAGTGTACCTATGATGAAAATTACAGACCTCTGTCATCATTTTAAGTGGGAGAACTTGCACAATCGGTGGCTGACTAAATACTTTTTTGCCCCACTGTAGCTCGGTTGGTAGAGTGGGAGTGCCAGCAACTTGAGGGTTCCAGGTTCGATCAACGCGTCTGCCATCCTAGTTACTGCCGTTGTGTCCTTGGGCAAGACACTTTACCCAGTGCCACCCACACTGGTTTAAATGTAACTTAGATAATGGGTTTCACAATGTGAAGTGCTTTGAGTCACTCGAGAAAAGCGCTATATAAATATAATTCACTTCACTACTTTTATGTGTAGAAATCTTTATGTCAGACCTGGACATGGATTTGGTTTACCCCTTCGACGCAGAGGGATTACAGGACGAGCCAGGCGAGAGTTCAGGTACATAATGTTTTAATTATACTCAAAATACAAAAAAGGCAAAACAAAAAGCACGCTCGATGGCGGATAATAATCTATGCTAAAACTTAGAACAAAAACAGCACAATGGCAATACAATGTACAAAACAAACAAAAGATACTAATAAAAACATAATTACAAACAAAAACTTACTGTGACAAAAACGGGAGGTATAAACAGCAAAGTGCGTGGCAGGGGATCAATGGCGTGGAGCAATGAGCAGCAAAGGTCGTAGAATACAATGAAAGTTAATGTTCCCAGACTGATGGACAGAAAGAAAATGACTTAAGCATTGGCTGTGATAATTAGGAACAGGTGCAGGACTGAGGCCAGGGGCGTGACTAGGAGGGCAAGGTGAAAATCAATGAGTTGTCGTGGTAACAAAAACAAACCAGGAAGTGGAAAAAAACGGAACAAGAGTCCAGAAAACAAAACAAAACATGATCAAACATAAAACCAGATTTACAGGCGTGACACTTTATTTATAATTGAATCACTTGTTTGTTTTTCAACAACTTTTTACTTATTTTCATATCTTTTTTTCCAAATACTGTAGTTCAAGAAAGACCACTACAAATGAGCAATATTTTGCACTGTTATACAATTTGATGAATCAGAAACTGATGACATAGTGCTGTATTTTACTTCTTTATCTGTCTTTTTCAACCAAAAATGCTTTGCTCTATTTAGGGGGTACTTGAATTAAAAAAATGTTCACATGGGGTACATCACTGAAAAAAGGTTGAGAACCACTGCTATAGACCAGTAATGAATGACCAACCACCGGTCCAGGGACTGGTACCGGTCCGTGACGCATTTCCTACCGGTCCGCACAGAAACATTAATTAATTTATAAATTACCGCATTTTCTTTGACTTAACCTTCGCCTGTTTGACTAATCACACTATAAGTTTGTTAATAGATGTATTTTACTGCTCCTCTATATTACAACTTCAGGGTTAGAGTGAAGGGATTTTTATGCACATTTTTTGCTGTTTTTACCTGCCACATGTGGAAAGCCGGTCCGTGAAGATAATGCATACATTAAACCTGTCCCTGATGGAAAACAGGTCAGGGACCCCTGCTATAGACCACAGTAAACATTACCCAGCTTGCAAAGATTGTAATAAATCCATTAGAAGAAGAAAGCCTGCCGTTTCCTTTAACTTGGCCACTATAAGTCTGTAATTTCAAGGAGTTATCTCACCCTCAGTTTTAATAATGTGTTCCAATGTTGTAAAAATGTGTAGAATAAATATTACCTTCCAACACGTCTGTCAACAAAGACTTGCGTCAGCCTGTGACACAATGATTTTGATATTTGGCTGTTATAGCTAATATAGACACATCATGTTTTACCTTCATTGTAAGACTTATATAAGGCTTTTATTTGATTGTGGCTCCAGACAGACTATCTTTGTATTTTGGGTCCAATACGGCTCTTCAAACATTTTGGTTTGCCGACCCCCTCTGATACAATTTAATAAATCAGAAACTGATGACATAGTGCTGTATTTTACTTCTTTATTTCTTTTTTTCAAGAAAAATGCTTTGCTCTGATTAGGGGGTACTTGAATTAAAAAAATGTTCACAGGACATACATCACTGAAAAAAGGTTGAGAACCACTGCTGTAGCAAATGCGTCCCGGACCGGTGCCGGTCCCCGCACCGGTGGTTGGGGACCACTGGTCTATGTGGTATATAAAAGCTTATATTTGTATTAAACAGGGCACTTTCAGCTGTTATGGTCTTTTATACACACGCACATACTCATTTTCGCTCAGGACGTCCCCAGCTGTAAGGCTCTCCTCCATGGTCCACCTGGCCACCTTGGAGAGTCTTTCAAACCTCCTGAGGAAGACGATGACTGCAACAAGCAGTGCGGCCTGCACTAGCACAAACACGAGGAGGCACAACTGCGAGGCCAAAGCCAGGTCGCAGTACCAGTAGTGACACGAGTCCAGAACTTCCTCCTCGGTCAGATACACCACCAGCCTCCCTCTCAGGCTAGGAGGGGAGCTGCAGTTGACGCCGATGTGGGACGAGAGCTCCCCCGCCGGCTGTCGTCTAAGCCAACTTCGCAAGTAGAGCACGCCGCAGTCACACGTCCACGGGTTGCCGTGCAGGGAGACATGACGGAGGGAGGTGTGCTTGTCCAGCAGGCCGTTTGGGAGCGTGGTCAGCAGGTTGTTGTGGAGATGCAGCTCGGTAGTGCCTGGCGGGAAGCTGACGGGGAGCCAAGAGGAGGTGAGAGACCTGCCGCTGCAGTTCACCTGGCTTCCATGACAGGTGCAGGGGTGGGGGCACGCAAATGACCCTTGACCTCCAAAGTAAAGCAGACACAGGAGCTGGAGCTCCTTCATTCTTGAAGAAAATATACTGCAAAGTAAAAACAGGTCAACAGTCATGGAAGACTTTTGAATCTCTAACGGTTTAAAGCGTTATTTACCGTCAGCGTCGTGTGTCTCCACTGAATGGGTATCTTTTCCTCGTCGCCTGCAGCGTGAGTGTGCTGCCGGCAGCTGGTCCTCGCTGATAAAGACTTCGAACAGGATGTGAGGACTATCTCTCTACGTTTTCATGCCAATTCATGTCCTGATACGTCGCATGGAGGCGTAGGACCTGATCTACTAAGACAGGGGTCGGGAACCTTTTTGGCTGAGAGAGCCATGAAAGCCAAATATTTCAGAATGTATTTCCATGAGAGCCATATAATATTTTTTAACACTGAATACAACTAAATGTGTGCATTTTTAGGTAAGACCAACATTTTTAGAGTATAATAAGTCTCTTATTCTTTTTAATAACATTGTTATTCTAAGGCAGGGGTCACCAACGCGGTGCCCGCGGGCACCAGGTAGCCCGTAAGGACCAGATGAGTCGCCCGCTGGCCTGTTCTAAAAATAGCTCAAATAGCAGCACTTACCAGTGAGCTTCCTTTATTTTTAAAATGTTATTTATTCACTCGCAAGCTGGTCTCGCTTTGCTTGACATTTTTAATTGTAAGAGAGACAAAACTCAAATAGAATTTGAAAATCCAAGAAAATAATTTTAAAGACTTGGTCTTCACTTGTTTAAATGAATTAACTTATTTTTTTACTTTGCTTCTTATGACTTTCAGAAAGACAATTTTAGAGAAAAAATACAACCTTAAAAATGATTTTAGGATTTTTAAACATGCATACCTTTTTACCTTTTAAATTTCTTCCTCTTCTTTCCTGACAATTTAAATCAATATTCAAATACTTTTTTTTTTGTAAAGAATAATAAATATATTTTAATTTAATTCTTCATTTTAGCTTCTGTTTTTTCGACAAAGAATATTTGTGAAATATTTCTTCAAACTTTTCCTGATTAAAATTCCCCAAAAATATTCTGGCAAATCTAGAAAATCTGTAGAATCAAATTTAAATCTTATTTCAAAGTCTTTTGAATTTCTTTAAAAATTTTGGTTCTGGTAAATCTAGAAAAAATAATTTGTCTTTGTTAGAAATATAGCTTGGTCCGATTTGTTATATATTATAACAAAGTGCAGATTGGATTTTAACCTATTTTAAACTTGTCATCAAAATTCTAAAATAATCTTAATCAGGAAAAATTAGTAATGATGTTCCATAAATTATTTTTTTATTTTTTTCAAAAAGATTCGAATTAACTATTTTTTTTCTAATTTTTTTCGGTTGAATTTTAAAGAGTCGAAATTGAAGATAAACTACGTTTCAATATTGAATTTTAATTTTTTTCGTGATTTCTCCTCTTTTAAACCGTTCAAATAAGTGTTTTTTTCATCATTTATTCTCTACAAAAAACCTTCCGTAAAAGGAAAAAAAATGTACGATGGAATGACAGACAGAAATACCCATTTTTTTTCTATATATAGATTTATTTATTGAAGGTAAATTGAGCAAATTGGCTATTTCTGGCAATTTATTTAAGTGTGTATCAAACTGGTAGCCTTCGCATTATTCAGTACCCAAGAATTAGCTCTTGGTTTCAAAAAGGTTGGTGACCCCTGTTCTAAGGTAACCAATAATAAATATAATACTTCTTACCATTAATGCAACATCTTGAACAGGTGCGATAGAAAGCGGATGGTTGGATTAAAATGCATGACGATGTTTTATAATTTGAACATTAGTTTTAACACTGTGATTACCAGCGGAATCATTCATTACTTATCGTATTAAGCAATGTCAGCTAAGATTTATCTGAGAGCCAGATGCAGTCATCAAAAGAGCCACATCTGGCTCTAGAGCCATAGGTTTCCTACCCCTGTACTAAGATCTCAAATAACAAGTACTAAATAGCTTGTCCTAACTCAGTGGTTCTTAACCTGGGTTCGATCGAACCCTAGGGGTTCGGTGAGTCGACCTCAGGGGTTCGGCCGGGGTCAAAACACACCCGACTCTTTGTGTAAATACAAACTTCTCCCTGTTGGCATGTTACGGGTAGGGAGACAGCTGATTGATTTGCAGGTGTGTATAATTTGTTGTGAGTTCATGCACTGTCTTAGTTTTGTTGTTTCAACAAGGTGATGTTCATGCACGGTTAATTTTGTGCAGCAGTAAAAAAATATGCTAACACTTTAGTATAGGGAACATATTCACCATTAATTAGTTGCTTATTAACATGCAAATTAGTAACATATTGGCTCTTAACTAGTCATTAAGTACTAATTAATGCCTTATTCGGCATGGCCTTATTATAACCCTAACCCTGACCCTAACCCTAACCAAATAACTCTAAATTAAGTCTTTATTACTTAGAATATGTTCCCTTAGTGTCCAAAAAACTCTAAATTAAGTCTTTGTTACTTAGAATATGTTCCTCATACAAAAGTGTTACTAAAAACATACAACTTTGTCTTGAATTTGGAAAAAAGATACATTATTTTTCACTAAAGAAAGGTTCATTGAATGCGCATTTGAAACTGGTGGGGTTCGGTACCTCCAACAAGGTTAAGAACCACTGTCCTAACTAAAAAAATCATCTGTACTATTATGCAAAGTGCATCCTAAGACTGCGTGCACGATTGAAAGCAAGTGCAAAAGTCAGGCATACCACCGTATTATGTGTGTATTACCGCTGTCGCCATGGAGATATTCATTTTCTTGCACATCTAACCTGTGGTGTTGTGCCATGTTGTGGAACATGCAGCACATAACTATAATCTGAGCATTATAGAAGCATGGAGACAACAAAAACTATTTTTAGCAGCACGACAGTGCTCTCTGGGAGACCGCACGGCCAGTAATAACTTGCTGGATTATCCAGGGGCAAGAAAATGCATGTTGCAATAAGTTTTTTCAAATTGGAAATATACTATATTTGTAATATACGGTTGGGGCAAAAAAGTATTTAGTCAGCCACCGATTGTGCAAGTTCTCCCACTTAAAATGATGACAGAGGTCTGTAATTTTCATCATAGGTACACTTCAACTGTGAGAGACAGAATGTGAAAAATAAAATCCAGGAATTCACATTGTAGGAATTTGAAAGAATTTATTCGTAAATTATGGTGGAAAATAAGTATTTGGTCAACCATTCAAAGCTCTCACTGATGGAAGGATGTTTTGGCTCAAAATCTCACGATACATGGCCCCATTCATTCTTTCCTTAACACGGATCAATCTTCCTGTCCTCTTAGCAGAAACAACTGCTCCAAAGCATGATGTTTCCACCCCCATGCTTCACAGTAGGTATATTGTTCTTAGGATGCAACTCAGTGTGGTTCTTCCTCCAAACACGACAAGTTGAGTTTATACCAAAAAGTTATATTTTGGTTACATCTGACCACATGACATTCTCCCAATCCTCTGCTGTATCATCCATGTATCCATTTTGGTACAAACTCAACTTGTTGTGTTTGGAGGAAGAAGAATACTGAGTTGCATCCCAAGAACACCATAGCTACTGTGAAGCATGGGGGTGGAAGCATCATGCTTTGGGGCTGTTTTTCTGCTAAGAGGACATTTTAAGTGGGAGAACTTGCACAATCGGTGGCTGACTAAGTACTTTTTTGCCCCACTGTATATACTGTAAATCCTATATTAAAAAATGAAAGCAATTAAAATAAATGCCAGATGACACCATCGTTTTGTTGTCTATCCATCGTTTGTCATGTAGCAGTGATCGCCTCCCACTGACTGTGCCAGTTTGTACGCACCTTCCACCCACATTGTTAAAAAAAGCCACAAAACAGTGTTCAGGCTTGATAACTCACATTGTGAGCACCAAAGAATAACATTTGCGTCTCCTCCTCCCAGAATTCTGAGCGTTGTGATAACCAGTATATCCATCAATCTATCCATTTTCTACTGCTTGTCCCTCTCCGGGTTGCGGGAGTGACCTTTTCCGTAGCCAAATTCCAGCAGTTTTCAAGGACTTTCAAGATTAGATAGACATTTATTGATCCATTGGCATGTGCCCTCATGTACAAAAAAACATTTCCATAAGAGTTGGGAAATTGTGTTAGATGTAAATATAAACGGAATACAATGATTTGCAAATCATTTTCAACCCATATTCAATTGAATGCACTACAAAGAAAAAATATTTGATGTTCAAACTCATAAACAATTTTTTTTTTTGCAAATAATAATTAACTTAGAATTTCATGGCTGCAACACGTGACAAAGTAGTTGGGAAAGGGCATGTTCACCACAGTGTTACATCACCTTTTCTTTTAACAACACTCAATAAACATTTGGGAACTGAAGAAACTAATTGTTAAAGCTTTGAAAGTGGGAGACAGGTCTGGACGACAGGTGGGCCAGGAAAGTACCCACACTCTTTTTTCACGAAGCCACGCTGTTGTAACACATGCTGAATGTGGCTTGGCATTGTCTTGCTTAAATAAGCAGGGGCTTCCATAAAAAAGATGGCGCTTAGATGGCACCATATGTTGTTCCAAAACCTGTATGTACCTTTCAGCATTAATGGTGCCTTCACAGATGTGTAAGTTACCCATGCCTTGGGTACTAATGCACCCCCACACCATCACAGATGCTGGCTTTTGAACTTTGCGTCGATGACACTCTGGATGGTTTGCTTCCCCTTTGGTCCAGATGACACGATGTTGAATATTTCCAAAAACAATTTGAAATGTGGACTCGTCAGACCGCAGAACACTTTTCCACTTTGCATCAGTCTATCTTAGATGATCTCGGGCCCAGAGAAGCCGGCGGCGTTTCTGGCTGTTGTTGATAAATGGCTTTCGCTTTGCATAGTAGAGTTTTAACTTGCACTTACAGATGTAGCGACAAACTTTATTTAGTGACAGTGGTTTTCTGAAGTGTGTCGAGCTCATGTGGTGATATCCTTTAGAGATTGATGTCGATTTTTGATACAGTGCTGTCTGAGGGATCAAAAGTCACTGTCATTCAATGTTGGTTTCCAGTCAAGCTGTTTACGTGGAGTGATTTCTCCATATTTTCTGAACCTTTTGATGATATTATGAACCGTAGATGTTGAAATCCCAAAATTTCTTGCATTGCACTTTGAGAAACGTTGTTCTTAAACTGTTTGACTATTTGCTCACGCAGTTGTGGACAAAGGGGTGTACCTCGCCCCATCCTTTCTTGTGAAAGACTGAGCATTTTTTGGGAAGCTGTTTTTATACCCAATCATGGCACCCACCTGTTCCCAATTAGCCTGCACACCCGTGGGATGTTCCAAATAAGTGTTTAATGAGCATTCCTTAACTTTATCAGTATTTATTGCCACCTTTCCCAACTTCTTTGCCACGTTTTGCTGGCATCAAATTCTAAAGTTAATGATGATTTGCAAAAAAAAAAAAAAGTTTATCAGTCTAAACATCAAATATGTTGTCTTTGTAGCATATTCAACTGAATATGGGTTGAACATGATTTGCAAATCATTATATTCCGTTTATATTTACATCTAACCATGGCCGGCTCTACGCAGGGGCAGGAGGGGGCAGAGCCCCCTTAAATAAATGTCTTGCCCCCTCAAATCAAAATTTGAGAAAGCAAATTTTAATAAACTCACAAAATTACTACATTACAAGTTGACAAAATTATCTGCACTAGCGGAAAAATCCGCCGAAAAAGGGACACACACGATATAGTAGTGTCGGCTTCCCTCTTATCCCTCCCTCCGCTGTGCGTGTATTCAACATTCCACAGGCTGCGCAGCAGACACACACGCGCACACACTCCTCAGCCCTCAGTAAACATCCAATCACTAAGTGCAGTATGAAAGTAAAAGAAAAGGAAAAGTTGTCTACATTTATCATATACTTGTTAGGATGGGTGTATTTGTGTAGTGTTATCTCTAATAAACACGTTTATCGTCGCAGACTTTCGGTGCTACGGAGTTCCTTTTTTTTTTTTTTTTTTTTACAACTTGACGAGAGCAGAGACAGCGGAGGCTCTGAGCAGCAGTGGTTTGGAAGGCAGAGAGCCTCCACTGTCCCTGTAACAAGCTACAAGTCATTTATGATGCTGTTAATGACGGTAAAAATGAAACAGAAGGTATATATCCTGCTTAGCAGTCCTCCTCTGCTGTCCTCTGTTCAGAGCGGAGTCCCTAGCAACGGCCCGTTTTACTTAGCAACGGTCTGGTAATCGACTGCTGGAATTCTTTTTCTGTTGTTTTTCTTGTAATTCTACATAGTCAACCTTTAATGTTTCAATCTACATTTTGTAATAAACAAATTATAAGTTTCATTTGATATGACCATGACACCTAAAAACAAATCACTGCCGTTTTCATCAATTTACAAGCAAGTGGGCAACACATACATTGGAGTGAATGAATTTTGTGCCCAGATGAGTGCCCACGTCCACTGCATGTGACAAACTGAAGACAAGTGACCTGTGTCTGCCAGACCCCTACGTAAAGCCCCGCCCCAGGCTGTAGTCCTGTACTGTATTTGTTTTTCTTCATGTAATCACACCGGGTTTTTTCTGTTGTTGTCCAAGCTTACTTATTTTCTGCTCCAGCTTCCAGCAGCTCACAAAGAGAAAGTTAATGCTCTGTAATGCATCCATTTTTCAGAGCATTTAAAAAGTCTAGTCCCGCTCCTGCATGTAGTAGTAGCAATGATGCTACTGCTAGTACATCAGGGACAGCAGCTAGCAATACTGCACCTTTAGCACCAGCAAGCACTGTTTCTCCTGCACCAGCTCCCTCCGTCCCCCCAACAAGCGCTCCCCCAAAGCAGTCTGCTCAGCTACCCAGTGACTTAAATGGCAACGCACCATCTCAGCCAATACTGGGTGGCTACCCAAAGAGTGCATTTGGTACAACATTAAGATCATTCAATCCTGCCTGGTACCGCACACAACCATGGCTAGAGTATTCTGTGGTGCGAGACGCCTGCTTCTGTTTCCCCTGTCGGAAATATGGCAGCGCTGTTAATGTTTCCCCCCTGAGGGATTGCCACCTTATTGTGGTCAGGGGGTTCGCGTGCCTCAGTGACCGTAAGAGCTATACCAGCAGGAGCTTAGTCTTCAGGTGGGACACCCAAGTTGGACAGGTCTGAAGGTAGAGGCCTGACAAAGTGCAATCAACTACTCCAGGTTGGGGTTGGACACATAGCTAAAGACCCATTTCAATGAAGAAAGCATTGTTACTATAAGCACAGAAAAAAAAGTGCTGGAGTATCATGTGTACACATGATGCCCCCCCTCACATTTCTGACTGCCCCCTCATATAAGCATGCCTAGAACCGCCCCTGCATCTAACACAATTTCCCAACTCATATGGAAATGGGGTTTGTACATAACTTCTCCAAAACCCAAGTTTGACCTGTAATGTAAACAGTGGCAGCTTTCATACTTCGCCCGATTACCTTTTTCCAAGAAAATACTGTACGTAGATATATGTCTGCTTATTGTTCATACAGGACAGTGTTGCACTGCAGAGGAAGAATGGCTGCTGGAGATAAATGACTGAGAACATAGTTCAGCAGCAGCAACTCTTAGATGAACGGAAATAATGAACAAACTCTTCCAATCTTCACAAAAAAAATGCACAGAATGACGAAAAAACACGTTTATTTGTCAAATTGGACAGAAGATGCACTTAATTTCCCTCCCTTGCATATTGTTCTTCTTCATGGGCAGAATTCAGTAACAATGTTTTAAAAAATAAACAACCAGAAGCATCAACACCATAAAGCAAAAACAAAAATCCTAAATGTTAGCTGTGAAGTAATAAAGAGTATCAAGCACGTAGGAGCACGGCAGCATGCTTACACAAGCAACCTCTCATCATTATTAGTGGTGTATGTTCACAGTTAACATCTTTGACCTCTGACAATAAGTGCATTATTAGCTCAGCTCAGGAAAAAAAAAGCTGAGTTTCTTGACATGATATAAATAAAAAATTCTGATTATCAGATGTGCAAAGACAAAAGAAAAGTTATGGACTTGTAGACATTAATGACTTCCACACACACATACACACACACACACGCACTTTCACAGAATAAAAAAATTCAAATGTCACCAAGAATACATCTTGCAAATACCCTGACAAAATATTCATAAAAGTTAGCATTGTTTTTTTATATATATAAATTAGATACGCTTATTAGTGATTTAAATTAAGCATTCATCATGTATGTTATGTTAGGAGGAAGGGGGCGGGGGCGGGGGGGGGGGGGGGGGGGGGGATGGGGGGCAAAAAAGCAAAGAAAAAGGCAGACGACCTGGACTTGTACAAAAACACCAAACACAATGAAGATAAATGTGCAGACACTCATTAAAAAGAAGAAAAAAAATTCTGTGTGACGTTCAATGTCTCAAGTTGTTGTTCGAGAGAACACCAGGTGGCGCTGCTAGTCTTTCTCGTGCATCTGCTGCTGCATCTTAGTCAGCATCTCCTGCATCCTCTTCAGCTAAACACAGAAAAAGTAAGAACAGTTTCGGAGATGCAAGAAAATCAAAGGCTAATTGCATGTATAAATATTTTTTGTGGTGGATTTTTTTTTTTTACAGCAAATGAAACTGTTTTGTGACCGCCGTTTTGTGTCTATATTTAGCTGGTTTAAAATGTACCAGTATGAAAAAAAACCGCCACAGTTACGCACAAATGGCAGTTTTTGTAGTAAAATTCAACTAGTTTCTAAAAATGGAAATGTTTACTTTGAACATCATGCTAAACAGTTTGCAAGTTCTCTGTCTTTTTGGTACACCCTGGACAAGTCGCCACCTCATCGCAGGGCCAAGACAGATAGACAGACAACATTCACACTCACATTCACACACTAGGGACAATTTAGTGTTGGCAATCAACCTATTCCCAGGTGCATGTCTTTGGAGGTGGGAGGAAGCCGGAGTACCCGGAGGGAACCCACGCATTCACGGGGGAGAACATGCAAACTCCACACAGAAAGATCCCGAGCCCGTGATTGAACCCAGACTATTCAGGCCCTTCGTATTTTGAGGCAGACGCACTAACTCCTCTCACACCGTGAAGCCCCAATTTGATTTGTTTTTCTTATAATTAATGAATCTACAATGTTATAATTCATTACATATTTCAGTACACTAAATCTTTGCGACCAAAGTCGTAGTTTGGATCTTCAGTGCTGCGATCCGCTGCTTGGATCTTCACAGTTTGTTGTTTTGTTTCCATTTTTGTATATCTCTCCGTCTGACTCCTTATTTTCTGTTTGCTTTGTCACCATGGTAGCTTATTAGTTCAACTGCCCCTCGTTTTTGACGCACACCTGTTTCTATTTTGATTACTGCCTTATTTAAGCTCGCCCCTTTTCGTTCTTCTGTCTGGGTTCCTAATTTGCCTACGTGCAACAGTGACGACTGCTCTATTTATATATTCTCGCTAGCTTACACGCTACGCCTTCGCTTTTTCTTAGCTCTCATGCTATTGTGCTGTTTTACGTCTTTTGTGCCTTCGTGCCAAGTATTTTGTGTTTCGCTTGTTATTCCTAGCCTCCATGCTAGCGCCATTTGTTTACCTTTTTCTATTAGCACCAGTGTTTTTGTTCTAGCCTGTTTTGGGTTAAATAAATACTTTATTTCTTACCTTTGCTGTGTTCTTGCCAATGCATCCCTGGAAGAACAAACCCGGCATCGCTATGCCACACAGCCGTTACATTCAGTCACAACTTCCATATAGACAGAACCTCGGGGCATTAAATCGATCGTAAAAAATGCCCCGAGCTTGTCATGAGCTGGATGAATGGGAACATTCATAGACATATAGACAGAACATCTGTCTATATGTCCAAGGTTTCTCACTGTATCCCATTGGGTTGTGTTTTTCCTTGCCCTGATGTGGGATCTGATGTCATTGTGGCTTGTGCATCCCTTTGAGACACTTGTGATTAAGGGCTATATAATTAAACTTAGATTGCTAAACTTTGAATTAAACATTATTTCTATTAGTGACTTTTTACATTGCCAACTTAGTGTAATTAACTCAGTGTTAATTGAATGGAATTGATTTGAACGTAATCATCCATCCATCTATTTTCTACCGCTTATTCCCTTTTGGGGTCGCGGGGGGCGCTGGCGCCTATCTCAGCTACAATCGAACAATGATAATAATACAAACACATTTTTTGTACAAACAAATTATTTGCTTTTTATTACATGCTTTTTTTTTAAATTCTTATTGTACTATTTTCCTATTTTGTTTCCATTTATACCCCCATTATTTACTTTTTTCTTTTCAAATTCGATCTCAACTCTGTACACTGTTGCTGGAATTTTAATTTTCCTGAGGGAACTCTCCTGAAGGAATCAATAAAGTATTATCTATCTATCTATCTATCTGTCTATCTATCTATGTATCTGTCCGTCCGTCCATCCATCCATCCATCCATATCTATCTATCTATCTATCTATCTATCTATCTATCTATCTATCTATCTATCTATCTATCTATCTATCTATCTATCTATCTATATCTATCTATCTATCTATCTATCTATCTATCTATCTATCTATCTATCTATCTATCCATCTATCTGTCTATCTATCTATCTATCTATCTATCTACATAGAAAATATGCTGTATATGTTTTCTTCTCAAGTTAATGGTTAGATACAGTAGTTGCTGCACCAGATTGCAGCTATTTGAAACGTTACATTTCCAATAACATTTTAACATACATTAACAAAGTCGGAAAAAAAGTAAAAAATTTAATAAATGAAAAATTCCAACATTCATATAATGTAATTGACATCAAAGTTTAGAAATAACGTGAAATTCATATATACAGAAGATTTTTTTTTTATTAGGGACCTTTTCTACGGCTAACTTAAGTTAATTGAGTTAATTGAAATCATCTTGACAGCTTAAGTCTTAGTTAACAAAAATAAAAATATGGCAATTATTAAAAGTATACTATATATATATATTAATATATATATATATAATATATATATATATATATATGTTTGTGTGGTATATATATATATATATATATATATATATATATATATATATATATAGGTATAATTTTTCACATACCTATCAATCTATTTACATATGTATATACATATATACGTTAGGTCAGGAAAAAACACAGACCACATATCATCCGTACAAGCCTGTTCTCCCAGGTTTCCCTCGTCAGGGTCAGGGAAAATCCCCCTGACGACCAGGGGAAACCTGCGAAACAGGCTTGTAGGGATGATATAGCCTCTGAGTATCTTCCTGCCCTAACGTATATTCCGCTCTACTGCGGTATTGAGCACTGTATAACGGATAAACCACAGAAACCTTGACTATATGATTGTAGCTGAGATAGGCGCCAGCGCCCCCGCGACCCCAAAAGGAATAAGCGGTAGAAAATGGATGGATGGATGGATATATATATATATATATATATATATATATATATATATATATATATATATATATATATAATTATATATATGTATGGAAGCTAGAGGCTAAACTCCAACAGAACAACTCTCGTGATGTGTGGAAGGCCATGAAAACCATCACAGACTTTAACAACAAATCCAAACTGCTGGATGGGGTGTAGATAGAGCCAACGAGCTGAATTTGTTTTTCAATAGATTTAGCAATGCACCCCCTAATGACCCTCCCCCCACTACTCCTGTCTTCACACCTACCTTGAACATCAATACACAAACTCCTTCTCTGTTACCTGCCACCGCTGTTTCTTATCCCCCCACTGAGAAAGCCAGCCCGATATGTGTCTGACACCTGGACAGGTGAGACGACAACTGGAGTCAATCCAGCCAAGTCAGCAAGCCCTGACCGAGTCAAACCCTAGGTCCTGAAGACTTGTGTTGCTCAGCTAACTGAGATCCTGCACTTCATCTTCAACCTGAGTCTGAAGTCAGAACGGATACCAGTGCTATGGAAAACATCCTGCATAGTGCACAAGAAGCCCATCCCATCGGGCTTGAACGACTTCAGACCTGTTGCCTTGACATACCATTGTCAAAAAGGTCTCGAGAGACGTGTGCTGGATCAGCTGAGAACCCTGTTGGCTCCTTCTCTGGATCCTCTACAGTTTGCATACCAGCCCCATGTAGGAGTTTTCTACAAACTGTACCTGCTGCATCATGCTTACTCTCACCTGGATGGTGAAAGGCCAATGTGAGGATCATGTTCTTTGATTTCTCCAGTGCCTTTAACACCATTCAGCCAATTCTGATGACTGACAAGTTGCTCAGGATGGGTGTCAGTTCATACATTGTCTCCTGGATCAATGATTACTTGTCTGACAGGCCCAAGTTTGTGCGACTGGGGAGCTCCCTGTCAGATACTGTGGTCAGTGGTGTAGGTGCTCCACAGGGTACCGTCCTGTCTCCTTCCCTGTTTACCTTGTACACCTCAGACTTCCAGTACAGTTCCAGGTCCTGCCACCTGCAGATATACTCTGGTGACTCTACTGTGGTCAGGTGTATCGAAGAGGGACAGGAATCGGAGTACAGGTCACTGTTCGCTGACTTTGTGGAGTAGTCTCAGGCAAACCATCTGGTTCTTAATGTGAACAAGACCAAGGAGCTGGTCATCGACTTCAGAAAGAGAAAGACCCCGGTGGAGCCCATCAAGATCCAGGGCCGGGAGGTGGCAGTAGTGGGGCAGTACAAGTACCTGGGAGTCTACTTGAAAAGCAGACTGGACTGGAAGGACAACTGCAAATCTGTTTAGAAAAAGGGCATGAGCAGACTCTTTTTTTCTAAGGAAGCTTAGGTCCTTTAATGTGTGCAGCAAACTGTTGGATATATTTTATCAGTCTGTTGTGGCCAGTGCCCTGTACTTCGCAGTGGTCTGTTGGGGGAGCAGCACCAGCAAAAGGTACTCAAACCGGATTGACAAACTGATCCGGAAAGCCGGCCAAACTATTGGCACGCATTTGGAGGCGTTTGTGTCAGTGAGGGACAGGAGGACACTGGACAAACTGCTGGCCATCATGGACAATCCTGCCCACCCACTCCACCAGACAATTGAGGGACAGTGAAAGTCATACTCCAACAGGCTCCTTCAGCTTAGTTACCACAGTGTTCGATTCAAGAACTCCTTCATTCCGCACTCCATCCAACTGTATAATCACTCACCATACAGCAATAGATGATATCTGTCTATTACCTGACACCTGTCACATATACTGTAATATTGTACATGGTAACTGTTAGGTACTGTATATATGATATAGACATAATATATTATTATATATCTGTATATATAATATACTAAACATATATTATGTAAATATTACATACATGTGTTATATTTTACATCGCTATATTTAGTCTATTTATACCTGCATTGTCCTTTCCATCCTTACACTTTCCATCATTGTAACTGAGCTACTGTGTGGAACAATTTCCCTTGTGGATCATTAAAGTTTGTCTAAGTCTAAGTCTATATATATACATATATAATATATATATATATATATATATATATGTATATATGTATATATATATACATATATACATATATATGTGTGGTGTGTGTATATATATATATATATATATATATATATATATATACACACACACACATATATATATACATATTCATATATATATATATACATACATATATGTACGTATGTATGTATATGTGTACGTATATATATATACATATATATATATACATTATATATATATATATGTATATATATATATATATATACACACACACATATATATACATATTCATATATATATATATACATATATATACATACATATATGTACGTATGTATGTATATGTGTATGTATATATATATATACATTATATAATATATATATATATATATATATATATATATATATATATATATATATATATATATATATCCATATACATATAGAGAGAGAGGGAGAGAGAGCGAGGAGGCTGGTTAGAAAGTTACTGGTTCAGATGCAAATATTTTAACCATTAAATATCCCATAAAAACTGTACACAAATGTTGTGGTCTGAAAGTAATCTGTGTCTTACCTCCTCATCTTTCATTTTAATCAATTTTTCAGTGTCCACATCCGGGGTGGACAAGGGCAGGATGGGGATGGGAGACTCCATGCGGTTGTCCTGAGACAGTTTACTGTGTGAGCAACAGGAGGGAGAGAAGTGAAGCAGGAAAACGGCATGCATCAGCAGTTATATGACACGAATCTCAGATTGTGGAGTTTTAATGTGTCAGCACACACAGAGTACCTGGTCATCTCCTGTATGCACTGTGCTCTGTAGTTTTCATAGTGGACGTCGCAGGTCACGTCTTTGAGGTCGTGCATGTGCGAGCGGATCAGCATGTTCCTCAGCTTGACAAAGTCACAGTGGGACTGGTTCTCCACTGCCGATGCACTCACATTTGTATACATCTTTCAAATTATGATGGCTGCTGTCAGACTTAAAGGTTTACCTTCAACGATGCCCCACGGGTAAAGCCGCCCTCGCACTCGCTGCCCTCGAGCCTCCACCACTGTGTTACTGCCAATCACGGCAAAGGGGGTGCACTCCTGCAGATACACGCACACGCACACACACACGCGACTCAAATATTAGCTCATTTGGAATTTGATGCCGGCAACATGTATCAAAAAAGCTGGCACAAGTGGCAAAAAAGACTGAGAAAGTTGAGGAATAACCAACAAACACTTTTTTGGAACATCCCATTGATGAACAGGCTAATTGGGAACAGGTGGGTGCGATGATTGGGTATAAAAGCAGGTTCCATGACATGCTCAGTCTTTCACAAACAAGGATGGGGCGAGGGTCACCACTTTGTCAACAAACGCGTGTGCAAAATGTCGAACAGTTTAAGAACAACATTTTTCAATGAGCTATTGCAAGGAATTTAGGGATTTCACCATCTACAGTCAGTAATATTATCAAAAGGTTCAGAGAATCTGGAGAAATCACTGCACGTAAGCGGCTAGGCCCAAAACCAACATTGAATGCCCGTGACCTTCAATCCTTCAGGCGGTACTGCATCAAAAAGCGACATCAGTGGGTAAAAGATATCACCACATGGGCTTGGGAACACTTCAGAAAACCACTGTCAGTAACTATAGTTTGTTGCTACATCTGTAAGTGCAAGTTAAAACTCTACTATGTAAAGCAAAAGCTATATATCAACAACACCCAGAAACGCTGCTGGCTTCGCTGGGCCCGAGTTCGTCTCAGATGGACTGATGCAAAGTGAAAAAGTGTATCACGTACAGAATGCCAAGCCACATTCTGTACGTGATACAACAGCGTGGTTTTCCCATTAAAAATATGTGGAGCATTATGAAGCCTAAAATACCACAATGGAGACCCCGGACTGTTGAACAACTTAAGCTGTACATCAAGCAAGAATGGGGAAGAATTTCATCTGAAAAGCTTCAAGAATTGGTCTCCTCAGTTCCCAAACTTAGTGTTGTTAAAAGGAAAGTCCATGTAACACAGTGGTAAAATGCCCTTGTGCCAACTTTTTTGCAATGTGTTGCTGCCATTAAATTCTAAGGTAATGATTATTTGCAAAAAAAAAAAATTGTTTCTCAGTTCAAATATTAACTATCTTGTCTTTGCAGTCTATTCTGTTTTTATTTACAAATTACATAACGTGCCAACTTCACTGGTTTTGCGTTTTGTATTTTTCGTATGGGATCTCAGTAGATGTGCAGGTGTACCGAATGTTGAGGTCAGTGTGTGGTATGCTCTGCACATATGCTTTTAATTCGAAACACTTGTATCTCAAATCAACGTCTCTCATTGAAACAATGAGTTTAATTGGTGCTTGCCCCCCAAACAGTACAATCTGAACATGTAACATGCCTTTAAAAAATCAAAAGCTTTTAGATAAGAACTATTGTGTAAAAATAATACAATAGAATGTATTGCAAACAACTACATTTGTTGTAATAAGTAAGTAATGTAATAATTAATGATGTACAACATTTACTTTGGAGAGTGGACATCTACGGTATTCCCTGTCAAACACACATTCAGCAGCTTCTCTATATTTTTATGAACAAATGTTCACCAACATTTTTGACAGTCTCCTGCTGCTTCAGTTTGGTGCAGACTAGCAGTATTTCGTCAAGTTGGCGACACGCTCAGTCATGTTTTTGACGATTTATTTGTCTAATTCAATGAATATCGTCCACTTCTTTTGACTGCTGTCCTTCACACTCACTTTCTTCCTTTCCATGCTTGGAAAATCAGGTTATGTCAATCTCTAGCTATAAGCTAATGCTAGTGAGTCAGATTAAATGTTTCAGCCGGTTCTTTCTGGGTTCACCGCATACTTGCCAACCCTCCCGGATTTTCCGAGAGACTCCCGAAATTCAGCGCCTCTCCCGAAAAACTTCCCGGAAGAAATTTTCTCACGAAAATCTCCTGAAATTCAGCCAGAGCAGGAGGCCACGCCCCCTCCAGCTCAAACATGCACAGTTCGAAGCTTGAAAAAGGGGATTGCAGGCGGATCTGACGCCTTTTAAAGTCATTTCTAAAAACGACTGCTAATCCTCCTCCTTTTCGACAGGACGACCGCGGAGAATAAAAGTAGGAACACTCCGGAGGCAGAAGTTCATTAAGAGGGGCGGACTCACAAGCTCTCAGCCATGTTTCCTTCACACAGAGGAAGTCAAGTCCGCGGGAAGTGAAGAAATCCTTCAGGATAAACGTTTTGTTTGTCAAAGATCTTGCGTTCATAAGACCGAACCTGGCGGGGCCAGCACGTCCAAGGGCGCAGCTAATCCAGGTGTGGCCCGACACACAGCCCGCAGGTGGCGGGGGAGAGGAGCCACGAGGCGGGAAAGGAAGGCAGGAATTTGGCAAGGTGAAAAAGCTGACTGGGACGTCGAAGAACCAACGTCGAAGTTGATCATATCAGTGGGAGAGGGGCAAAGATCCAACAGCGTTTGGCGGTCCTACACAAACAGTTAGCTGACAGAGACGAAAATAAACGCAAACAACACAAAAACGAACAGAGCTGACAGCAAGAGACGGCAGGCCAAAGCACATACTGGCGCCATCTTCTGGAAACTCGGAAGTGACGTTACTCAAATAGTGAAAGTTAAGTGTTGTTTTTTTTTTTGTAACCAGCAAGTACAGTACAGTTAGTAGAACAACTGTGTTTTTATTACTGTGTATTTGACCGGTGCCGTCTGAAATTCAGCTGTTTATTTTATTTATATATATAATAAAATAAATATATATAGCTAGAATTCAGTGAAAGTCAAGTATTTCATACATATGTGTATATATATATATATATATATATATATATATATATATATATATATATATATATATATATATATGTATGTATATATATATATATATATATATATATATATATATATATATATATATATATATGTATGTATATACGTACATACATACATATATATATATGAAATACTCCAGTTGGTGAATTGGCACTAAATATACTCCTCCCCTCTTAACCCGCCCCCCTCCCTAACCACGCCTCCCCCCAACCCCCGACCACCCCCCCACCCCCCACCTCCGGAAATCGGAGCTCTCCAGGTTGTCAAATATGGTTCACCGTGACATTTGCTACGCCGTTATTGATTTTAAAAAAGCCTCATAATTAGTTATGCAAGCTCTTATCTCAAAATTCCTTGGTTTATGTTTATTTTCATCACTCCATCACTATTATGGTATCGAGTTAGCACACTTGGAACCCTATCCGGTATACTAACTCACTTTTGCAATAAAATAGTGAGACATTCCGTGCTCACCTTTAGCTCTTTGTCCAGTTGTTTGAACTCTTCATCCTCATCCGAGTCGCATTCAGGAAATTGGTAGACTTTGATGCCAAACTTGTCTATTTCCTCTCGTATCTATAGACACACACACATACAATCCAGTGAGAAGCGGCGTTAAAGTCAGACATGCAAGATTGTGGCGTTTCCACTCACTCGGTCCTTTAGCTTCTTGATTTCGTTAGGCGTGAGGCAGTCGGCTTTGGCAATGAGAGGGATGATGTTCACTTTTTCGTGCAGAGCTTTCATGAACTCAACATCGACTGGACGCAGCCTGGGGAAAGATATGTACCGTATTTCCTTTAATTACCGCCGGGGCGCTAATTAATTTAAAACCTCTTCTCGCTCCTGCGCTTACCAAAGGCATGCAGTAAAAGTAAGCATTCGCGAATTATTTTAAAACCTCTTCTCACTCCGGTACTTACCAAAGGTATGCGATAAAAATTTGAGTGTGATGTAAGCTTGGACCTTAAATCCTACTGAATAGCTCTTAATCTTCTTTCCTTTATGCGATTTCAAATTACCGGTATTGAAATCAGCCTCCTCCATTTTGAAAATGATGACAGGGGAAGTATCACTTGTGACGTCACAAGTTTGACCAGGCGGTAATACTAAGCATGCGCTAATTATTTTGGGAAGCGAGTTTGACTCAGCAGTAATTCAAGGCAGGCGCATACTATATGCCCTGCGGCAATTCAAGGAAATACGGTATATTCAGCATATGCCTGTGTGTGTTTGTGTGTGTGTTTCTACCCTTCTTGAGACATCAACAAGGAAAAGTACCTTTTATATGAGGACCGGTAACAAGTTAGGACCAAAATCATGGTCCCAACAAGGAAAACCATTGCATCTGATAGAGAGCCAAATACTAGATACCTACTCAGTGGCCTAGTGGTTAGAGTGTCCGCCCTGAGATCGGTAGGTTGTGAGTTCAAACCCCGGCCGAGTCATACCAAAGACTTAAAAAAAAATGGGACCCATTACCTCCCTGCTTGGCACTCAGCTTTAAGGGTTGGCATTAGGGGTTAATTCACCAAAAATGATCGGCCACCGATGCTGCTCACTGCTCCCCTCACCTCCCAGGGGACGATCAAGGGTGATGGGTCAAATGCAGAGAACAATTTTTCCACACCTAGTGTGCGTGTGACAATCAATGGTACTTTCACTTTTTAACATTAGAGTGTGTGAACATTGCTCCAAAGTCAGGATTTTTTTTGTTGATTTAATGTGCATACAAAAATAAACAATGCGCGGTGCAAAGGCGGCAATATATAATAAAACAAGACGGCAGCTAAAGAAAGACTTCCCTATTCATCCCTAAAAAAACTTGCCAGCCGAACAGTTGATTTTACAACTTCCGGTGGAGACGTAAGACAACCCGCGTCCCATTTGTGACCATAGGATGAACAAATACACTATGGTACTAAGACTATAGTGGCCATTAACAGTTAGCTTCTATAGCTGGGTTGCCCAAAGTGCGGCATAGGGGCCATCTGTGTTTCGTGACTCGTTTGTCATCAGCTATAAACACATTACAAAAAACACAAAATAGAGATCTCATTTGCACCCCGAGTGGTGCAAAATGAAGGTGGTCCCAAAAAGGAGGAATTTTTCAATCGACTATGTGTCGATTTTAAAAGTGCTCCCCCTGTGGCCAACATATGTAATAACCAGTGTGTGTAAGAAATTGAAATGCGCCTCTTTTGGCCAAAATTAATTTAAAAAAAATATATATATATGCATATAGAGACATACTGTAATAACATGAAGTAAATGATGAAGATTAAAAAACAATAAACAAAAAATAAAATGATTAAAAAGCTTACCTTTTTTTATATTTGCATAGTATGTATATATTATTAATGTTGTAAATACAAATCTTTATTTATCTAAAAAGGGTGGTCCTAAAGAGGGAGGCATTTTTCAGACGTCTCCAGAAGGCAACAAATACTAAAAATGTGTGTGAGTGTGTGTGTGTGCGCGTGTGTGTGTGTGTGAATGTGCGTGTGTGTGCATGTGTGTGCTTGTATTGTATGAATGTATAAGTACCTTCCAAATAAGGACCAGTGAACAAGTTAGGACATAAATCATGGTCCCAATACGGAAAACCATTGCATCTAATAAGAGAATGTCTCATTTGCACGCCTGGTGGTGAAATCTATCAAAATTAGGGTGGTCCAAAAAAGGAGCGATTATTCAAATTGATTGTGTGTCGGTTTTAAAAATGCCCCCCCCTCTGGTCAACCTATGAAATAACAAGTGTGTGTAAAAATTTGAAGTGCTTCTCCTCTGGCCAACATATGAAATAACAAGTGTGTGTAAGAAATTTAAATGCGCACCCTTTGGATAAAATGAATTAAAAAAATATATACATATGTATATAGAGACATACTGCAATAACTTGAAGTAAATAATGAATTAAAAAACAATTTTAAAAAAATACTAAAAGCTTATCTATTTTCTATATTTGCACAGTTTGTATATACTGTATTATTAATCTTGTAAATACAAATCTTTATACATCTAGAATGGGCGGTCCTAAAGAGGCAGGCATTTTTCGGAGGTCTAGAGAAGGTAAGAAATACAGGTATGTGTGTGCGTGTGTGTGTGTGTTGTGTTATTACCCGTGACCAAATGGCGGGATAAAATACAGGCAGCAGTGGACACGATTGTCCTGGATGTTCTTCCTGTTGAGGCCGCTCTCATCGCGGAAGTACTGCTCAAACTGCTGATCAATGTAGTCTGTAATGGGCCTCCAGCTTTAGGAGGACAGACACACACACGCACGCACGCACGCACGCACGCACACACACACACACACACACACACACACACACACACACACACACACACACACACACACACACACACACACACACACACACACACACACACACACACACACACACACACACACACACGCGCGCGATGACATCAGCACATTTAAAGGTCCTCGAGGCACAAACATACAAAACGGACTTACCACTCGTTGTTGTTGACGGCGTCTCCAAAGCCTGGCGTGTCCACAATGGTCAGCTTGAGCTTGACTCCTTTCTCCTCGATGTCCACCGTGTGTTTAATGATCTCCACCGTCTGGTTGATGCGCTCTGATCACCGTGACAACGAGAAGGAAAGAAAGTGAGAGACGACACATAAGTGATGGATGAATGATGTAAATACTATAGGACAGTGGTTCTCAACCTTTTTTCAGTGATGTACCCCCCTGTGAAATTGTTTTTAATTCAAGTACCCCCTAATCAGAGCAAAGCATTTTTGGTTGAAAAAAAAAAGATAAAGTAGTAAAATACAGCACTATGTCATCAGTTTCTGATTTATTAAATTGTATAACAGTGCAAAATATTGCTCATTTGTAGTGGTCTTTCTTGAACTATTTGGAAAAAAGGTATAAAATTAACTAAAAACTTGTTGAAAAATAAACAAGTGATCCAATTATAAATAAAGATATCTACATATAGAAGTAATCATCAACTTAAAGTGTCCTCTTTGGGGATTGTAATAGAAATAAATAAATAAATAAATGGGTTGTACTTGTATAGCGCTTTTCTACCTTCAAGGTACTCAAAGCGCTTTGACACTACTTCCACATTTACCCATTCACACACACATTCACACACTGATGGAGGGAGCTGCCATGCAAGGCGCCAACCAGCACCCATCAGGAGCAAGGGTGAAGTGTCTTGCTCAGGACACAACGGACGTGAGGAGGTTGGTACTAGGTGGGATTTGAACCAGTGACCCTCGGGTTGCGCACGGCCACTCTTCCACTGCGCCACGCCGTCCCTATCCATCTGGATTCATCAACTTCATTCTAAACATTTCTTCACAAAAAAAAATTATCTTTAACATCAATATTTATGGAACATGTCCACAAAAAATCGAGCTGTCAACACTGAATATTGCATTGTTGCATTTCTTTTCACAGTTTATGAACTTACATTCATATTTTGTTCAATAAATGAATTTATGAAGGATTTTTGATTTGTTTCTATTTTTAGAATATTTTCAAAAAATCTCACGTACCCCTTGGCATACCTTCAAGTACCCCCAGGGATACGCGTACCCCCATTTGAGAACCACTGCTGTAGGAGGTTGTTTAACTTTTTCAAGAAATACAGCATATTAGTTAAAAATAAGTTTTCCTTCTTTGTATATATTTTTATAATACAAATATAAAAAATAGTACATAATTTAAAAACTAAATATTATAGTGATAGTCTACAACTAATGACAAATGTTTATTTTAAGAATATTCAAAGAAAAAAAGGAATATTCAAAAGATGTTTAGAATATAATTGAATGTCATGAACATTCATTTTCTGGTATTCAAATTATTTATTTATTTTATAGATTTTATACACCAAATCAATAGAATGTTTCACTACCATAACATTGATAATGTGCCGTTAAAAGGAACTGCAATTTTTTTTCCCGAAAAGTTTCCCATCATTCACAAGCCTAATGTACATTCTGGATGAAAACCAACTCTTCCCGTCCAACCTGATGGAGCTTGAGATGTGCTGCAAAGGGGAATGAGCAAAACTGCCCAAAGATAGGCGTGCCAAGCTTGTGGCATCGTATTCTAAAAGACTTGAGGCTGTAATTGTAAAAAGGAGCATCAACAGAGTATTAAGCAAAGGCTGGGAATACCAATGTACTGTACATGGGATTTTTTAGTTTTTAATTTTTAATACATTTGCACATTTTTTAAAATAAAAAAAAACTTTTCACTTTGTCATTATGGAGTATTATCTGTAGAATTTTGAGGATGAAAATAATTGTGTTCCATTTTGGAATAAGACTAACGTAAGCACTGCATTGCCTATAAGTGTCCCCAAATTCAGTTCAGTTCAGTTTAGATTTATTTCCAACATGCATACGATACAAAGTAATGCATCACATATTTCCAGTTGTTTCATTACAGCACGCCCGAAAAGGAGTAGGAAGAAGCTGAGCTTATTTAATCCTACCCCTTTTCACAACATAACAATTTTATCCCATTTCCTTGTTCTCTGTAACAGAACAGTGAATAAATGAATAATGAATAAATAATATACCATGGTTAGTAAACAAATATGAAATACATAAATCATCTTTATGTCAAAAGAAAAAAAAGGGTTCCAGATGTTCATCATAATTCTTGTTTTGTGTACTTTGTGAACACTTGTAGTTTGAACAATCTCTTGAACTGCATCATATTGGTGCTTTGTTTGATTTTTTGCTTAACCCGTTCTATAATTTAATTCCACATACTGATATACTAAAGCAGGGGTCACCAACGCGGTGCCCGCGGGCACCAGGTAGCTCGTAAGGACCAGATGAGTCGCCCACTGGCCTGTTCTAAAAATAGCTCAAATAGCAGCACTTACCAGTGGGCTGCCTCTATTTTTAAAATTAGTTTTATTTACTTGCAAGCTGGTCTCGCTTTGCTCGACATTTTTAATTCTAAGAGAAACAAAACTCAAATAGAATTTGAAAATCCAAGAAAATATTTCAAAGACTTGGTCCTCACTTGTTAAAATAAATTCATTAATTTTTTTACTTTGCTTCTTATAACTTTCAGAAAGACAATTTTAGAGAAATAATACAACCTTAAAATTATTTAATGATTTTTAAACACATATACCTTTTTACCTTTTAAATTCCTTCCTCTTTTTTCCTGACAATTCAAATCAATGTTCAAGTAAATTTATTTTTTTATTGTAAAGAATAGTAAATACGTTTTAATTTAATTATTCATTTTAGCTTCTGTTTTTTCGATGAAGAATATTTTTGAAATATTTCTTCAAACTTATTATGATTAAAATTCCCCAAAAATATTCTGGCAAATCTAGAAAATCTGGAGAATCAAATTTAAATCTTATTTCAAAGTCTTTTGAATTTCTTTAAAAAAAAATTTGTTCTGGAAAATCTAGAAGAAATAATGATTTGTCTTTGTTAGAAATATAGCTTGGTCCAAGTTGTTATATGTTCTAACAAAGTGCAGATTGGATTTTAACCTATTTAAAACATGTCGTCAAAAATATATATTTATTGTGAGAAATCATTAAGATGATCAGTGTTTCCACAAAGATAAATATCATTAATTATTAATAATAACATAGAGTTAAATGTAAATTGAGCAAATTGGCTATTTCTGGCAATTTAATAAGTGTGTATCAAACTGGTAGCCCATCGCATTAATCAGTACCCAAAAAGTAGCTTTTGGTTTTAAAAAGGTTGGTGACCCCTTTACTAAAGCTTTTAAGTGTTGTACGTGCATATAAATGTTTTAAATTATATTTTCCTCTAAGGTTATATTTCTCCTCTTTTGTTGAGAAGAATTGTTGTGTAGCAGGTTATAGTTTTTACATAATTTTAGCTGTTTGCAAATGCACCAAATCATGGAATTTCAATATTTGTGATTCAATAAATAAAGGGTTGGTATGTTCTTTATATCCAATATTATGTATTATTCTAATTGATCTTTTTCATAGCACAGTTATTTAATAAAGTGCACATTTGTAGTTTTTTTCCCCAAAATTTCTACACAATAACCCAGATATGGTAACACTCGTCAACAAATAGCCTACAATAAAAAGATACATGCACTTGCTGTTTCATAATACTGAGTGAATCATTTTTCCCTGCCAGTAGTTTTCTTAAATTACCAAATGACAGACTGAATGACAGAGCACAGGACAGTGTGCCGCTGTACTTGGACATTAAGTACTTGACTAGGCGAAAGAAAAAGTAGTTCCCACCAATCACGTTTCATTAAGACAAGAGCTTAATGATTCAGTTACTTAACACTGTGTTCCAGTTAATGATACCGTAAATGGGTTATATTTGTGTAGCGCTTTTCTACCTTCAAGGTACTCAAAGTGCTTTGATACTATTTCCACATTCACCCATTCACACACACGGATGGCGGGAGCTGCCATGCAAGGCACTAACTACGACCCATCAGGAGCAAGGGTGAAGTAAACCAGGAACCCTCAGGTTGCTAGCACGGCCACTCTACCTACTGCGCCACGCTGTCCCGTTATATAAATTATTTCAAATAACTTAAGTATTGATATTTTATTTTGAAAAACTAAATTAGAGCATAAAGATCTGGTATCGATACTTCAGTATCGATCCGTACATCATTAACTTACATTTGGCTTTTTTACCCTACAACTAATAAAATGGCGGTTAAAATACACAAAAAAGGGGTGGAGACATTTCCCTGACTTGGTCCCAGCATAGGATATTGAATACCTCTCTTTTGAACATTCCAGACATCTCAGACAATTCCATCCATCCATCCATTTTTTTACCGCTTATCCCAGGGGTGTCAAACTCAAATACAGAGCGGGCCAAAATTTTAAACCGAACAATGCAGCGTGTTGAGGTTCAACAAATTAACTTTTTAATAGGGACCCAAACAAGTTTTGCATTGAATCTTGAACAAGCAAGGCTTACAGTATATAACTCTATAGTGACATGCAAAATCGAGTTTCAGATTATAATAATAATTAAAAAATGTCAATGGTATATCAAATAAAATTTAAATAAAAATGGAATGCCTCTTTTCGGCGGCGGGGTTGAGGTGGACGGGGTTTGGTGATAGCAGGGGGTGTATATTGTAGCGTCCTGGAAGAGTTAGTGCTGCAAGGGGTTGTGGGTATTTGTTCTGTTGTGTTTATGTTGTGTTCCGGTGCGGATGTTCTCCCAAAATGTGTCATTCTGGTTTGGTGTGGGTTCACAGTGTGGCGCATATTTGTAACAGTGTTAAAGTTGTTTATACGCCCACCCTCAGAGTGACCTGTATGGCTGTTGACCATGTATGCCTTGCATTCACTTATGTGTGTGTATAAGCCGCATATATTATGTGACTGGGCCGGCACGCTGTTTGTATGGAGGAAAAGCGGACATGGCGACAGGTTGTAGAGAACGCCAAAGGCAGTGTCTTTAAGGCCCACCGCCAATATTGTTGCCCGGGATGAAATTCGGGAGGGACACTGAACTTCCGGAGTCTCCCGGGAAAATCAGGAGGGTTGGCAAGTAAGAGTATTAGCGGTAAATACGGTGTTACATCGGCGGGCCAGCTCTAATGTTAATTTGATATTGCCTCAAGGGCCATGAGAAATTACACGGCGGGCCAAATTTGGCTTGCGGGCCAGAGTTTGACACCCATGGCCTATCCCTTTTGGGGTCGCGGGGGTTCTGGAGCCTATCTCAGCTACAATCAGGCGGAAGGCGGGGCACACCCTGGACAAGTTGCCACCTCATCGCAGGGCCAACAAAGATAGACAGACAACATTCACACTCACATTCACACACTAGGGCCAATTTAGTGTTGCCAATCAAACTATCCCCAGGTGCATGTCTTTGGAAGTGGGAGAAAGACGGAGTACCCACGCAGTCACGGGGAGAACATGCAAACTCCACACAGAAAGATCCCGAGCCGGGATTGAACCCAGGACTACTCAGAACCTTCGTATTGTGAGGCAGACGCACCAACCCCTCTTCCACCGTGCTGCCCTATCTCAGAAAATCGAAACTTGTATGTAAGACTTGTGAATGACCCACATGAAATAGAGGTCATGTTATTTATACAAGTCAATCCAATTTTGGGGCATAGTAACATACAATAGAATAAACTGGATTGATTTAAACTTTTTTGAGTAGATTGCACAGTACAGTACATATTCCGTAAAATTGACCACTAAATGGTAACACCCGAATACGTTTTTCAACTTCTTTAAGTCGGGGTCCACGTAAATCAATTCATGGAAATCTCATAATAAAAAATATGCAACAAAAGGTGGCAAGAAATACTTCAATAATGAATACAGCAAATATGTAATGGACCAAAAATCTCTCCATATTCTGTATTGATCGCTAGTGTTACCATATCTGAGTTATTGTGTAGAAATATGGGTAAATTGCATTCTAAAATATGCTTTAGTCACCAACTGTGTTACAAAAGGGGTCAGTTAGAATAATACATAATGTTGGATATAGAGAACATTTATTGAATCATAAATGTTGAAATTCAATGATTTTGTGCATTTGCAAACAGCTACAATTATGTACAAATTAAATTATGGAATAGATTAAGCAAACAAGTCAATGTACTAATATGATCCTTGTTATTATGATCCTGTCTTGGTTGCTTTGTTGGGTCTGCAACTGTCTCTGGCCATGCTCCCTCCACCCCAGCAGACGATGGAGTGGAACACCGCAGAGGCCACCACAGTGGATATGTTTCTCTTACTTTTTATTAGTAGCTGTATGTAGAAGTGGCTGGTTGTATCCGCTGCTTTAATGTCTTTAATGTCCTCTGTGTTCTTTGATGTTTTCCTCTTACACACATGTAAAAGGGATGTGTTCTATGGCTATGAGTGTTTTTTTTCCCTTGGCCTCAGTCTGCACCCCCTCTCCAAGGCCCAGGCTAAGACTGATTTTTTTATTTTATTTTAATCTTCTATTTTTTTCTCCCATTTCCCCCTCCCCCCTTGTTACCTTTATCTCATCTTTTTTGTAAGGGGCGCTGGGAGCCGTAGGACCCGTCAGCGATCCTGTTCTGTCTCCCTGTAATGTTTGTCTGATCTTGAATGGGATTGTGCTGAAAATTTTAATTTTCCTGAAGGAACTCTCCTGACGGAATAAATAAAGTACTATTTAATCTAATGATCCAGTTTAAGAAACTGTTCAAACTCAAAGTGTTTACAAAGTACAAAAAAGAACGACCCTGAGAAGCTTCTTGAACCATATTTTAAAAATTAGGTAATATTATTCTTGTAATTAGTTGAATAATAATATTATTTTACTATGTACTTCAAAGAACCGTATTTATTATTTACTTTCTTATTTTTTAAAAGTTTGTGTTACAAATTTAGTACAAACAAAAGTGTAAGAAATGGCTAGGAAACAGGAATGGTTAGGACTAAGTAAGGTCTGTTTCTTCCTACTCCTTTTTGGACATGCTGTAATGAAGAAATGTAAATATGTGATGCACACTTTTGTAACTGTATGCATGTTCGAAATATACCGATACAATTATTAACACCATAACCATAGTCAACATGTTCGAAAAGGAGTAGGAAGAAGCAGAACTTATTTATTCCTACCCCTTTTCCTTTACATAGCAGTTGCTAAAACTTTTGTTCACTTCCTGTTGTCAATTTATTCACAATATACTCCATAAGTAATAAAAATACAAATAAATAACTAATAATTGGTGAAGTAAGTTATATTTCATATGGTGAGATGAGTAAGATTATCTAAAAAATAAATGGATAAGATAAATTCAGAATGTTTATCATGGTTCTTCTTCTTCGTAAACACTTTAAGTTTGAAGAGTTTCTTGAAGTAGATCATATTAGTACATTGTTTGATTTATTTGCTTAATCCATTCCAGGGCCCAGGCTAAGACCTATTTTTATTTTTATTGTACCCCGCCTTCCGCCCGATTGTAGCTGAGATAGGCGCCAGCGCCCCCCGCGACCCCTAAAAAGGGAATAAGCGGTAGAAAATGGATGGATGGAATTTCAGTATTTTTGATTGAATAATTAAAGGGTTTGTATGTTCTCTACATCCAACATTATGTATTATTCTAACTGATCTTTTTTGTAACACCATTAATGAATGAAGTGTACATTTGTAGTTATTTCCCCATATTCCTACGCAATAACTCAGATATGGCAACACTAGTAACACTTGTGTTGGATGTTTTTTAAGAGAGCTTTACAGGCAGGATAGATGACTCCACATTACCTGCATTGTTTAGTTGCCTCTTGTTAGCAATTTCTTACTATTTAGAACGCACAGAAAAGAGAAACCCATGAATGTTCTTGTCTCACATAAAGATTGTGAAAGTTAGGCAAATTTCCCTCCCAAAAAGCGCTGTTCCATTTCAAAATGATGAATTATTGGACATGTTTCCACTTCATGCGCCTCAGAGTAAAATCGATAATACGAGCTGCTGAGCACAAGGAGAGTCATTTCCTGCGGCTGTGTGACGAGACCAAGTGCAATTTAGTCACTTATATAAATAGCGGAGCGCTCAGCACATTCAGTCAACCAATCGGAGCTGAGCAAAAGACATAGCTGATGATTATGAGACTTACCCTCAGCATTCAACAGCTTCCTGTCCTTGTAGAGGTCTGTGAGGAACAAGCTGTTGACCAATGTGGATTTGCCCATGCCGGACTCGCCTGCAAAGTAGTAACACAAACACACACACACACACACACACACACACACACACACACACACACACACACACACACACACACACACACACACACACACACACACACACACCCACACACACACACACACACACAAACACACACACACACACACACACACACACACACACACACACACACATTATTCATGCGATAGTGGAACGTAGTTACTGACCACAAAATGAGGTAGATAATAATGACAGGTGCAGTACATCACATTATATTGTGCACATGCTTCACTTATGGGAGAGAATTCCAACTGACCCGCCACCATGAGAGTGAAGTCGAAACCTTTCTTCACCGACTTCCTGTGGACTTGGTTAGGCAGAGTGGCGAAGCCCACATACTGCTTCTCCTGAGAAAACAACAGCAAATACAGACATTCTTATGTTGTGCTTAGGTTGGCAATATAGGTAATTAAAATGGTACAGTTAGAAGAGGGTGCATAGGTCAATCAATGTATGTTGGTGAGAATCTGGAGAAAGGCGGCAATACGGGGATGTGATTGCCATGAGTATGGCATCAACAAGACTGCCACAGTGCTCATAATGAAAAAGGGAAGCTTTCGTGCTACTATAAAGTTTTATACTCATCCTCCATGAACCTTTGTAACGACACATTTGGGCCAAAAACACTTATTTGGAACATCCCACAGGTAAACAGGCTAATTGGGAACAGGTGGGTGCCATGATTTGGGATAAAAGCCGTGAAATGCTCAGTCATTCACAAACAAGGATTGGGCGATGGTCACCACTTTGTGAACAAATGCGTGAGCAAATTGTTTAAGAACAACATTTCTCAACCAGATATTGCAAGGAATTTAGGGATTTCACCATCTACGGCCCGTAATATTATCACAAGGTTCAGAGAATCTGTAAAAAAAAGTGGTGACCCCCGCCCCATCCTTGTTTGTGAATGACTGAGCATTTCATGGAAGCTGCTTTTATACCCAACAATAGCACCCACCTGTTCCCAATTAGCCTGTTCACCTGTGGGATGTTCCAAAAAAGTGTTGGATGACCGTTCCTCCTAGAGATGCGCGGATAGGCAATTATATCATCCGCAACCGCATCACTAAAGTCGTCATCCACCCGTCATCCACCCGAACCAATGTTTTATCAGAACCGCAACTGCCCGCCACCCGCCCGTTGTTATATATCCGGAATCGGCGACCTTTTCCACTATA
Organism: Nerophis ophidion; assembly: GCF_033978795.1. Classification (NCBI taxonomy): domain Eukaryota; kingdom Metazoa; phylum Chordata; class Actinopteri; order Syngnathiformes; family Syngnathidae; genus Nerophis; species Nerophis ophidion. The sequence goes on along the minus strand of NC_084611.1, from coordinate 23,555,408 downwards.
AGAGCTAGTTTGACCCGTGTCACAAAGTAAAGAAGGCAATAGGAGCCGCTAACGTTCTCGCAAATATCCGATGGTGATCGTCCAGATAACGAGAAAAAGGGCGTGCTGTGAAGCAATTGCCTTTGACGCCTTCTACATCATGTGCGAACCGTTTGCCAGTCCAGCAACATGCTGTATGCGGCTTCCTCAAACACACGTACAATATTGAAAGGAATACTGGGTGATACAAAGTACACTGATGGTTGTGATATAAACAATTTTAACACTCTTACTAATGTGCGCCACGGTGTGAAGCCACACCAAACAAGAATGACAAACACATTTTGGGAGAACATCCTCACAGTAACACAACATAAACGCAACACAACAAATACCCAGAATCCTTTGCATCCATGATAATTCCTGACTATATTTTACACCTCCACACCCCCAACCCCGCCCACAAACCGAAGCACGGGATCGTGGGGGGGGGGGGGGAGGGGCGAGGTTTGCTGCTAGTGGTGTGTCATGGATGCAAAGGGTTCTGGGTATTTGTTGTGTTGCGTTTATGTTGTGTTACTGGGAAGATGTTCTCCCGAAATGTGTTTGTCATTCTTGTTTGGTGTGGCTTCACAGCGTGGCGCATATTAGTAAGAGTGTTACAATTGTTTTTGTATCACAACCATTAGTGTACTCTGTGTCACCCAGTATGGCTTGCAGTCGTGTGCGTGTGTCAATGGAAGCCACACACAACATATTGCTGGACTGGCAAGTAGATTGTACATGTTGTAGAAGGCGTCAAAGGCAAAGCCTTCATAGCACGCCCTAATACTTATTAACTGGGTGACTGCCGGCAGACATTCTTGAGAATGTTTACGTCTCCTATTGTCTTCTTTGCTTTGTGACACGGGTCCAAAATGGCTCTTTGAACGGTGAAAGTTACCGATCCCTGAACCATGTATATCAAATATTTCCAAATGGTTCAACCGCCACCCACCCGAATCTATTTAAAATCAATTTTTTCGTCATGTCACCCGCCTGACCCGCGGTTTATCCGCGGACTCTGTGGATGAGACCGCAAACCGCACATCTCTAGTTCCTCTTTTTTCTTAGTCTTTTTTGACACTTTTGCCAGCTTTTTTGACACATGTTGCAGGCATCAAATTCCTAATGAGCTAATATTGGCAAAAAATAACAACGTTTACCAGTTGGAACGTTAAGTATCTTGTCTTGTCTTTGCAGTCTATTCAATTGAATATAGGTTGAAAAGGATTTGAAAATCATTGTATTCTGTTTTTATTTACCATTTACACGGACCAACTTCACTGGTTTTGGGTTTTATATATATGCATTTTCACCTCTCAGTAGTGTGGGCGTTTTGATGATCAGGATCTATTCTATTCTGCATATTAATAAAGACAGAGGTGCGAAATGAATTGCACGCCTTATTCTCCTTACTTAACAGACGCAATCCACTTTGCACACATTTAGTGGATCAGCTTTGTGTGTGCTATCAGGTTTGCACGTGTTTTAGTACATGCAAACCTTTAGTAAATCAGGCCTTTAGTGGATCAATCGAACAAACTAATTGATCGATTACTCAATTTCTAAACTAATCTATAGCAGCCGCTCTAATGTGCATACAATAATTTATAATCACCATTTATCATCACAGGGACTGTACATAACATTCAAAAAATGCATTGCAATGTCTTCCAGAAGTGGCTTATGACTGTTGAAAATGTAGTGAAGATCTGGATAAAGGTCAAGATATTGGAACTTGATTTCATGTTTGGAGTTAGCGTTGGTCGATACAGCCCATCTTAGCATCATTCTGATACCAAGTAAATACAGGGCCAGTTACATACAATACCTATTATTTATACCACAAGGAAGTGTGTTAAAATTAAATCACAATCATCTTAAGTCTTCTTAAAGGGGAACATTATCACAATTTCAGAAGGGTTAAAACCAATGAAAATTAGTTCCCAGTGGCTTATTTAATTTTTCGAAGTTTTTTTCAAAATTTTACATATCATGGAATATCCCGAAAAAAGGCTTTAAAGTGCCTGATTTTCGCTATCTTTAAATCCATCGTCCATTTTCCTGTGACGTCATTTAGTGATGCCAACATGGCGGATAGAACAGCAAGACATAGCGACATTAGCTCGGATTCAGACTTGGATTTCAGCGGCTTAAGCGATTGAACAGATTATGCATGTATTGAAACGGATGGTTGGAGTATGGAGGCAGATAGCGAAAACGAAATTGAAGAAGAAACTGAAGCTATTGAGCGAGTAGCTATTGAAGCTATCCGGCGATTGTCTGCCTTAGCATCGCCGGTGAAATGTGCAGACCAAACGATCGGGACTTTCGCATCTTGTGACACTGGAGCAACTTAAATCCGTCGATTGGTAAGTGTTTGTTTGGCATTAAATGTGGGTGGAGAGAAAGGCTGGATGCAAATATAGCTACAAATGTACATAGAGCTAGCCTAAATAGCATCTTAGCATCGATTAGCTGGCAGTCATGCCGTGAACAAATATGTCTGATTAGCACATAAGTCAATAACATCAACAAAACTCACCTTTGTGATTTAGTTGACTTTATCGTTGGAAATGCATCTGCAGGATATCCATACATCACTGTGCCATGTCTGCATTAGCATCGCCGGTAAAATGTGCAGACCAAACGATCGGGACTTTCGCATCTTGTGACACTAGAGCAACTTAAATCCGTCGATTGGTAAGTGTTTGTTTGGCATTAAAAGTGGGTGGAGGGAAAGGCTTGATACAAATATAGTTACAAATGTACATACAGCTAGCCTAAATAGCATGTTAGCATGCCGTGCTAATCGATGCACACTCCACGTAAATCAACTTGAATCCGTCCCTGATCGTGTTGTTACACCCTCTGACAACACACCGACGAGGCATGATGTCTCCAAGGTACGGAAAACAGTCGAAAAAACGGAAACTAACAGAGCTGATTAGACTCGATGTTTGTAATGTGTTTGAGAAAATGGCGGATTGACTACCTAAGGGATGTCACGTGGTGACGTCATCGCTCAGAGAGCGAATAATAGAAAGGCGTTTAATTCGCCCATTTAGAGTTCGGTAATCGGTTAAAAGAATATATGGTCTTTTTTCTGCAACATCAAGGTATATATTGACGCTTACATAGGTCTGGTGATAATGTTCCCCTTTAAAGCTAAATGTTGCACCTAGAATGTTAGCGTCCACCATTAAGAATGTTAAAATAGAAGCTGATATTATCACAGGGAGTGGAGAATAACCATCGCTATCATAACAAAAGGCAGGCTTAAAACGACACCCTTTATATGACGAGAGCCAACATGAGCAAGCACTAACAAAACAAGCCTTCAGCTGAAACCTAACTCAGCCATTTTTTTTTCTACACCGGATAGATCATCATGTAAAGAACCACGGGGTCTATGGGTTCTGTCTGGCAAAACATCGTCATTATCGTCCGCCCCACAGCAGCGTGTGTGGATATAAATACACAACGGAGGACATTCACATGCACACACAGACGCCACATTGACCAGAAATCTCTCAAAAAAAAAGTCTTTCTCACTCTATAAACGCTCAGCTAGCATCCGTATAGAACGTGTCAATGTAGCGTCTCACAACACATAAAGACAACCAGCAGGCTGCCACCACTGCATGTAACACGAGCAATTGCCAAAAAAAAAAAAAATAATAATAATACAAATGATTTCCAACCTGGCAAAGGGTCAGCTTCCTGTTTATGAATACATGAATACATAGATGGATGGAGTTTTAGACTTGCTTTGCAAAAAATTGGCCGGCTCGCCCTTTTCTTTCGCAGCTGAGTGGACCACTGGTCAAAAGAAACAGCAAGAAGAGAGTGAATGGCTAATACAGTAAATTCTGCCTGGTAACAAGCAAGCATTAAGTTGCACCAGGACAAATAATACAGTATTTCTTAGTTTATTTATAGCGAGCTGAAATTTTGGTAACACTTTAGTATGGAGAACACGTATTGACTATTAATTAGTTGCTTATTAACATGCAAATTGGTAAAATATTGGCTCTTAATTAGTCATTATTAAGTACTTATTAATGCCTTATTCTGCATTGCCTTATTATACAACCAGTAAGCCATTAAAGGCCTACTAAAACCCACTACTACCAACCACGCAGTCTGATAGTTTATATATCAATGATGAAATATTAACATTGCAACACATGCCTTTTTAGTTTACTAAATTGCAATGTTTAGTTTCGTGCGAAGTATCCTTTTGAAAACGTCGCGTTATGATGACGCGTGATGTCACGGATTGTAGCGGACAATTTGTTCCAGCCTGGTCCCAGCTATATATCCTCTACTTTAATCGCATAATTACACAGTATTCTGGACATTTGTGTTGCTGAATCTTTTGCAATTTGTTCAATTAATAATGGAGACGTCAAGGAAGAAAGATGTAGGTGGGAAGCGGTGTATTGCGACTGCCTTTAGCAACACAAACACAGCTGGTGTTTCCTTGGTTACATTCCCGAAGGTGAAGCTTCACTATGGAACAGAGCAGTCAAGCGAACATGGTTCTCTTCCACATGTCAACCGGCAGGTTCCGGTGAGAAAATGGTGGTAATAAGTCGGCTCTTGCGTCGTTCCTCGTGCACCTGTCAAAGACACAACTGCGGACTCTCTTGCCTCCTCCGACCGGCTGCCCCAGAACGTAAGATGCTTCCACCGTGGAGGAGGGGGAAAAAAAGCTCATCCCAGCCCGACCGGCTGCCTTCGCTTGGCCTCGTCAAGAAACATGACTTCCCTCAGAGACACTGGCGGTCACCACACCAGTGGCCACACCCCTCTGACTTTCAGGTACAACTATATAATCTCACTAAAACACTAGTAACAGAATAAGCAGATAAGGGATTTTTCAGAATTATCCTAGTAAATGTGTCTAATAACATCTGAATCGCACCCACTACCCTGTCTTTTTTTTCTTTTTCCTTGTCCTTCACTCTCACTATCCTCATCCACGAATCTTTAATCCTCGCTCAAATTAATGGGGAAATCATCGCTTTATTGGCCCGAATCGCTCTCGCTGCTGGTGGCCATGATTGTAAACAATGTGAGGATGTGAGGAGCTCTACAACCCGTGACGTCACGCGCACATCGTCTGCTACTTCCGGTACAGGCAAGGCTTTTTTATTAGCGACCAAAAGTTGCAAACTTTATCGTCGATGTTCTCTACTAAATCCTTTCGGCAAAAATATGGCAATATCGCGAAATGATCAAGTATGACACATAGAATGGACCTGCTATTCCCGTTTGAATAAGAAAATCTCATTTCAGTAGGCCTTTAACTAAAGTTTTCCCTCAATAACCTCATAATTATTGTTTATTAGTAACCCTAAGCCTAACCCTTATATGTTCCCCTTGTGTCCAAATATCTCTAAATTAAGTATTTGTTACTTTAATAAGCAACTAATTAATGGTGAATAGGTTCCCCATACTAAACTGTTACCGAAATGTTATCTAAACAAATAAAATAAACACACCTTTTTTAATATTATTTATTGCTTTACCTTTTAAGAATGGTAAATTGTTTGTACTTGTAAAGCGCTTTTCTACCCTTTTTTTTTTTTTAAAAGGAACTCAAAGCGCTTTGACACTATTTCCACATTCACACACACACACACACACATTCACGGCGGGAGCTGCCATGCACGGCGCTAACAGGACCCATCAGGAGCAAGGGTGAAGTATCTTGCTCAAGGACACAACGGCTGTGACTAGGATAGTAGAAGGTGGGGATTGAACCAGTAACCCTCAGATTGCTAGCACGGCCAGTCTTCCAACTTCACCACGCCGTCCCAGAACTTAGAGGTTCAAAAAGACCTCTTTCACACAAACATGCTGCAATATGAGTCGCATTTGACACAGATCCAAGCAAAGCAACTCCAAAATAAGAAATAATTACACGTGAACAGAAAAAATAAATACCTTTTTGATGTTTTAATCGTTTTATACCACACTAACCTAAAAGTAGATACCAGGTGGGAGTAAAAGCATATTAATTATGTTTTAATTTACGTTTCAATTATAGTAGAACTTTTTTGTAATTATAGAAGGAAACACCACCAAAGACTTCTGTATTGTCCGATGTCATCCAAAAGTTGCAGAATTCTCTGTGTTTTTTACACTAGAAACATGTTTTTCCATCCTAAACGTTCATTGATGTTCTAACTAGGGCTGTCAAACGATTAAAATATTTAGTAGTGATTAATCACACTATGTTCATAGTTAACTCATAAATAATTGTGGTTAATCGCAGATCAATATAATTATTCGTCATGAACAAGTGCACTCTCGACAGATAATTTAAACATTTTTACTACCATTAACTGGACATTTAGTTTGCTTTAATGAAATGTTTTTCAAAAATGATGCTTTTTCAAACTGCTCAACATAAAAAAGGACATAAACACACTTTTAATAAAAAATAAAATACCTGCAGATTTTTTATTTTGTTAGAGTACAGAATTTGTATTCCTGCTGTAGGAGCACTTGCATTCAGCGTGGAGAGAAGCTACACCCCCATATTTATATATCAGTCTCATAACCTTAACATAAAATGTCGATTGTTACCATCAGGTTTTTATTGTCAAAGATGTTTGGTAGTGTAATCTTGGATATTTCTACCAGAATAAATGTGTCTGATATACCGTACATTACACTTTGTACAAGTTAAAGGCCTACTGAAATGAGATTTTCTTATTTAAACGGGGATAGCAGGTCCATTCTATGTGTCATACTTGATCATTTCGCGATATTGCCATATTTTTGCTGAAAGGATTTAGTAGAGAACATCCACGATAAAGTTCGCAACTTTTGGTCGCTAATAGAAAAGCCCTGCCTCTACCGGAAGTCGCAGACGATGACGTCACCCGTTGGGGGATCCTCACCTCCTCACATGGTTTTTAATGGGAGCCTCCAAACAAAAAGAGCTATTCGGACCAAGAAAACGACAATTCTCCCATTAATTTGAGCAAGGATGAAAGATTGGTGTTTGAGGATATTGATAGCGACGGACCAGAAAAAAAAATAAAAATAAAAAATCAAGTTAAAAAAAAACAACACGATTGCATTGGGACAGATTCAGATGTTTTTAGACACATTTACTAGGATAATTCTGGGAAATCCCTTATCTTTCTATTATGTTGCTAGTGTTTTAGTGAGTTTAATAGTACCTGATAGTCGGAAGGGTGTGTCCACGGGTGTCTTGAGGCCAGTGTCTGATGGAAGTCGACGCCAGCTGTATGGACGGCACAAGTTCAGCTTTTCTTCGGTAAGTGGCGACTTTTTACCACAATTTTCTCACCGAAAACTGCTGGTTGACATTTGGTCGGGATCCATGTTCGCCTAGACTGCTCTGATCTATAGGAAAGCTTAACCTCCGGGAATTTTAAAGAATGAATCACCGTGTGTTTGTGTGGCTAAAGGCTAAAGCTTCCCACCTCCATCTTTCTACTTTGACTTTTCCATTATTAATTGAACAAATTGCAAAAGATTCAGCAACACAGATGTCCAGAATACTGTGTAATTATTCGGTTAAAGCAGACGACTTTTAGCTGTGTGTGTGCGCAGCGCTAATATTTCCTTACAGTCCGTGACGTCACGCGTACATGTCATCATTCCGCAACGTTTTCAACAGGAAACTTCCGGAAAATGTAAAATTGCAATTTAGTAAACTAAAAAGGCCGTATTGGCATGTGTTGCAAAGTTAATATTTCATCATTGATGTATAAACTATCAGACTGCGTGGTCGGTAGTAGTGGGTTTCAGTAGGCCTTTAATAGTATTTATATATTTGCATGACAATGTTTTAACCTTCTCTATTTATTAATAAAATGTACTATTTAGTCTGCTAAACATTCTGTAATTGCGGACTATCAATCAGAACATGTCATATGACAGTGCACACTTTACTTCAATCTGCCACAAAATATTTATTTAGGTAGAAATATCAGATTGCATTACAAAAAACATCTTTGACAAAATACGATCGTAATGGAAGATCATTTTTCATTCTGTTATAATAGTAAGAACAGATGCGACGTGTTGCGCTATTATTGGGACGCTGGAAATATGTGATTGGTATGAGAAAAGATGTCTTTACCAAAGTCTCCGATTAAAAAGTGACTCTTGACTTCATCGCTCCCGTCATTTTTACCGATGAGCTTTTATTCCATCTTACTCTGGTGAGGGCGGTCGCATTCTCCGTTCCCTCCTTCCCTGCTTGCTCTCTTTGTCTTTGTCCTTGTCTGAACTTTTTAAAAGCCTCTTTCTTTGCGCTGTTCTCTAATCCAAATTTCAATATGAATATGATCAGCTGGACTCTTGACGCTATTGACACAGTCTTTTCGACAAGAAAAAGAGGTTCGGGGGAGCCTGGCTGCCCTGATGGAACCATCGCTGCGGGTTACGTGCGGGACTCCTGGAACTCATGTAGGATCATGTGCCTCTCAGCTCTTTCCATCGAGGACGTCGAAGACATCTACCTATTTGGAGCTGTGATCACGGGCGAAGACGATGGCAGCCACTCAAGGAGCCCAACGCAATGGAAGGATTGGGTCGAGCTGTGGGAACACAGACTTGTGCGATTTCTGAGTTGAATTGCAAAATGGATCTCATCTTGGAAAAGTTTGCAGAGAAGGAATAATTAATTGGAACTGAAAGAGATTCAGCATGGACAACAGAGAAGATAAGTCAAGGAAAACAACTTTTTATCTACGATTTGGACTCCCTGAATGGACTTGTCATGGTACAGGCTGTTCTGAAGGAAATCTCCCAAAGACTCCTCAAAGATAGACGCTTTTGACCTCCCTTTTTGTCAACATTTGTAGCCGAACTTTATTGGCCTCAGCCATACAAAAACACTCACCACCTCTCCCGAGTTAATTGGGCATACACGCACACACATGACCCCGACCCTTGAATCTACACCCTCACCACCGCTTATCTCCTCCGGGGTTGTGGATGGCTGAGCGGCGCTACAGAGCGAACAGCGGGCCTGCGCAAACCCACCCCTCCCTCTGTTGCAAGTTGGTGTGATATATGTATGTTTAATGTGTGCCATGCTATGTGAGGTTTTTTCCTTGGACTCAGGCTAGACTTCTGCTGAGGGTCTAGCCTTGGACTGATATTTGTTTTACCCCCCACCTCTCCTAATGTCACCCTTTTCTTATCTTTTTAAGGAGCGCTGTAACCGACTGATCCGTCGGCGGTCTCGTCTTGTCCCCCCCCGGGAACATATGTCTGCTCTTAGCGGGACTGTTCCGAAAATGTAATTTCAGTTCTGATGTGTCTTGTACATGTTGGAACGGACGAATAAAAATGATTCTGATTCTGCAAGAATCTACGTTTTATGTGATCAATGCACTCAACTGTAATGTAAACACGGAAGTGAAGCTCCTCCTCCCTACAAGCGGCAAATCGCGCCATGACGATAAAATAGTTTTGCCATGACTTTTGATGGGAGATTTTCATAATGTATCCTTTTCTTTTTGCACTTCTGCTCGCTATTTCTGAGCTCGTGCCTCAACACTAACAGAATGACATGTTTGCCCACGCCTACAGAATGGACCGGGAGTCAAAAAGGAGTCAGGATGATCGTTAATCATGCGTTAAAAAAAAATAGCGCCGCTAAGGGAACTTATGGTTAACACGCTACTATCGTGTAACCTTTGTCAGCGCTAATTTTTAACACATTCACCCCCGCACTTTAAGAGCATTTGTGAACTGTTAAGAGCATTTACCAGAAATAATCTTCCTTGTAAATGCGAGACAATAAGAGATTACTGAAATAATAGATAATGAGACATAGGGTTGTACGGTATACCGGTATTAGTATAGTACCGCGATAGTAATGAATCATATTCAGTACTATACAGCCTCTGAAAGATACCGGTCCCCCCTCCCCCGCACCGCTGTCGTCGTCAAGTTGTGTCATTGCTGGTTTACGAACAGAGTAGCATGTTCGGCAGCGCGCAATCACGGCGTACTTAGAAGCAGACACAGTGTGTAGACAGAAAAGGGAGAATGAACGCATTTTGGCTCAAAAAGTAACGATAAACACTGAAACGGCCTCAGGAAGAAGGGCTTTAAAACATGGCTAGCTACCTAGCGTCTAAAGTACAGCCTCAGTCGACAGTATTTTAGCTACTTCCAAATCACTAATCCTCACCATGGCTAAAAATAAAGTGAGTTTCTTACAAGTATCATCCCTGCAGGACGAGGAATAGCTAAACATGCTTCACTACACACCGTAGCTCACTGGTGTCAAGATTTAAACAAAAGCCATCGGTGGCTCAACACCTAACATCCACTGTAATGATACCAGGTACAGAAGCGTATCTAGTCGACACTACTATGATTACGTCGATATTTTTGGGCGTCTCAACATCTTCTTTTGTTTAAAAAAAGAGTTGCCTTGTATGTTCACTATTTTATTTAAGGAAAAACTTGCAATAAGAGACGTATGTCTAATGTACCGCAAGATTTTTTGTTAAAATAAAGACAGTAATGCAATTTTTTGTGGTGTTGTCACGCCAAATTTCTTCCCCTCTACAAAAACCTTCCCCCCGGAAGACATTTGGCGTGACAGCCCCTCTGATGCCTGAAGGACCCAAATGAGGGCGTGATAATACCAAGTTATATGACTCTTAAGGGTTACAGCTGCAAAATTTGCGAAGCAAAAATAGCTTCAAAGGTTAGCATGCTGGAATGCTAATTATTTTTTCCTCACCGTTATTTTTCACCAATGATAATCAGCCAATTATAATGCTTTTAAAACAGGCAGCTGTGTGGGCTGCATTAAGGTCCTTCCACCCTCATTGGGGTCCTTTAGGCATTAGAGGGGCTGTCACGCCAAATGTCTTCCGGGGGGAAGGTTTTTGTAGGGGAGAAGAAATTTGGCATGACAGTACCCTTTATTTAGAAATGATATTTCAACACTTCTCGGTACTTTCATCAAAAAGTACCGAGAAGTGTTGAAATATCATTTTGGTACCAGTACCAAAATATTGGTATCGTGACAACACTAATGAGACATCATGATGAAGTCAGTGCCAATGTCTTGTGGTATAAAACAAGTCTCCCGTCCAAGCCAAAACCCAGTAACTCAATTTTGGTCAAAACTGAGCTGATAATAATTTTGGAGTTCCTAGGTGATATGCTTTACATTAGTGTATGCGATATTGTAATTTGTTCCGTAGGTAAGCTGTTACGCGCATGGCAGGACCTAGCAACTACCATATAACCGCGTAGATACAACAGAAAAACCTAGTATCTCAAGGGACCAATCGAAGCTTCTTTGTCAGTCGCCTTATTGTCTTTAATGAGACATTTGCACGAATGGGGGCCGACGGTCAACCTGATTATGTGATATTATGGCACGAGGGGATATTTGGAAGATTGGCCCAGGACATTGCAAGCACCTTCATTAAATGTATTGTTCTTGATTCTTCCCCTTGCATACTCTTTTGGGCAGATAACTGTGGAGGTCAAAATAAAAACTGGACGCTGTACACCGCTCTTGCCCAATGTGCAAACGCAGAATGGGGCCCATCCGAGATTGTGATAAAATATCTAGGGAAAGGGCACACGTTCATGAAAGTAGATTCAATCCATGGCTCAATCGGCAAGAAAATGAAAGCTCAAGAAAACATCTATACCTTTGATGACTTTATAGATCTTTGTAAGACAGCATCAAGATAGATAGATTTGTTTTCTCAAAATTAGCTAGAAGTGAGTTACTAGGTTTTGCCTTCGGACGGGAGAAATGTATCGACATAAAAATATGATTTCCCAAGAAAAATGTTGGCTTATATCTTAGAAATATTGTTAGAAATGTCTTTTGTTTTATCTTGAAAATAATTTTTCCAGACGCCTGTTTTTAAAAGGCGAGGTCGTCAATACAGTAATAGTCCAATATTCACAATTTGCCTTCAACACAACAGAGCGGTATTAGTAAGGGACCCTGTGGAACACCCTTACCCACATGTGGTCACGATTTCAAAGGTGGAAAATTACTTGTACAACTTCATCCCCTCCTTTCTGCATTGGTGCTGATTAGACAAAACAGCGCCACATAGGCCAGTGTTTTTCAACCTTTTCTGAGCCAAGGCACATTTTTTTCATTGAAAAAATCCCGAAGCACACTACCATTTCCATCCATTTTCTAACGCTTATTCCCTTTTGGGGTCGCGGGGGGCGCTGGAGCCTATCTCAGCTACAATTGGGCGGAAGGCGGGGTACACCCTGGACAAGTCGCCACCTCATCGCAGGGCCAACACAGATAGACAGACAACATTCACACTCACATTCACGCACTAGGGCCAATTTACTGTTGCCAATCAACCTATCCCCAGGTGCATGTCTTTGGAAGTGGGAGGAAGCCGGAGTACCCGGAGGGAACCCACGCATTCACGGGGAGAACATGCAAACTCCACACAGAAAGATCCCGAGCCTGGATTTGAACCCAGGACTGCAGGAACTTCGTATTGTGAGGCAGATGCACTAACCCCTCTGCCACGTGAAGCCCACACTACCATTTGAAAACATCAAAAAATGAAACTCAGCAGCCGATATTGACAATAAAATGTCGTTTTCGCAATTGTTGGATATGAATTTAAACCATAAACAAGCATGCATCACTATAGCTCTTGTCTCAAGGTAGATGTAATGTCACCACCTGTCACATAGCGCCCTGACTTATTTTGAGTTGTTTGCTGTTTTCCTGTGTGTAGTGTTTTAGTTCCTGTCTTGTGCTCCTATTTTGGGGGCTTTTCTCATTTTGTTGTTTCATGTCTTCCTTGAACCCTATTCCCCCTCACCTGCTTTGCACTCAAGACTATTTTAGTTGTGCGGATGCCATCCTTTTTAGCAGGGACATTGTTGATTGTCGTGGCATGTTCGGATGTACTTTGCGGACGCCATCTGCTCCACAGTCTTCCATGTAGTCCAGTTTTCTGTTTTTGTTTACTTTGCAGCCAGTTCAGTTTTAGTTTTGTTTTGCATAGCCATCCCTAAGTTTCAATGCCTTTTCTTAGCAGCACTAGCCTTTTGTTTATTTTTGGGTTAAGCATTAGCTACGTTTTTACCTGCACGCTGCCTCCCACTGTAGCCTGCATATTGTGATCATGACAAACCATGTTCCTGACATCTACAAAGCAATTAGCTATCGGCTGCCACCTACTGATATGGAAGAGTATTACACGGTTACTCTGCCGAGCTCTAGACAGCACCGACACTCAACAAAGGCACATTATTTGCGGACTATAATTACTGGTTTGCGAAAAACATTTTTAACTGAAATAGGTGAAATTAGATCATTTCCCAAGGCACACCAGACTGTATTTCACGGCAAAGTGTTTGAAAAACACTGACTTAAGCAACCTACTGGAAGTTTTCCATTATCTTTTTTTTTTTTACCTTCTGTCTAGCCGTTCTCACTCGCGGGCACAGGAGACGTTCAACCAGTTTCTCCTGCAGCATGATGGCATCCATCCTAAAACTACACCACAGCAGCAAGGCCAACGTGTCGACAACTCCCCCAAACTTCAAGAATATTCCAGCGACAGGGCAAGCACAACAACAAAAACAAAATATCCTCCTGTTTGAGTCCTTTTGCTGTGCCCTGAAGGGCTGCGTGTGTCCTTGTCGAGACAGGTACGCAGGAATTCACATGTAGGGAAAACAGAAAGCGAGGCAAGCGGAGCCAGAGGTGCCAATTTGTGGGAGGAAACGGGGAGGGATGAAGTTGGGAGAAAGGTCCTAAAAGAACTTCATTCATTTCACATCTGCCTTGCTGCCCCCACCCCGTATCACCAGCAGCCAGCTGAGAAATCCAAACCTTCCCCAGGCTGAGCTGCTGTGCTGAAAAGTGAGAGAACCTGTCTGAGCAGGGAGAGAAAGAGAGAGAGAGAGAGAGACAGAGAGAGAGAGAGAGAGAGAGAGAGAGAGAGAGAGAGAGGGAGAGAGAGAGAGGCCCTTTTGAAAGTCAACAAACACAAACATCTCCTCATGCAGCAAGTATGGACGTGCAGAAAGAACAACATCACAATCCACCACAAAGTCGTCTTGAATATAAGACAGCAACTGAATAGTTGGATAAAAAATACCAAACCTATAAAAAAAAAATACCACAGTCACAGTCTCTCAAGGAATTTTCAGTTTTTGTCATGTCTTTTTGGACACGTTTCCAGTGAAGGTTGGACTCCACCAAGGCTGCCCTTTTTCACCGATTCTGTTCATAACTTTTATTGACAGAATTTGTAGGCGCAGTCAAGGTGTTGAGGGGTTCCGGTTTGGTGGCAGTGGGATCAGGTCTCTGCTTTTTGCAGATGATGTGGTCCTGATGGCTTCATCTGGCCGGGATCTTCAGCTCTCACTGGATCGGTTCGCAGCCGAGTGTGAAGCGACCGGAATGAGAATCAGCACCTCCAAGTCCGAGTCCATGGTTCTCTCCCGGAAAAAGGGTGGAGTGCCATCTCCAAGTGGAGGAGTTCAAGTACCCAGGAGTCTTATTCACGAGTGAGGGAAAAGTGGATCGTGAGATCGACAGGCGGATCGGTGCGGCGTCTTCAGTAATGCGGACGTTGTACCGATCCGTTGTGGTAAAGAAGGAGCTAAGCCGGAAGGCAAAGCTCTCAATTTACCGGTCGATCTACGTTCCCATCCTCACCTATGGTCATGAGCTTTGGGTCATGACCGAAAGGATAAGATCACGGGTACAAGCGGCTGAAGTGAGTTTCTTCCGCCGGGTGGCAGGGCTCTCCCTTAGAGATAGGGTGAGAAGCTCTGCCATCCGGGAGGAACTCAAAGTAAAGCCCATGATCCTCCACTTCGAGAGGAGCCAGATGAGGTAGTTCGGGCATCTGGTTAGGATGCCACCCGGACGCCTCCCTAGGAAAGTGTTGAGTGCACGTCCAACCGGTAATACTGTAACGTATTATTTTCGGGTCTCCCCATGTCTAGCATTAAAAGATTACAGTTGGTACAAAATGCGGCTGCTAGACTTTTGACAAGAACAAGAAAGTTTGATCACATTACGCCTGTACTGGCTCACCTGCACTGGCTTCCTGTGCACTTAAGATGTGACTTTAAGGTTTTACTACTTACATATAAAATACTACACGGTCTAGCTCCAGCCTATCTTGCCGATTATATTGTACGGTATGTCCCGGCAAGAAATCTGCGTTCAAAAGACTCCGGCTTATTAGTGATTCCTAGAGCCCAAAAAAAGTCTGCGGGCTATAGAGCGTTTTCCGTTCGGGCTCCAGTACTCTGGAATGCCCTCCCGGTAACAGTTCGAGATGCTACCTCAGTAGAAGCATTTAAGTCTCACCTTAAAACTCATCTGTATACTCTAGGCTTTAAATAGACCTCCTTTTTAGACCAGTTGATCTGCCGCTTCTTTTCTTTCTCCTATGTCCCCCCCTCCCTTGTGGAGGGGGTCCGGTCCGATCACCATGGATAAAGTACTGGCTGTCCAGAGTCGAGACCCAGGATGGACCGCTCGTCGGGACCCAGGATGGACCGCTCGCCTGTATAGGTTGGGGACGTCTCTGCGCTGCTGATCCGCTTGAGATGGTTTCCTGTGGACGGGACTCTCGCTGCTGTCTTGGATCCGCTTGAACTGAACTCTCGCGGCTGTGTTGGAGCCACTATGGATTGAACTTTCACAGTATCATGTTGGACCCGCTCGACATCCATTGCTTTCGGTCCCCTAGAGAGGGGGGGTTGCCCACATCTGAGGTCCTCTCCAAGGTTTCTCATAGTCAGCATTGTCACTGGCGTCCCACTGGATGTGAATTCTCCCTGCCCACTGGGTGTGAGTTTTCCTTGCCCTTTTGTGGGTTCTTCCGAGGATGTTGTAGTCGTAATGATTTGTGCAGTCCTTTGAGACATTTGTGATTTGGGGCTATATAAATAAACATTGATTGATTGATAAAAGTCTGCGGGCTATAGAGCGTTCTCTGTTCGGGCTCCAGTAGTCTGGAATGCCCGTTCGAGATGCTACCTCAGTAAAAGCATTTAAGTCTCATCTTAAAACTTATTTGTACACTCTAGTCTTTAAATAGACCCCCTTTTTAGACCAGTTGATCTGCTGTTTCTTTTCTTTTTCTCGTATGTCCCCCCCCTCCCTTGTGGAGGGCGTCCGGTCCGGTGGCCATGGATGAAGTACTGGCTGTCCAGAGTCGGGACCCAGGATGGACCGGTCGTCCAGAGTCAGGACCCATGATGAACCGCTCACCTATGCATCGGTTAGGGACATCTCTGCGCTGCTGATCCGCCTCCGCTTGGGATGGTTCCCTGCTGGCTCCACTTTGAATGGGACTCTCGCTACTATATTGGATCCACTTTGGACTTGATTCTCACGGTTACGTTAGATCCACTGTGGATTGGACTTTCACAATATCATGTTAAATCCGCTCGACATCCATTGCTTTCGGTCCCCTAGGACGGGGGGTGTGTGGTCCTATCCAAGGTTTCTCATAGTCATCATGGTCGACGTCCCACTGGGGTGAGTTTTTCCTTGCCCTTATGTTGGCCCTACCGAGGATGTCGTTGTGGTTTGTGCAGCCCTTTGAGGCACTTGTGATTTAGGGCTATATAAATAAACATTGATTGATTGATTGATTGATTGATACTGTACTTTTTAATAATTGTAACTAATTACAGTAATAATTCATTATATTTAAAGAAAGATACACCACTAAAGACTTCCCTATTGTCCGCTGTCTGCTCTGTCGTCTACAAGTTGCAGACATTCTCCGTGTATGTTTTGCACTTGTAAAGTGTTTGTCTATCTGAGGCATTCATTAACGCTCCAAAAAGTTTACCACCGCACTTTAAGAGCATTTGTGAATTGTTGGGAGCAATCTATAACAATATTTTTGGCTTGTAAATGAGAGACGATGACAAATTATCATCACACTTCAACATCTCGTTCATGTAAATGCTGCCTCTTTCAGCGTTGCAAATGGGAATATGTTCTTAACTGCCGCACCCTGGATAAATAAAGCAAAAATAAATGTATAAATACATGTAACCTAGAAATAAAATGTTAAAGTACTGCATTACCCAGAAGGCTTAGGGCTGTAGACAGGAACCAGAAATAGGTCTGAGCTACGCGGAAGAATGACAAATGTGCCGTTTGAGCAATAGTTGATATATTGTTACATGTTGCTGTTGTTGCTAGTTGTACACAAGAAACAAACATAAGTTTTAATTAAACAGCTGACGTGCGCGTTTGAACTCTGCTCAGAGACAGATTCCATAGGCGAATATGACGATGATTGGTCAAAACGTGCGGTGAAGTTACAGGCTTTGGTAGAAGTTGCAAAGCCGCTCATTATTTGCGGGAATTTGTTGACTTGGCGCGATCGGGAGGGACTACACAGTGCATCTTCAGCTATTCTTAACATACAACTGCAATATCGACCCAGATCTAAGAGTTTTCCTGAGCCAAAATATGTAAAAACAAATGGAGATTTACCCAGTCAGAGCTTGTCTTCCTGTCACTTACATGCCATGGTTACCTGTAAAAATGCATAGAGAGCTGCTGGAAGGTTGTTTACAAGTTATCAAACAAACAAAAAAAAAGAACTCTGATGCAAATTTTGAGATAATGCTGATCAGGAGCCATTGAACAAGTGTACAGCGGCAAATAGATATGATTTGCTGTTTTGAACCTTGTGGTCATATGGTATAGAATACTGCTACTTCAGTTTAGCCAGTAATTAAAACCATGTGAAGGAAGCCATGTTGACTCTGCCCTTTTCTTTAGGAGCGTAAAGGGAGGCGATTGGCAATTGAGCTTGCAGGCAATTGCTTCCAGATGTGTGTGCAAAAGATGTGGGCAGTGTAACTCTTTTTTAAGAAAAAAAGCAAGCTCTAGCAGCAGGCACACCCTATTAGGATGCCACGTTCCAGCATGGAGCATGTAGTACCGCTCCACACCACAGGAGGAAGTCATTTCACTCGCAACTCGATTGATTTTTTCTTTTTTTTTTTACTGCAGAGCTCTGTTTACTGTTAAGCATGTCATTTTAGACTTCAGCTGTCGTGTGTTTTGGTTTAATCCAGGGTTGTCCAAACGTTTACGGCTGAGGGCCTAATACTGATAAATGATCATTACAAGTTGAGTTTATACCAAAATGGATACATGGATGATACAGCAGAGGTTTGGGAGAATGTCATGTGGTCAGATGAAACCAAAATAGAACTTTTTGGTATAAACTCAACTCGTCGTGTTTGGAGGAAGAAGAATACTGAGTTGCATCCCAAGAACACCATAACTACTGTGAAGCATGGGGGTGGAAACATAATGCTTTGGGGCTGTTTTTCTGGTAAGGGGACAGGACGATTGATCCGTGTTAAGGAAAGAATGAATGGGGCCATGTATCGTGAGCTTTTGAGCCAAAACCTCACGATAAATTCTTTTAAATAAATTCTTTAAAATCCCAACAATGTGAACTCCTGGATTTTTTTTTTCACATTCTGTCTCTCACAGTTGAAGTGTACCTATGATGAAAATTACGGACCTGTCATCATTTTAAGTGGGAGAACTTGCACAACTTGCCCCACTGTATATAAAGATTTGTATTTACAACATTAATAGTATATACATACTATGCAAATATAAAAAAGCTTGTTGTGAAAAATTTATTTCACAAGAAAAATGTCACAATTTCACAAGAAAAACTTTGAGTTTTGGCAGTATTATAATAAAAGTCGTCATTTTACTCAACGCAAGTCAAAAATTTACAAGACAAACTGAACATTTGTGCAATATTATGATAGAAGTTGCAATTCTACTCAATAGCAGTCGCAATTTTACAAGAAAAGCTTAACATTTTGACAATTTTAGGAAAATTTTACTCAACAATGTCACAATTTTAAAAGGAAACTTAAAAATGTTGGCAATGTTATAACAATAATCGGAATCTTACCTGGTAAAATTACGAAAAGTCATAATTTTACTTAAAATTTTTACAAATTTACAAGAACAACAGGAAAATTGGCAATATTGTGGTAAACGTCAGAATTTTATTAGACAAATGTCACCATTTTGAATTAAAAAGTAATAATTTGACATAAAAAAGTAATAATTTTACGAGAAAATATTGCAATATTACAGAAATAGAAAGAATATGAGAACTTGTTCCCAGTTTTATAAGAAAAAAAGTTGACACATTGTGAGAAAAAGACTGCTTTTAGTTGTTTATTTTTTTATTTTTTGTTTGTAATTTGTTTTTGATCTTCAAGTTATTTCTTTTTTTTATAGTTCCTTCTGGCCAAAGGGGGTGCATTTCAATTTCTTACACACATATGTTGGCCAGAGAGGATGCACTTAATTTTTTTTTACACACACTTGTTATTTGATATGTTGACCAAAGGGGGAGCACTTTTAAAAATGACAAAGTCAATTTGAAAAATCCCTCCTTTTTTGGACCACCCTAATATTGGTAGATTTCACCACCAGGTGTGCAAATGAGATATTCTCTAATAGATGCAACGGATTTCCGGAATGGGACCATGATTTCGGTCCTAACTTGTTCACTGGTTCTCTTATGGAAGGTACTTTTTCTTGTCAATGTCTCCAGAAGAGTAAGAATACAAGAACACACACACACACGCACACGAACATTTCAGAGGCACACACAAGCCAATATTTGCCGTATTGGTCTTAAATGATTAGGAGATTTCAAATTATTTAATTAGTCTCTTCCGTCTGCAGCTTACTTCCACTTAGTTGTTCTTGTACAACAATTGTACGATTAACTGCAGAGCAAACATGACCTCAAAAGGTCTCCAAAATAAACAATGTGACGTTGTAATAATTGAAGAGCGAGACATGGGCGCTGACCCAGAGCTCAACAGGCAGCCATCAACTTGTTTCAACACTCATTTACTCAGCATGGCTTTGGAGGAAATAAGGCTCAAAAAAGCACAGCAGTCAAAATTGACTCTTATTCCAAATGGGATCAATCTCATGAAGATGCTGAGTTGCCTCAGTTCTTACAACAAAAATCCGAGTTAACTTTGGTCAGAATGACTTTTTAATGCACTTCATCTTCAACTCCTTCCTCATCAATAACACATCTCCCCATTGGTGAGACTTTAACGTGAGCGATAACAAACAAACATCAGTAAGACAGTTTTGAAACCATAGGTGACGTAAAACAACAATCCAATTAAAAGAACAGGGGCAACATCATAAAAACACCACAAAGGGGATTCAAAAAGATAGTTAAAAGGTGCATTAACTAAAAGTTTTACTAAAAAGAGAAGTTTTCAAATGTTTCTGAAAAGTTTCAACACAGTCAGGATCACAGAGGGACTGGTGAAAATTGTTCCAGAGTCTGGGAGTTATAGCCTGGAACGCCAGGTCTCCACGGGTTTTGAAACAAGTTTTTGGGATCTTTAGAAGACCCTGGCCTGAAGACCAGAGGCTGGTAACACAAAATGCTAACAGTGTAGCTACAACTGTCAAGTTTCTGCAGAACAACACACGTCTGTGGTTTCAGCACTAAAACCCAAGCTAATTACACAGGATGTGATAAAGTATTTCCACATTTTGGCCATCATGTAGTGGTAATAATGCTTGGAATATACTCCGGGCTACTGGTGAGTACTTTAGTCCATACTTGTCAACCCTCCCGGATTTTCCGGGAGACACCCGAAATTCAGCGCCCCTCCCGAAAACCTAACGGAAGAAATTTTCTCCCGAAATTCAGCTGGAGCCGGAGGCCACGCCCCCTCCAACTCAAACATGCACAGTTCGAAACTTGAAAGGGAGGATTGCAAGCGGATCTGACGGCATTTAAAGTCATTTTTAAAAACGACTGCTAATCCTCCTCCTTTTTGACTGGACGACCGCAGAGAATTAAAGTAGGAACTATCCGGAGGCAGAAGTTCATTAAGAGGGGCGGACTCACTGGCTCTCAGCCATGTTTCCGTCACACAGAGGAAGTCAAGTCCGCGGGAAGTGAAGAAATCTTTCAGGATAAACGTTTTGTTTGTCAAAGATCTTGCCTTCACAAACCGTACGTGGCGGGGGCCAACACGTCCAAGGGCGCAGCTAATCCAGGTGTGGCCCGACACACAGCCCGCAGGTGGCGGGGGAGAGGAGCCACGAGGCGGGAAAGGAAGGCAGGAATCCGGCCAGGTGAAAAAGCTGACTGGGATGTCGAAAAACCAACGTCGAAGTTGATCATATCAGTGGGAGAGGGGCAAAGATCCAACATTGTTTGGCGATCATACACAAGCAGTGAGCTGACAGAGACAAAAATAGACGCAAACAACACAAAAAAAGAACAGAGCTGACAGCGAGAGACGGCAGGGCAAAGCACATACTGGCGCCATCTTCTGGAAACTCTGAAGTGACGTTACTCAAATAGTGAAAGGTAAGTGTTGTTGTTGTTTTTTAAGTAACAAGCAAGCACAGTACAGTTAGTAGAACAACTGTGTTTTTTATTACTCTGTATTTGATAGGTGCCGTCTGAAATTCAACTATTTCTTTTATTTATATATATATATAATAAAATAAATATATATAGCTAGAATTCACTGAAAGTTAAGTATTTCATACATATACACACATATATATATATATATATATATATATATATATATATATATATACATATATATATATATATATATATATATATATATATATATATATATATATATATATATATATATATATATATATATATATATATACATACATGTTTAATTTTGTGACCACATACTTGTTGGTCACAAAAAACATTCATAAAGTTTGGTTCTTTTATGAATTCATTATGGGTTTACTTAGAATGTGAGCAAATCTGCTGGGTCAAAAGTATACATACAGCAATGTTAATAATTGGTTACATGTCCTTTGGCAAATTTCACTGCAATAAAGCGCTTTTGGTAGCCATCCACAAACTACTGCTTGAATTTTTGACCACTCCTCTTGACAAAATTGGTGTTGTATCAGCTAAATTTGTTGGTTTTCTGACACGGACTTGTTTCTTCAGCATTGTCCACACGTTTAAGTCAGGACTTTGGGAAGGCCATTCTAAAACCTTAATTCTAGCCTGATTTAGCCATTCGTTTACCACTTTTGACCTGTTTTTTTACATCCGGGTACCATTGAAGAAACCTTGACGTTGTGTTGCCTAGCTAGGAAGTAGACTTTGCCATTAATCAGACCATAGTCTTTTGTTAAACCCTACAAAGTGTTTATACTGTAATTATTGCAATTATTATACACATGCTGTTTGATTATAACATGCATCCTACTTCTTGTTTTTATAACCAATTTTGACAGTATTGAAATCACCGTATAAAATCGCTAATGCTAATCAGTAGCATGTTTATGTCAAATCCAATGTAAATTAGCATCAAGCTTGCGTATTCTGGAAAAGTAAAGCCTTACTTTATGTTTGAGCGTTTCTTATCGGCATACTTGCGTTGTTGGCCTGGAAAATTGCAACATTACCAAGGGGCAGTTTGAATGAGTCCGCTCAGTGACGTCACGGGCAACAAAGGTATCACAATATAGCACCGTTTCATTTTTACATGAATTGACACCTGGTGTTACTGACGGAATTCGGTCAGAGCCTACAAGTACTGAATCCATCCCTAGTTGCAAGGCATATAAAATATGGAAGACTTCTGTTAAAGATAACAATGACAGAGTAGTAGAAGTCACTGTAATATGCATGCCAGGCCAATAGTTGGCGATATCACTTGTCCTATACAACATAAGTCATGTATTTCCACTTGACACAGACCTAATGTACACTCCATTGACGGCCTGTTTCAAAACAGTTCTGTCTCCCAAACATTCTCGTGGTTTGTTCATCACTCTGACTAGTTCCTCACAGATGGTGGGCCCATAAAGAGTGGCGATGGAGATAAATAGAGGGGGAGGATGCGCCATATCCATGGATGCTGAGCAACGTGAGCAGCCACCTCCCCCTTGGCCTCTTTTTCACGTCTTCCCTTGGCCATGTGCTGGCCTCTTTGATAATGCTATTCTGACAGCATGTAATTAGAGGACCACTTCTAGCCCCGCCTCCTCAGGCACAATGGACTCTTGTTGGCTACAGGATAACACTTTGATGAACAAACACCTTGAATTACAAACCCCGTTTTCATATGAGTTGGGAAATTATGTTAAATGTAAATATAAACGGTTGAATATGCTTCAAAGACAACATATTTGATGTTCAAACTGATAAACTTTTTTTTTTGCAAATAATCCTTAACTTTAGAATTTGATGCCAGCAACAAGTGACAAAGAAGTTGGGAAAGGCGGAAATAAATACTGATAAAGTTGAGGAATGCTCATCAAACACTTATATGGAACATCCTACAGGTGTGCAGGCTAATTGGAAACAGTTGGGTGCCATGATTGGGTATAAAAGCAGCATCCATGAAATGCTAAGTAATTCACAAACAAGGATGGGGTGAGGGTCACCACTTTGTAAGCAAATTGTCGAACAGTTTTAGAACAACATTTCTCAACGAGCTATTGCAAGGAATTTAGGGATTTTACCATCTACGGTACGTAAAATCATCAAAAAGTTCAGAGAATCTGGAGAAATCACTGCACGTGAGCGATGATATTACAGACTTTTGATCCCTCAGGCGGTACTGCATCAAAAACCGACATCAGTGTGTAAAAGATATCACCACATGAGCTCAGGAACACTTTATAAAACCACTGTCAGTAACTAAAGTTTGTCGCTACATCTGTAAGTGCAAGTTAAAACTCTACTATGCAAAGCCACACCCATTTATCAACAATATCCTTCGCTGGGCCCAAGCTCACTTAAGATGGACTGATGCAAAGTGGAAAGTTGTTCTGTGGTCTGACGAGTCCAGATTTCAAATTATGATTGGAAACAGAGGACGTGGTCTCCTCCAGAACAAAGAGGATAATAACCATTCGGATTGTTATAGGCACAAAATTCAAAAGCTAGCATCTGTGATGGAATGGGGGTGTATTAGTGCCCAAGGCATGGGTAACTTACACATCTGTGAAGGCACCATTAATGCTGAACGGTCCATACAGGTTTTGGAGCAATGTTATCATGGACGCCCCTGGTTATTTCAGCACGACAAGTGGTACAACAGCGTGGCTTCGTAGAAAAGAGTGCTGATACTTTCCTGGCCGGCCTGCAGTCCAGACCTGTCTCCCATCGAAAATGTGTGGCGCATTATGAAGCGTTAAATACGACAGCGCAGACCCCGGACTGTTGAACGACTGAAGCTCTACATAAAAGAAGAATGGGAAAGAATTCCACTTTCAAAGCTTCAACAATTAGTTTCCTCAGTTCCCAAACATTTATTGAGTGTTGTTAAAAGAAAAGGTGATGTAACACAGTGGTGAACATGCTCTTTCCCAACTACTTTGGCACGTGTTGCAGCCATGAAATTCTAGGTTAGTTATTATTTGCAAAAAAAAACTAAGTTTATGAGTTTGAACATCAGATATTTTGTCTTTGTAGTGCATTCAATTGAATATGGGTTGAAAAGGATTTGCAAATCATTGTATTTCGTTTATATTTACATCCAACACAATTTCCCAACTCATATGGAAACGGGGTTTGTACAACAACTGTTTCCAAAATAACACTTGACTGATTTTGTGTGGCACAGACTGCGATTGTTACGCTTAAATGTTCTCTCGTTCTTGTTTGTTGTTGTTGAAAAGAGAATGCTATGCTCTTAAAAAAATTTAACTCAGATGGAAATAGTGCAGCCGGGGGTCAATTTATGACTTTGTTTTTATAGGCCCTCGGCATATTGGAAAACTAAAACTACTACATTATTAGTAAGATATATTATGAGATATTACACCAAGGTGCTTTGTCACTTACAACAAAAACCCAAGATGTGGATGTTGGACCTATGTTGGATAGTGTTTAACATCTTTAATATACAAAACCCAAAACCAGTGAGGTTGACACTTTGTGTAAATGGTAAATAGAAACAGAATACAATGATTTGCAAATCCTTTTCAACCTATATTCAATTGAATGGACTGCAAAGACAAGATACTTAACGTTCGAACTGGTAAACTTTGTTATTTTTTGCAAATATTAGCTCATTTGAAATTTGATGCCTGCAAGATGTTTCAAAAAAGCTGGCACTAGTGGCAAAAAAACTGAGAAAATGGAAGAATGCTCATCAAACACTTATTTGGAACATCCCACAGGTGAACAGGCTTATTGGGAACAGGTGGGAGCCATGGTTGGGTATAAAAGCAGCTTCCATGAAATGCTGAGTCATTCACAAACAAGGGTGGTGCGAGGGTCACCGCTTTTTGAACAAATGTGTGAGCAAATGGTCAAACAGTTTAAAACAACATATTTCGACCAGCTATTACAAGGAATTTAAGGATTTCACCATCTCCGGTCCGTAATATCATCAGAAGGTTCAGAGAATCTGGAGAAATCACTGCACGTAATTGGCAAGGCCCAAAACCAACATTGATTGCTTGTGACATTTGATTCCTCAAGCGGTACTGCATCAAAAAACGACATCAGTGTGTAAAGGATATCACCACATGGGCTCTGGAACACTGCAGAAAACCACTGTCAGTAACTACAGTTGGTCGCTGCATCTGTAAGTGCAAGTTAAAACCCTACTATGCAAAGCCAAAGCAATTTATCAACAACACCCAGAAACACCGCCAGCTTGGCTGGGCCTGAGCTCATCTAAGATGAACTGATGCAAAGTGTAAAAGTGTTCTGTGGTCTGATGAATCCACATTTCAAATTGTTTTTGGAAACTGTGGATGTTGTGTTCTCTGGACCAAAACGGAAAAGACCCATTCAGATTATTTTAGGCATAAAGTTCAAAAGGCAGCATCTGTGATGGTATGGGGGTGTATTAGTGCTCAAGGCATGGGTAATTTACACATCTGTGAAGGCACCTTTAATACTGAAAGGTACATACAGGTTTTGGTGCAACATATGTTGCCATCCAAGCTACATCTTTTTCATGGACGCCCCTGCTTATTTCAGCCAAGCCACATTCTGCACGTGTTGCAACATCGGGGCTTCGAAGTACAAGAGTGCTGGTACTATACTGGCCTGCCTGTAGTCCAGACCTGTCTCCCATTGAAAATGTGTGGCACAATATGAAGCCTAAAAAAGGACAACGGAGACCCCGGACTGTTGAAAAACTTGAGCTGTACATCAAGCAAGAATGGGAAAGAATTCCACCTGAAAAGCTTCAAAAATTGGTCTCCTCAGTTCCCAAACGTTTACTGAGTGTTGTTAAAAGGAAAGGCCATGTAACACAGTGGTAAAAAAAAAAAAAAAGCCCCTGTGCCAACTTTTTTGCAAAGTGCTGCCAATTCTAAGGCATTATTTGCAAAAGAAATTACGTTTTAAAGTTCGAACATTAAATATCTTGTCTTTGCAGTCAATTCAGGGATCTGCAAATCATTGTATTCTGTTTTTATTTACGATTTAAACAAAGTGCCAACTTCACTGGTTTTGAGTTTTGTACAAAATATATCAGTTGTCCTACAATTTTGCACACTACAGCGCAGCAGCTATCCTAGAAAAAAACCCTCCCATGCTTAAATAGGAGTTGTGTGCCAAATATCGGAATAAGGACAAATATTACATAACAATCTTCATGTGTTTTGTTGGATTACAGCTCAGACATCTTATCCCTATTTGCCAGAGCAGAGCCGTAATCCAGAATTTATCAAAGCAGACTAAATAACGTTGGTCACTTTGGGTTTTTTTTTGCTAGGCCTGCTGACATCTAAAGGAAGCTTTCAGGGACAGTCGTGACAGGAAGAAAAACTGGCTTCAGGTAGCAAAGCAAGCACACTCTAAGACAAAGGTGTCAAACTCAAGACCCGGGGGCCAGATTTGGCCCGTTACCTCATTTTATTTGGCCCGCAAAAGCCTGGAAAAATGTGTTGTTTTATTTTAATTTTTTTTTTACTAAATGCATTCGTTCTTTCAATTTTGATAGAGAAAAGGGCATATCTTTTAAACTTCAATATTATCTGATCATGTCAAATATTGTATAATTATCTATTTAAAGGGGAAAAGTATCACAATTTCAGAAGGGTTAAAACCAATAAAAATCAGTTCCCAGTGGCTTATTTGATTTTTCGAAGTTTTTTTCCAAATTTTACCCATCATGGAATATCCCGTAAAAAGGCTTTAAAGTGCCTAATTTTCGCTATCTGTAAATCCACCCGTCCATTTTCCTGTGACGTCACATAGTGACGCTAATACAAACAAACATGGCGGCTAGAACAGCAAGATATAGCGACATTAGCTCGGATTCAGACTCGGATTTCAGTGGCTTAAGCGATTCAACGGATTACGCATGTATTGAAACGGATGGTTGGAGTGTGGAGGCAGATAGCGAAAATGAAATTGAAGAAGAAACTGAAGCTATTGAGCGAAAAGCTATTGAAGCTATTCGGCGATCGCCTTCTAACCAACGATTGCATCTTTTTACCACTGGAGCAACTTAAATCCGTCGATTGGTAAGCGTTTGTTTGGCATTAAATGTGGGTGGAGGAAAAGGCTGGATGCAAATATAGCTACAAATGTACATACAGCTAGCCTAAATAGCATGTTAGCATCGATTAGCTGGCAGTCAGCCGTGACCAAATATGTCTGATTAGCACATAAGTCAATTACATCAACAAAACTCACCTTTGTGATTTCGTTGGAAATGCATCTGCTTTGAGTGTCGCAGGATATCCACACAGCTCTGTCACACTGTTATCGTCGGTAAAATGTGCAGAACAAACGAGGGACTTTCGCATCTTTTGACCCTGGAGCAACTTGAATCCGTCGATTGGTATGTGTTTGTTTGGCATTAAATGAGGGTGGAGGGAAAGGCTGGATGCAAATATAGCTAAAAATGAGGCATAACGATGCAATATGTACATACGGCTAGCCTAAATAGCATGTTAGCATCGATTAGCATACCATGCTAATCGATGCAAATTCCACGTAAGTCAACTTGAATCCGTCCCTGATCGTGTTGTTACACCCTCCGACAACACACCGACGAGGCATGATGTCTCCAAAGGTACGGAAAACAGTCGAAAAAACAAAAAATAACTGAGCTGATTTGACTTGTGTGTGTAATGTGTTTGAGAAAATGGTGGATTGCTTCCCATTGTAACGTCACGGGTGAAAGGTCATTGCTACGACAGCAAACAATTGAAAGGCGTTTGAATCGCCAAATTCACCCTTTTAGAGTTTGGAAATCTGTTAAAAAAACATATGGTCTTTTTTCTGCAACATCAAGGTATATATTGACGCTTACATAGGTCTGGTGATAATGTTCCCCTTTAATGTAATTTATAGAAAAAAAAAGTGTAAAAATAAATAGTTCAATATCTGCTTGTCACCTTTACTTACGATTTTAAAGCAAGTTATTCATCAATCTCCTAATAAAAAAAAATCTAATAATCAGATGCATAGGCAATCGTTCAATATTTAGAGGTGATTATGCATTAGTGCAGTCAAGTGATATATTCTTCTTTTTAAATCTGATGCATCACACTTGAATTTTGATTAATCATGATTTTGATTGATTGATTGATTGATACTTTTATTAGTAGATTGCACAGTACAGTACATATTCCGTACAATTGACCACTAAATGGTAACACCCGAATAAGTTTTTCAACTTGTTTAAGTCGGGGTCCACACAGGTTATTAACTGTATGCCTAATTTACATGAATAGTTGATGGCCCTCTGTAGGCAGCCATTACTGCGATGTGGCCCTCAATGAATCGGTGACAAAGGGCAGCCTTGGCGGAGTCCAACCCTCACTGGAAATGTGTCCGACTTACTGCCCGGCAATGCGGACCAAGCTCTGACACTGATCATACAGGGAGTGGACCGCCAAAACGAGACAGTCAGACACCCCATAATTTCTGAAGACTCCCCACAGGACTTCCCGGGGGACACGGTCAAATACTTTCTCCAAGTCCACAAAGCACATGTAGACTGGTTGGGCAAACTCCCATGCACCCTCAAGAACCCTGCCAAGTGTATAGAGCTGGTCCACAGTTCCACGTCCAGGACGAAAACCACCAATTTGTCACCGATTCTGTTCATAACTTTTATGGACAGAATTTCTAGGCGCAGTCAGGGCGTCGAGGAGATCCGGTTTGGTGGCTGCAGGATTAGGTTTCTGCTTTTTGCAGATGATGTGGTCCTCATGGCTTCATCTGACCAGGATGTCCAGCTCTCACTGGATCAGTTCGCTGCCGAGTGTGAAGCGACTGGGTTGAGAATCAGCACCTCCAAGTCCAAGTCCACGGTTCTCGCCCGGGAAAGCGTGGAGTGCCATCTCCGGGTTGGGGAGCTGATCTTGCCCCAAGTGGAGGAGTTCAAGTACCTAGGAGTCTTGTTCACGAGTGAGGGAAGAGTGGATTGTGAGATCGAAAGGCGTGCGACGGTACAGCGGTGCGGCGTCTTCAGTAATGCGGACGTTGTATCGATCCGTTGTGGTGAAGAAGGAGCTGAGCTGGAAGGCAAAGCTCTCAATTTACCGGTCGATCTACGTTCCCATCCTCACCTATGGTCATGAGCTTTGGGTTATGACCGAAAGGATAAGATCACGGGTACAAGCGGCTGAAAGGAGTTTCCTCCGCTGGGTGGTGGGTCTCTCCCTTAGAGATAGGGTGAGAAGCTCTGTCATCCAGGATGAACTCAAGAGTAAAGCCGCTGCTCTTCCACATTGAGAGGAGCCAGATGAGGTGGTTCGGGCATCTGGTCAGGATGCCACCCGAACGCCTCCCTAAGGAGGTGTTTAGGGCACGTCCAACCGGTAGGAGGCCACGGGGAAGACCCAGGACACGTTGGGAAGACTATGTCTCCCGGCTGGCCTGGGAACGCCTCGGGATCCCCTGGGAGGAGCTGGACGAAGTGGCTGGGGAGAGGGAAGTCTGGGCTTCTCTGCTTAGGCTGCTCCGCCCGCGACCCGACCTCGGATGAGCGGAGGAAAATGGATGGAGGGTTTTCAAGGAGAACTGTCCTAAAATACCATTTTTGTATTCCAAAATATGGTCTAAAAGTGAGGTGGGGATACATTGTTGCAGTTGGATGCCACAGAAAACTACAAGCACAATCTAACAATGTATACAAAACTATATTATAATTTATCCATCCATTTTCTACTGCTTGTCCCTTTCGGGGGAATTTATGATTGGTATTATTAGTCAAATCCACTGTATGTTAGCAGAAGGCAAACTATGCGTTTTCTTTATGAATGAAATCAAGTCTGCTCGGCTTATTAAAGCGGCATCAAAGTGGGTGGATGTCCACTAGCTACATGCACTTCCATCCCCCAACGCCCTTCTCAGACCAAGATGAGGTGCAGCTGCTCCGCATTTTAAGACCTGAATAAGCAATGTGAGAGTGTATCCCACTCAACATCTGTTCACTACTCAAAGGAGACAAACAATGTGATGGAAACAATAGAATCAATTAATTATTCATGGTACTAATATTTACTCCGCCCCTTCTTTGGCAAAATCAATAAACAAATTATAATTATTGTTCCACATAACTACCAACGGTTTACTGCTAGTGCACAAAAATGTATCAGCATTTTTATATATTTATTATAGCGCACTACAATACAAGTTCTGTATGTTGCAAGAAAATATAGTGCCTTTTAATAGTTACATAACAAGGACAAGACAATATACATCCATTTTCTACCGCTTATTCCCTTTTTGGGGGTGCGGGGGGCGCCTATCTCAGCTACATCCGGGCGGAAGGCGGGGTACACCTTAGACAAGTCGCCACCTCATCGCAGGGCCAACACAGATAGACAGACAATATTCACAAAATATACAAATTAAAAAAAAGTTTTCTTGTAAGAGTCATTTATTTTCTAGTTTGCCAGCATTTTTTGGGGACACACTACTACTACTACTACTACTGGATCTTGCTGATTTAATGTTAACCATGAACAAAAACCACTTAACTTTATGAATAGTCCATCCATCCATTTTCTACCGCTTGTCCCTTTTGGAGTCGCAGGGGGTAGTATCAAATAAAATAAAATAAAATAATACAACTGAATAATGCTGAATGTGACATAATAGGAAATTGATGTAAATGCAACATAATATTTCCCAAAAAGTGACTACTACAGATATAAAATGTATATATATATTTTTTTTCAATATTGCAAGTAAAATTAAATAAAACACAGCAAAAAGTGTAATAAATCCTGGTACGACAAAAGAGGCAAATCTTTAAAAAAAAAAAAAAAAACTAATTCAAATAAAACAACTTGCCTGAATGTGATAATAGAGACCAACGAGTACCGTATTTTTCGGACTATAAGTCGCAGTTTTTTTCATAGTTAGCGACATATACTCCGGAGCGACTTGAGTGTGAAATTATTAACACATTACCGTAAAAAAACAAATAATATTATTTATCTAATTCGCAGAAGAGACGAAGAAAATGTCAGCAAACGTCACACACACGTCAACCAATAAGAATTTGGCGGGGGAGGGTCATGGCAGAAGTGCATTGTGGGTCATGGAATGCTAACTGCTATATGCTATATGCTACTGTCGTAGCTATTAAAATGGATCATTTCACTGTTGGCGGTAACTTATAAAAACTGAGAAGGGCTGAACAAAAATGGCTCCGAAAAGGAAATCATGAACTGCAGATTACAAGCTGGACGTAGTGAAATATGCAGCAGAAAACAACAAGAGGAAGCGGCGCATACCTTTGGAGTTGGCAGAGTTGTTTAGAAGCGACATCGAGGAAGAAGATTCCATGGGATTTATCGATTAGGAGTGACAGATTGTTTGGTAAACGTATAGCATGTTCTATATGTTATAGTTATTTGAATGACTCTTACCATAATATGTTACGTTAACATACCAGGCACCTTCTCAGTTGGTTATTTATGCCTCATATAACGTACACTTATTCAGCCTGTTGTTCACTATTCTTTATTTATTTTAAATTGCCTTTCAAATGTCTATTCTTGGTGTTGGATTTTATCAAATAAATTTCCCCCAAAAATGCGACTTATACTCCAGTGCGACGTATATATGTTTTTTTCCTTCTTTATTATACATTTTCGACTGGTGCGATGTATACTTCGGAGCGATTTATAATCCAAAAAATACGGTATGTTTAAAAGAGTAAAAAACAAGTTGACTTATTGAGTAAATAGGTTATTTTAAATAATCAAAATTTAAATAGAATAGGAGAAATCAAATAAATTAAATTTGTAACTTGGTCTTAGTCACAAAAATCACTAATATAAATGATCTTGTAAAATAGACCACTAATAAAACAAAATCTGTCAAGCCGTGACATGGATTGGTTTTGCTCCTTCGACGCAGAGGGAATATGGGACGAGCCAGGCGTAAGTTCAGGTACATAGTTATTTATTTATACACTTAAATACAAAAAGGCAAAACAAAGGACGCGCTCGGTGGCGGATAATAATCTATACTAAAACAGCACAATGGCATGACTATCTACAAACAAACAAAATATACTATCAAATATACACAATAAACCAAAAACTTGCACTGAGGCAAAAGATACAAAGATCTTACGTGGCGTGGTCAAAAATAGTTAGCAGCGTGGCAAGGCATGAAGGTCGGCAAGGCAAGGTAGGTGCGTGGTCGTGGTGAGTAAGCATTAGCAGTATGCAAGCAAGCAAAGTTCCCAGATCGATGAACAGAAAGCAAATGACTTAAATAGTAGCTGTGGTAATGAGAAACAGGTGCGGGGCTGAGGGCAGGGGCGTGACCAGGAGAACAGGTGGAAAGTAATGGGTTGCTATGGAAACAAACAAAACCAGGAAGTGCAAAACGGGAAACAAGAGTCCAAAAAACAAAACATAACATGATCAAACATAAACCCAGATTAACAGGCATGACAAAATCAAACATTTCAAAAATCCTACCTCACTAAAAATGTGTTTTAAGTGATCAGTGTGGGTATTAGAGATGCGCGGTTTGCGGTCTCATCCGCGGAGTCCGCGGATAAACCGCGGGTCGGGCGGGTGACATGACTAAAAAATAGATTTTAAATAGATTCGGGCGGGTGGCGGTTGAGCCATTTGGAAATATATGATATACATGGTTCAGAGATCGGTAACTTATACCGTTCAAAGAGCCACCTTGGACCCGTGTCACAAAGTGAAGAAGATATTAGTGGACGGAAACATTCTCAAGAATGTCTGCCGGCAGTCACCCAGTTAATAAGTATTAGGGCGTGCTGTGAAATCTTTGCCTTTGACGCCTTCTACAACATGTACAATTTACTTTCAAGTCCAGCAATATGATATGTGTGGCTTCCGTTGACACACGCACAGGCATACTGGGTGATAAAGAGTACACTAATGGTTGTGATATAAACAATTTTAACACTCTTACTAATATGCGCCACGCTGTGAAGCCACACCAAACAAGAATGACAAACACATTTCGGGAGAACATCCTCCCAGTAACACAACATAAACGCAACACAACAAATACCCAGAATCCTTTGCATCCATGACACGTCCTGAATATATACGCGAGAATGTTAGCGGCTCCCATTACCTTCTTTACTTTGTGACATGGGTGAAACTAGCTCTATTAGTGGTAAAGGTCGCCGATTACGGATATTTAACAACGGGCGGGTGGTTGCGGTTCTGATAAAATGTTGGTTCGGGTGGATTGTGGGTGGATGACGACTTTAGTGATGCGGTTGCGGATGATATAATTGCCTATCCGCGCATCTCTAGTGAGTATTCACCCACACGGAGCACACAGGCTTGTGCACGGTTCACAATCACGGCATCAATTTCATCACGTCGTTTCAAAAAAAGGAGGCAGTGTTGCCTGGCAACATTGTACTTCAGCACAGGAAGTGATGAAATAGGCCTCCAAGAAATATGAGCGCAATGAGGTTGCACTCTCTACAGTTGTCGTCTTTTTCCACATTGCCAGATGGCGATGATGATTTGTGTGGAACTGACAAGATGTAAACACTTCAGTATTCCAAAATGTTGCCTGGACTGGATTATGGAGTTTTTTTTGTATACATCTGCTCTGCAACCATCATACTAATCCGGGTTTTCTAGCAATATTCATAAGCTTGTGTGTGTGTGTGTGTGTGTGTGTGTGTGTGTGTGTGTGTGTGTGTGTGTGTGTGTGTGTGTGTGGTAACATTATGTGACCAAAATCATTACTGAATGAAGAGTATTTCGTTCAATGGTCTGGCTAGTTTATCTTCCAGAGGGAAAAACTGTAGGGCAAGGGTCAAAGGTTAATCAAGAGACTAAACCCCACCACCTGACAAATAGAAACACACACCTGTGCCGATAGTATTGGATGAAGTACACAAGAAGGTTGTTCTTCCAATTATAACTACTGTACTACTACTACACACACATTGCCCACAGTGACACTGCACATAAAATACAAAGAATATCCCTCATTTCCCAGAATTCCACATTATCCCAAGAGCGTATAAGTTTAGCTTCTGCATTTACATGCACATTTTACAGAAATGGCCTTCTCTTGTTACACTGCAAAAAATTCAGTGTTCAAAAACAAAAAATACAAAAGTTAGGGGTATTTTATTTGAACTAAGTAAAATTATCTGCCAATAACACAAGAAAATTCGGCTTCTCAAGACTTTCCAAAAACAAGTAAAATTAGCTAAAGACAATGAACCCAAAAATACATTCTCACTAATAACAAGTGCACTTTTCTTGGTAGAAAAAAAAGAGAGACCTTTTTGCTCATCCATCCATCCATTTTCTACCGCTTGTCCCTTTTTGGGTGGCGGGGGGTGCTGGAGTCTATCCCAGCTGCATTTGGGCGGAAGGTGGGATACACCTTAGACATGTCGCCACCTCATCACAGAACCTTTTTGCTCAATATGTTGAAAAAATATTCTTAAATTAAGTAAATGCTAGTGATGATATGTGCTCGACATCATGACATTTTGTTTTCATGCTTGAAGTAAGAAATTATTACTTTAAAAAAAGTACTTTTATACTCGTGAGTGTTGATGACACAGCTTTGAATCAGTTGATATTCTAGTTTTAAGCATGTTTTACTCAATATTGGTCATAAAATATCACCAACAAGTTGTAATATTTTACTGAGATAATTTAGGACTAAAACCCTTAAAACAGGGGTCGGGAACCCTTTTGGCTGAGAGAGCCAAGAAAGCCAAATATTTTCAAATGTATTTCTGTAAGAGCCATATATATTGTTTTTTAACACTGAACACAACTAAACGCGTGCATTTTTAAGTAAGACCAACATTTCTAGAGTATAACAAGTCTCTTATTCTTTGGAATAACATTGTTATTCTGATTCTAACTGTGGAGGGGACGTGGCCTGCGGGCCTGCAGCGAAGGAGGGTGTGCCAGGACCGGCCTCGAAATCAGCGACAGGTGCGTAGATGACCCTCAGGGCCTTGTTATCGAATCACCTGTCGCTCTGTTATAAGCAGCAGCCAGGAGGAGAGACGGGGTTGAAACTGGAGCCAGAGCGTGAGCGAAA
This sequence comes from Nerophis ophidion, assembly GCF_033978795.1. Classification (NCBI taxonomy): domain Eukaryota; kingdom Metazoa; phylum Chordata; class Actinopteri; order Syngnathiformes; family Syngnathidae; genus Nerophis; species Nerophis ophidion. The sequence goes on along the minus strand of NC_084611.1, from coordinate 23,519,805 downwards.
ACGAAAGAGAAGAAGACAATTGCTGGAAAGCAACTGAGTGACTTATTGAAAAATAAAACAATATTGTAACCCTGAAACAGGCTCTCATGTCCGTGCTTGGTGGTCTGAAGAACCCCCAGGAGGGCAAGCCCCACACTAACCAATAATAAATAAATTACTTTTTACCATTAACGCAACTTCTTGAACATTAAAAAGCATGAGAATGTTTTATATTTTGAACGTTGTTTTTAACAAGTGGAATTATTTATTACTTATCGTGTCAAGCGATGTCAGCTCAGATTTATCCGAGAGCCAGATGCAGTCATCAAAGGAGCCACATCTGGCTCGCGAGCCATAGGTTCCCTACCCCTGCCTTAAAACAAGTGAAACACTTTAACATAAAATCTGCTTAGTGGGAAGAATAATCTTATCAGATAGAAAATAAGCAAATATCCCCCTTATTTGAGATATTTAATCTTACTTAGGTTTAATTTTTTTGCAGTGTAAAAGTGCTGTCCCTCCAGTGGAGTGACTCACGCATGAAACTGCACATGAATATGCTGAATATGACCTATATTTTTGTACTTGATAGTTCTACAGGGTAAATGTTGGGTAATTCAAGTGGAACTGCACGCCTAACTGCATACAATACATTAACAATGTATAGATCCTATGGTCCCATTCAGATTAAAAAAAAACCTGTTCATTAGAATAGAATAAAGCAGGGGCAGCGAACCTATGGCTCTAGAGCCAGATGTGGCTCTTTTAATGACTGCATCTGGCTCTCAGATAAATCTTAGCTGACATTGCTTAACACGATAAGTAAGGAATAATTTCACTGGTAATCACAGTGTCAAAAATAACGTTCACAATATAAAACATTCTCATGCATTTTCATCCATCGAACCATCCATCCGGTTTCTACCGCACCTGTTCAAGAAGTCGCAGTAATGGTGAGAAGTATTTTATTTATTGTTGGTTAGCCTCAGAATAACAATGTTATTAAAATGAATAAGACTTATCATACTCTAGACATGTTGGTCTTTCTTAAAAATGCACGCATATAGTTGTATTCAGTGTTAAAAAAAAATAAAAATTAAAAAATAAATATATATATATATATATATATATATATATATGGCTCTCACGGAAATACTTTAAAAATATTTGGCTTGTATGGCTCTCTCAGCCAAAAAGGTTCCCGACCCCTGGAATAGATGGTAAAGCTACATCAATTATAACATATTGTTTTTTAATGACCAAAAATGGTTTATGGGAAACCTTTATCTTAACGGAAATTAATGCAATAACTAATGTTAAGATTTCCATTTGGACCACTGGCTCTCAATTTTTTATTGTTGTATTTTTCTACTAGATGGAGATACTTTACCCGCATTGATTGATTGATTGATACTTTTATTAGTAGTTTGCACAGTACAGTACATATTCCGTACAATTGACCACTAAATGGTAACACCCGAATAAGTTTTTCAACTTGTTTAAGTCGGGTCCACGTTAATCAATTCATGGTACAAATATATACTATCAACATAATACAGTCATCACACAAGTTAATCATCATAGTATGTACATTGAATTATTTACATTATTTACAATCCGGGGGGTGGGATGAGGAGCTTTGGTTGATATCAGTACTTCAGTCATCAACAATTGCATCAACAGAGAAATTTCGACATTGAAACAGTGTAGGTCTTATTTAGTAGGATATGTACAGCCAGCAGAGAACATAGTGAGTTCACATAGCATAAGAACAAGTATATACATTAGAAGTACATTTGAGTTGTTTATAATCCGGGGAGATGGGATGTGAATGGAGGAGGGTATTAGTAAAGTGTTGAAGTTGCCTGGAGGTGTTGTTTTAGAGCGGTTTTGAAGGAATATAGAGATGCACTTACTTTTACACCTGTTGGGAGTGCATTCCACATTGATGTGGCATAGAAAGAGAATGAGTTAAGACCTTTGTTAGATCGAAATCTGGGTTTAACTCTGGGTTTAATTCCAAGCATGAAGCAAAATTATTTCTACCGTTTTCTGCGAGGAACTGAAATGATAAGTATATATGTAAGGAAAATACTTATTGAAATGCATTTCACATAAATTACTTTACTTGTTTTTATTTACCGTATTTTCCAAACTATAGAGCTGTGTATATGCCGCGCCCGAAACATTTTTGCAAAATAAATATTTTCCATATAATAGCTGCATCGGACTACCGGCCGCAGGTACAGTATATACATTGCGAAATTAGCTATTTACGAATAAATATTTTTTAAATGTTTATCTACATTCCTTAATTGTTTCCAAACAGTGCCTGTGACACAGCAGTGAAATCATCATGGACCCACTTGCTGCGGAAGCTAGCTCTCCAATCAGCTAAATAGACTCAATAACTCCACAATATAAAAATAATGCCAATGTAAGTTAATAATACAAAACCCAAATCCAGTGAAGTTGGCACATTGGGCTCCGGAATACTTTAAAAAAAAAAACACTGTCAGTAACTACAGTTTGTCGCTACATCTGTAAATGCAAGTTAAAAATCTACTATGCAAAGCGAAATCCATTTATCAACAACACCCAGAAACACTGCTGGCTTCGCTGAACCCGAGCTCATCTGAGATAATCTGTGTCAGAGTTAGTTTGTGACGAACTCCAAGAAGGAAGCAGGCGTTGAGTAAGGAAACATGGTTTAATAAAACACTAAGACAAAACTAAACAAAAGGGGTAGAACAAAAAGCGCGCACGAGGCAGATAACAAACTAAAAGAGCTACAATGGGAGCTAGAAAACAAAAGGAGCTTAGCATGGAAGCTAGCAAAAACAAAAGGGCCTAGCGTGGAAGCGTGCGAGTAGCGAGCAAGAAAACAGAAATCGTTACGTGTATTACAAAGACAAATTGAAAGCAGAGAACAAAAGACAGTAAGCTACAAACTGCTACCGAAATATAGCTTACCGCTCAGCTGCAATGGCACGACACGACACGACAGGAGGGACAATACAGAAGTGACAATAATCCAGCACTGACTGGATGGGGACACAGGTCTAAATAGGACCGGGCTGATTAACAACAGGTGTGGCCAAGTGCCAATCAGCCGCAGGAAATACTACACACACACACAGAGGAAAAAGTAAGACACAAACAAACTGTCAGGGGCAAGCCTGACAGTCTGATGCAAAGTGAAAAAGTGTTCCGCGGTTTGACGAGTCCACATTTCAAAATGTTTTTTGGAAACTGTGGACGCGAGTCCTACGGACCAAAAAGGAAAAGAACCATCCGGATTGTTATAGGCGCAAAGTTCGAAAGCCAGCATCTGTGATGGTATGGGGGTGTATTAGTGCCCAAGGCATGGGTAACTTACATATGTGTGAAGGCACCATTAAGGCTGAAAGGTACATAAAGGTTTTGAAACAACATATGATGCCATTCAAGCAACGTATTTTTCATAGACGCCCCTGCTTATTTCAGCAAGACAATTCCAAGCCACAGTGTGGCTTCGTGGTAAAAGAGTGCGGGTACCAGACTGGCCTGCCTGATGTCCAAGTTCAAAAAAATTTACAATTTTCCCGAAATTCCCTAATACCATATTCTACTTACACATTTCTTGTCTGATTGAAAAAGTTCCAACACCAACCAGTTCAGCTCATTCAGGACATTCATGCTTCTAATCATTTTTTAAAAATCCCGCTTTTCCCAAAATTCGAGGACGTTCCTATAGAAATGAATGGGACATTTTTCCAAGTTGCCTAATTCCCACATTTCTCAAACGATTCAAGCCATTCCAACATCAACACATTCCACTCATCCTGGACATTCAAACTAACACTTTCCCAAAATCCAAGCCAAATTCCGTTTAACCTGGAAATTCCAACTCTTCAACATACAAACCATTTCAGCATTTAAACCGTTTCAACATTTAAACCTTTTCTACATTCACCCTACATTCTGTCAGCATTTCTGTTCAACTTCAGCGTTGGAGCATTGACACGCAATTCCTCAAGGAATTGCCTCTTTTAGTTATGTGTGCTATCACAGTGTTTTTCAAACTTTTTGGAGCCAAGGTAAATTTTTTGTGTTGAAAAAATCCAGAGGCACACCACCAGCAGAAATCATTAAAAAAACGAAAGTCAGTTGACACTAAAAAGTCGTTGTTGCAATTGTTGGATATTACTTTAAACCATAACCGAGCATGCATCACTATAGCTCTTGTCTCAAAGTAGGTGTACTATCACCACCTGTCACATCACGCCGTGACACATTTGGAGTTTTTTGCTGTTTTCCTGTGTGTAGTGTTTTAGTTCTTGTCTTGCGCTCCTATTTTGGTGGCTTTTTGTCTTTTCTTGGTAATTTCCGGTTGCAGTTTCTTGTCTTCCTTTGAGCGCTATTCCCCGCTGTTTTGTTTTACCAATCAAGAATAATTCAGTTGTTTTTATGCTTCTTTGTGGGGACATTGTTGATTGTCATGTCATGTTCGGATGTACATTGCGGACGGCGCATTTGCTCCACAGTAAGTCTTTGCTGTCGTCCAGCATTCTGTTTTTGTTTACTTTGTAGCCAGTTCAGTTTTAGTTCCGTACTGCATAGCCTTCCTTAAGCTTCAATGCCTTTTCTCAGGGGAACTCAGCTTTTGTTTATTTTTGGTTTAAGCATTAGACACCTTTTTACCTACACGCTGCCTCTCGCTGTTTCCGACATCTACAAAGCAATTAGCTACCGGCTGCCACCTACTGATATGGAAGAGTATTACACGGTTACTCTGCCGAGCTCTAGACAGCACCGACACTCAACCATAACACATCATTTGAGGACTATAACTAAAGTTAAAGTTAAAGTACCAATGATTGTCACACACACACTAGATGTGGCGAAATTATTCTCTGCATTTGACCCATTACCCTTGATGTGAGGGGAGCAGTGGGCAGCAGCGGTGCCGCGCCAGGGAATCATTTATGGTGATTTAACCCCCAATTCCAACCCTCAATGCTGAGTGCCAAGCATGGAGGTAATGGGTCCCATTGTTATAGTCTTTGGTATGACTCGGCCGGGATTTGAACTCACGACTTACCGATCTCAAGACGGACACTCTAACCACTAGGCCACTACTGGTTTGACAAGGAGTAGAACATGGATGGATGGAAATTACTGGTTTGCAAAAAATTTTTAAAGGGGAACATTATCACCAGACCTATGTAAGCGTCAATATATACCTTGATGTTGCAGAAAAAAGACAATATATTTTTTTAACTGATTTCCGAACTCTAAATGGGTGAATTTTGGCGAATTAAACGCCTTTCTATTTATCGCTCTCGGAGTGATGACGTCAGAACGTGACGTCACCTAGGTAGTCAACGCCTTTTTCTCCACCACATTACACGCAGCAAGTCAAATCAGCTTTGTTATTTTCCGTTTTTTCGACTGTTTTCCGTACCTTGGAGACATCATGCCTCGTCGGTGTGTTGTCGGAGGGTGTAACAACACGATCAGGGAAGGATTCAAGTTGATTTATGTAGCATGTGCATCGATTAGCATGCCGTGCTAATCGATTCTAACATGCTATTTAGGCTAGCAGTATGTACATATTGCATCGTTATGCCTCATTTGTTGCTATATTTGCATCCAGCCTTTCCCTCCATCCACATTTAGTGCCAAACAAACACATACCAATTGACGGATTTAAGTTGCTCCAGTGTCAAGAGATGCGAAAGTACCTCGTTTGGTTTTCACCGGCGATGCTACGACAGAGATGGAACAGAGATGGCAAGAATGTCTGGATATCCTGCGACACTCAAAGCAGATGCATTCCCAACGATAAATTCAACAAAATCACAAAGGTGAGGTTTTTTGATGTTGTTGACTTATGTGCTAATCAGACATATTTGGTCGCGGCATGACTGCCAGCTAATCGATGCTAACATGCTATTTAGGCTAGCTGTATGTACATTTGTAGTTGTATTTGCATCCAGCGTTTCCTTCCACCCACATTTAATGCCAAACAAACACTTACCAATCGACAGATTTAAGTTGATCCAGTGTCACAAGATGCGAAATTCCCGATCGTTTGGTCTGCACATTTTACCGGCGATGCTAAGGCAGACATGGCCGAATAGCGTCAATAGCTATTCGCTCAATAGCTTCAGTTTTCGCTGTTTGCCTCCATACTCCAACCATCCGTTTCAATACATGCGTAATCTGTTAAATGGCTTAAACCGCTGAAATCCAAGTCTGAATCCGAGCTAATGTCGCTATATCTTGCCGTGCTATCCGTATTGGCCTCACTGGATGACGTCACAGGAAAATGGACGGTGGCTTCACAGATAGCGAAAATCAGGCACTTTAAAGCTTTTTTTAGGGATATTCCAGGATGGGTAAAACATTTTTAAAAACTTTGAAAAATAAGATAAGCCACTGGGAACTGGTTTTTATTGGTTTTAACCCTTCTGAAATTGTGATAATGTTCACCTTTAACCCAAATAGGTGAAATTAGATAATTAGATAAAACACTGTGCTATCATATTAAAGGACATTGTCTTGGATGATATGCAGTGATTGTAATTGTAACAATGAAGTAGTGGGGGCAGGGAGTTGTCAAATGCACATGCATGGTCAACCATTACAAGCACTCAGAACCTGCAAACAGGGGCCAAGAAAGAGGGGTAACATGGAGGTCAATATAGAACCCTGGTGAAACAGAGGGTTTATATTCTAAAGGGCAATAAGAGAAGCAAACAGCGGACATGGCTAATAATATAGAGGGAGGAGGAGAGGATGCTGCTCCACATAAGCATCTAAAAATGAAAGAAGCCCACACAGCCCCTCCTCTTCCTCCTCCAAACAGCATCATCATCCAGAATGCTTAACAATCAGGGCTCCACGTTGCTCTATTTAAACAATTCATCGACAAAAACAGCCCAAATTCAATAAAGACAGTCAAACAAAGACAATAAATCAGATATCCTTACCTCGGCGCTGTCCTCTGTGAGCCATGATGGACGAGAGGAGAGGAGCAGGTGCCAGGATGCCCAGCGACGCCCAGTAAAGACAAGGAGCGGTCATTAAACGCATCATTGAGTGGTATTTGAATACAACTGGAAGGGAGACTCACCCGTTTTGACCGGAATGCGACTCTTGTATCTGATGCTGGCCGTCATGTCGACCGCTGTCCAGCCCGCCACTCGCCACGAGATGATCCACGCTCGCCTCGCGAGCCCGCAGCAGTGTGGGAGAGGGCCGAGCTGACGGATGTAAGCCACGCCTCCTGGACGACACTCAGCCAATTAGATGGCAAAGCAGTGCAAAAGCAGGAAGTGGGGGTTCTGTATGCTCACATATATTTATTGGATTCTAAATCCTGACAAAATACATTCTCTCCTTAAAGGCCTACTGAAATGAGATGTTTTTATTCAAACGGGGATAGCAGGTCCATTCTATGTGTCATACTTGATCATTTCGTGATATTGCCATATTTTTGCTGAAAGGATTTAGTAGAGAACATCAATGATAAGGTTCGCAACTGGAGAAAAGCCCTGCCTCTACCGGAAGTCGCAGACGATGACGTCACATGTTGATGGCTCCTCACATATTCACATTGTTTTTAATGGGAGCCTCCAACAAAAAGTGCTATTCGGACTGAGAAAACGACAATTTCCCCATTAATTTGAGCGAGGATGAAAGATTCGTGTTTGAGGAAATTGATAGCCATGGACTAGAAAAAATAAAAAAAACAAGTTAAGAAAACAAAACACGATTGCATTGAGACAGATTCATATGTTTTTAGACACATTTACTAGGATAATTCTGGGAAATCCCTAATCTTTCTATTGTGTTGCTAGTGTTTTAGTGAGTTTAACAGTAGCTGATAGTCGGAGGTGTGTGTCCACAGCCGGGCGTTGACGCGCAGTGTCTCAGGGAAGTCAACGGCAGCTTTATGGGCGGCACAAGCTCATCTGATCTCCGGTAAGAAGCGACTTTTTAACCACAATTTTCTCACCGAAACCTGCTGGTTGACATTCGGTTGAGATCCATGTCCGCTCTGATCCATAGTAAAGTTTCACCTCCGTGAATTTTAAACAAGGATTTTAAAGCTTCCCAACCCCGTCTTTCTACTTTGACTTCTCCGTTATTAATTGGACAAATTGCAAAAGATTCAGCAACACAGATGTCCAAAATACTGTGTAATTATGCCGTTAAAACAGACGACTTTTAGCTGTGTGTGTGTGCAGCGCTCATATACCTAACAGCCCGTGACGTCAAGCGTATACGTCATCATTACGCAACATTTTCAAGAAAAAACTCCCAGGAAATTTAAAATTGCAATTTAGTAAACTAAAAAGGCCGTATTGGCATGTGTTGCAATGTTAATATTTCATCATTGATGTATAAACTATCAGACTGCGTGGTCGGTCGTAGTGGGTTTCAGTAGGCCTTTAAAAAAAACTGAACAAATGTGATAAGGCAATTGCATTACCCCCAAAACGGGGCTTTTCAACTGTACAAATACAATAATATGTTTGTGGCCTCGGGGCTCCAACTGCAAAAATACATTGTCTGTTTTCACTCAGAGATGGTGCACATCAACTCAGGGGTGTCCTGAAATTCCATCAGTAAATTCCACATTCAAGGCTCAAACGTTATCTATAGCGGGGGTGAAACTGTGGGACGTTGTGAGCGGAGAAATTATAGGCCTACTGAAATGATATTTTCTTAACTAAAAGGGGATAGCTGGTCCATTCTATGTGTCATACTTGATCATTTCGCGAAATTGCCATATTTTTGCTGAAAGGATTTAGTAGAGAACATCCACGATAAAGTTCGCAACTTTCGGTCGCTAGCAGAAAAGCCTTGCCTCTACCGGGAGTCGCAGACGACGTCACATGTTTGATGGCTCCTCACATATTCACATTGTTTTTAATGGGAGCCTCCAACAAAAAGTGCTATTCGGACCGAGAAAACGACAATTTCCCCATTATTTTGAGCGAGGATGAAAAATTTGTGTTTGAGGATATTGATAGCGAAGGACTAGAAAAAAAAAAAAAAACGCGATTGCATTACGGATTCAGATGTTTTAAACACATTTACTAGAATAATTCTGGGAAATCCCTTATCTTTCTATTGCGTTGCCAGTGTTTTAGTGAGTTTAACAGTACCTGATAGTCGGAGGTGTGTGTCCACGGGTGTGTTGACGCCAGTGTCTCAGGGAAGTCGACGGCAGCTTTATGGACAGGGCAAGCTCAGCTGATCTCCGGTAAGAAGCGACTTTTTACCACAATTTTCTCACCGAAACCTGCTGGTTGACATTCGGTCGGGATCCATGTTCGCTTGACCGCGCTGTGATCCATAGTAAAGTTTCACCTCCGAGAATTTTAAACAAGGAATCACCGTGTGTTTGTGTGGCTAAAGGCTAAAGCTTCCCATCTCCATCTTTCTACTTTGACTCCTCCAATATTAATTGAACAAATTGCAAAAGATTCAGCAACACGGATGTCCAAAATACTGTGTAATTATGCCGTTAAAGCAGACGACTTTTAACTGTGTGTGTGTGGAGCGCCCATATTTCCTAACAGCCCGTGACGTCACATGTACATGTCATCATTACGCGACGTTTTCAAGAAAAAACTCGCGGGAAATTTAAAATTGCAATTTAATAAACTAAAAAGGCCGTATTGGCATGTGTTGCAATGTTAATATTTCATCATTGATATATAAACTATCAGACTGCGTGGTCGGTAGTAGTGGGTTTCAGTAGGCCTTTAAAAAAACTGAACAAATGTGATAAGGCAATGGCATTACCCCAAAACAGGGCTTTTCAACTGTACAAATACAATAATAGGTGAAGGTGGAGAGAGTCAGCTCCTTCAAATTCCTCGGCACCCTCAAATCAGCTGACCTGTCCTGGGCCTAAAATACAACTGTGGTCATCCGGAAGGCCCAGCGGAGACTCCACTTCCTGAGGGTGCTGAGGAAGAACAGACTGGAGAGGCAGCTGATGGTGACCTTCTATCACTCGGCTGTCGAGAGGCTGCTGACGTACTGCATAACAGTGCGGTACGCCAGCTGCACTGAAGCAGACAAACAGGCGAATCAGAGGGTCATAAAGTCTGCACAAAAATTCTTTGGCTGCTCCATCCCCTCCCTGAAGGATTTACATAACTCCCGTTGCCTCAAGACAGCAAAAACCATCACCAAAGACAGCACACACCCTAGCTACCACTTCTTCCACCTGCTACCATCGGGCAGGCGCTACAGGTGCATCAGAGCCAGAACAAACAGGTTCAGAGACAGCTTTTTTCCCCAAATCTGTCACCATGTTGAACTCTAACTTATAATAATAATAATTCACCCCTATACAATATCCTGCCCTAGTACCCTACTGTGCAATACTACCCTTCGGGTGCAAGACGACCGACACTGATTGTTATTTATTACTTCGGTACTCTTGTCTTGTTCTGTATATTGTACAGTATTTTGTATTTCTATAGTGTTTTGTATATTGTACAGGACTGCTTATTTTTATTGGATAGTAGACTGTGGCAGAGGGGTTAGTGCGTCTGCCTCACAATACGAAGGTCCTTGAGTCCTGGGTTCAAATCCAGGCTCGGGATCTTTCTGTGTGGAGTTTGCATGTTCTCCCCGTGAATGCGTGGGTTCCCTCCGGGTACTCCGGCTTCCTCCCACCTCCAAAGACATGCACCTGGGGATAGGTTGATTGGCAACACTAAATTGGCCCTAGTGTGTGAATGTGAGTGTGAATGTTGTCTGTCTATCTGTGTTGGCCCTGCGATGAGGTGGCCACTTGTCCAGGGTGTACCCCGCCTTCCGCCCGATTGTAGCTGAGATAGGCCCCAGCGCCCCCCGCGACCCCGAAAGGGAATAAGCGGTAGAAAATAGATGGATGGATGGATAGTAGACTGTTTACTTCAATTGTTAGTTTTTCCTTTATTACCTCTTGTGATATTTATTTTACCCCATATTTGTTCCCACAACCGCAACTTAAGTTGGAGTCTTTAATCTCGTTACATGCAAATATAATGACAATAAAGTCTATTCTATTCTAATAAAGATACTGTACTATGTTTATGGCCTGCAAATATACAGACTAGTATGTTTTCACTCAGAGATGGTCCACATCAACTCAGGGGTGTCCTGAAATTCAAACATAACACAGTAAATTCCACATTCAAGGCTCAAACGGGATCTATAGCGGCCGGGGATGAATCTGTGGGACAATGTGAGCGGAGAAATTAAACTGTCTTCTAGACCAGTGGTTCTCAACCTTTTTTCAGTCATGTACCCCCTGTGAATAAACTTTTATTTCAATCAGAGCAAAGCATTTTTGGTGAAAAAGAGGGATAAAGAAGTAAAATACAGCACTATGTCATCAGTTTCTGATTGATTAAATTGTATAACAGTGCAAAATATTGCTCATTTGTAATGGTCTTTCTTGAACTTTTTGGAAAAAAAGATATAAAAATGACTAAAAACTTGTTGAAAAATAAACAAGTGATTCAATAAAAAATAAAGATTTCTACACATAGAAGTAATCATCAACTTAAAGTGCCCTCTTTGGGGATTGTAATAGAGATCCATCTGGATTCAGATGGACAGATACCATCCAGCACATGGCCTCTTCAACTTGCTACCCTCTGGAAGGAGGTATAGATTGATTCGCGCCAGGACCACCAGAACGTCTCACAGTCTGTATCCCCAGGCTGTGAGACTTCTAAATGAACAGCATGCCCCTTTATTGCCCCCAACCATCTTATTACCTCACACTCTTCACCACCTCAATAATTGTGCTCTGGACATTGCATTGCTGCAGCATCAACGCAACACCCATCAGACATCTGACTGTTCCCACCCCCCACGTCCCTCTATACGCGTTCTCATTGACAAATGCTAAACTGTAAACTATGGTCAACCTGCAGATCAATGCAGTTTCTATGCCGCTGGACAAAGCTCAAACGAAATCTCGTTGAGATGTATGACTTAAGTGTTATTTATGACAATGACAATGAAGGAATTGGTTGATTGATTCATGAACTTAATTCTAAACATTTCTTCGCAAAAAAAGAAATCTTTGTACAGACGAAGGATCCTAGCCTCCTTCTTGTAGAGTGGCTCAGCGTGTTTTGACCCATTCTGCTTGTTGTCGATAAACTGATATATTATATTATGTCGATATCATATATATACAATATATAACAACTACCATGTGCAATATTACAGTATATGTGACAGCATCAGCATAGAATAGAGAGTAAATGCAGCAAAAAATTGACATAAAAAAAAGGGGAAGTAGCTAACATAGAAGGTGTCAGGTAATAGATATCTATTACTGTGTGGTGAGTGATTATACAGCTGGATCGAGTGTGGAATAGAAGGCTCAACCTTGGGGTAAAATGTGTTGTTGGGAAACTATCAAAAACATGACTAGTTGTTTGGACTATCTCAACTGTGGGACACAGGTGCAAAATAACTCACTGTGGAATAAGGGACATACTGTAACACACCAGACAAGGCCTCAGAAGACGAAAGATAACCCAGGCAAGATGGAGCTAATCTCATGATCACTCAATGCTATGATATCCTAATTGGTGTACATATACTGACTTGTCATTATCATCCATTATCATATGTTGTACTTGTTCTGAAATTGTCATGTATCCATAAAGTCTGCCGTTGAAACTTGGACTATATAACCAACATAGATAAATGGATAGCACTTTATTGATTCCTTCGGGAAAGTTCCCTCAGGAAAATTAAAATGAAATAAATAAATAAGAAGAAAAAATAATAAGAAAAAAGTAAACATATAAGTTGATTGTAAATTAGGGGCGGGACATGGATAAGCATTCTTGCTTTTTCCTGTATCCCTTTTCGGTGGGTGCCGTTGCATGTCTGTCAAATTACAAAAAGTGATGAAGTGTTACTATATATGTCTGTCTGCCGGAATAAATAAATACATTCAAAATTCAATAGTAATCAGTAGCAGGCCGTGCATTTCCCACCAAGGCCTTCAGTGATGTCTTATTCCAACTTCAATAAATACTTCTCAAAATACAATCGTGTTTGTCACCTTATGAAAACACACTTGCGCATTGCTGGGCATTGAATCGCCTCAATTTGTCATTAGCGTACCAAAACGGGCTATTTTTTGGCACATTTAAAAAATCAATAAACCTGCATCGGACGTGGTACTGTTAAAACAAAAATAATTGTAAAAAACATATTGAATGTGAAAAAATATATTTGAATTCACAATATTTAACGGCCATTTGATGCCGTATAAGCCATTGGTACCGCTCGTAGTTGGTTGATTCGAGTGAAAGTGGCGGGCAAACTATTTCACCACCAGGACAGCTTAACTAGTTTCCAGGGTCAGCTGACCTCGTTTTTCAAGATCTAGTTTCTATTTAAATATCCTTCTTGAAAATACCTTTACAAATATATATCTTCCATCTAATCAACGTTTTTCCTCGTTGGTTAAAAAAGTGAGTACCGCTGATTTCTCCGCTGGCCGGGTATGGCTCCGGTGCTACTTTCTGCTTTCGTAAATCACAACTTGTGATTGGATACTTGAGAGTGACAAGTGAGTATCCAATCACAGTCACGTTCAATGTAAGACTACCTAGATGGGCTACTGTCAACAACTTGGGATCTGATCGGCTATCGCAACTGTCCGTTACCTAAATGTCCTCTGTTCGTTAAACTGCAAAGCCGCTGCTAATGTTGGTTCAGAAGGCCTCTGGCAGAATTCACAAAGCGCTGGCAACAAGCTGATTGGATAAAAACTCTAACTTAAAAACAGCAACATTGGAACCTAATATGACATGAAAAGAATATGATGAATACTTTTATATATGTATGGAAAGTCAATTAAAAATAAAACTTCTATTAATTTATGGTAATGATTTGTCAATGTGAGTGTGAATGTTGTCTATCAGTGTTAGCCCTGCGATGAAGTGGCGATTTGTCCAGGGTGTACGCCGCATTACGCCCGAATGCAGCTGACAGACTCCTGCACCACCCGCGACCCCAAAAGGGACAAGCGGTAGAAAATGAATGGATTTTTGTTAGGCCAGTAGAGGCACACCATTGGTACTAATATAGACCATTTTTATATATGACGGAACTTAAGATGTACATAATGTTATGACAAACGGTTGCAATCCATTGGTCGATCAGATAAATAGACAATTATATTATTTAGCACATCAAATATTCTTCATGTGAAAAAAACTGAGAAATTATAAGATAGTAAACATTTATTTCCTCTAAACAAAAATATTTCAGTGGAAGTACAAAAACAGATGTTGGCACCTAACAGTTAACAAGTGTTTAGTTTTTTTAAAAATCATGAAAAAAATTTGTATGGCACATCAGCTACAAATCACCTTCTATATTTTGGATAATGTACCATGTCAACTAGAAACTGATCATTGGGCTCAATATATACTGTTTGACAAACTACTACACCTTTGTGTTTCCTGTAGTAAGTAAAACATAAAAAACAAGAATGTGTAGTAAGTGACAAGGCACTGAGTGTATTAATATCATTATTATAGCAGCCTTATAGAAACTTTAGTGGATGGATAAGGTGACAGAAAGACAAACATGGAGCTTGTAGTAAATTGTCAATAAAAGTGAAGGTAACAGAATGCACTTTTAAAATTGTAGATTCAAGATGCTTAAAAAGTCCTCCAATGGCAGTTAAGACTGGAAATACCTTTTTTTTGGTAAACACTTAAAAGTATTGTTATTGGCATCTTGACAGACCATAATAGAAGGATAAGGATAAAAGATCAGGATAAAATAACATAGTGGATACTGTATCAGCCAATGCAGACTCACTGGCTCCTAATTCTCCAAAGACACGTAAACCTAAATAGTCATACATTGGCTGCGAGTCTGGTTGTTGGGCTTAAAAAAGAAAAAGAAAAAAAAATCAGTTTCGGAATCAGAGAAAAGGCAAGAAAACTTGGAATCCTGAAAACTCCTGCAAGATGTGGTTGTGTGACAACAGGCGTGTTTTAGTGTGTGTTCCAAGTTCCAACACCTTCACTCTTCTGATTGCATTTTCATTTGGGCCTGCATCCGAGTAATCATCTCTTGCATGCGTCGCAGCTGCGGGAAAGGAAAACAAAGACAACAACACAACGCATGAAGATGACAGATAACATGGCATATTGTAAGTATATCCATTCATCCATCCATGTCTACCGCTTGTCTCCCATGGAGCCAACACAGATAGACAGTTTCTATAATACCAATCAGCATAGCTGCACAGTTGTAGTTCCATAGCATCTGTCGCCCCCATTTGGATAAAGGAACTAACAATGTACAGATGAGAAATGTGCTATTTTATTTTCCTATAATTGAGAATATTTTACTGGGCATGGAAATTAAGCTAGTCATTTATTCTATTTTTCAATTTACTAAATTAATACATTTTATTTGACATAATGTATATGCAAAGGTACATATTAAACAGTAAACTTAAAGTATCCATGATTGTCTCACACACACTTGGTGTGGCGAAATTTGTCCTCTGCATTTGACCCATCCCCTTATTCAACCCCTGGGAGGCGAGGGGAGCAGCGGGCAGCAGCCGTGGCAGCAGCCGTGGCAGCGCCCGATATATTAAATATATGATACATTAAACGTATCAACTTTTACACAAAATTATTATTATATCATTTAATTCAGCTATCCTACATTTATTACCTCTGCCGGGAGGGGTTTGTAAGGCTGTTTGTTAGTGAGTCAACGCCGTTGCTCAGAAAGTTACTGGTGGATTTTGACGAAACTTTCAAGAAATGTCAGAAATTGGATAGGGATCAAGTGAGTCGGATTTGAGGGTAATGTAGTATGTTACCTTGTGTTCATAATAAATAGGTATAGCGCTTTTCTATCTTCAAGGTACTCAAAGCGCCTTGACACTTTCCATTCACACACACATTTAGTGTGGTGAAGTGTCTTGGTCAAGCACACAACGGACGTGACGAGGTTGGTAGAAGGTGGGGATCGAACCAGGAACCCTTAGGTTGCTGGCACTGCCACTCTCCCAACTGCACTACACCTTCCCCTATACAATACAAGCCTGAACTTCTGTGCATGTATGCTAGTGGCCCTTCCTCCAAATAACAAAGAGTGCATGACTGACAAGAGGGTGCACTCCATTTATTTAACTTCGCTATAGAACAAAAGAGCACAGCTGCCGACACTAATGAAAAGAGTGAACTCTTGCAGCATGTCTTGAAGCGACCAGGAAAGTAAAAACATGCACAGACATGGCAACTTTCAATATCCTTCCATTAATTAACTCTGCCAGGAGGTTATGTATTTGCTGGGGTTTGTTGGTCAGTTAGTTAGCAGCCTAATTCAAAAATGTATGGCTGCATGTTGATGAAACTTTCAGGAAAAGAGGTAAGGAACAAGTGATTAGATTTTAAGGGGTGATTCGGATCACAGTTTGGATTCAGGATTTTTTTTTTCTTTTATTAAAGATTTTTTACTATTGGGAGATGGCAGGTGTGTGCACACTGCAAGTTCATTTCTAATTTATTTAGTGCAGGGCTATTCAACGGGTAGCCCGGGGGCCAAATCCGGTTCAAAACTTGGGAGACAATATTTTTTGCAGCAAACTCCTACATTAAAAACACTACAGAAAAACTTGGGACTACTGCAAAAACACATTGGAAGATCATTGCATTGACATTTTAAGCACCTAAAAGCCAGCATCCACTTGTATTTTGCATAACAGGGATATTTTCTTTAGAAATGACCAGTGGCGGGCCATGCGTTTCCCACCTAGGCCTTTAGTGATGTCCTGTGTCCAATGACTACCTCTCAAAATACCATAATTTATGTCACCACATGATCACTGCTTGAGAAATACTATACAGAAACACATTCACGCCCTAATAGGCATTGAATCACCATCAATAGTGTACAAAACGGGTTATTTTCTGGCGCATTTAAAAATCAATAAGCCCGCATTAGCAATTAAACATATCTTATGTGGTACTGTCAAAATATAAATTGCAAAACACATATTAAACGTAAAAGAATTAAGAAATAAGATATCTGAAATTCACAATTTGTAGAACCCATTCGAGCTTCCGGGGTTGGCCGACATGGTATCACAAGATGTAGTTTCTCTTAAAATATCCTTCTTGAAAATGGCCTTGCAAATATATGTGTTGTCTTGTCTAATCATAGAAGATGCAGACGAGGCTTGTTGGCTGAGTTCTTAAAATTTACTCCACTGCGTGCTCATCAAAAACATCCCGTTGCCATGACTACATTCAACAATCTAAACGGGGCTACTGAGCATGCTCTTCACTACTGTGGCATGCTGGGTGTTGGAGTTCTTATGTTACCTAGCTCATTACAATCAAACATCACAATAGATATCTGCCTTAGGCCAGCGAGAATTTCTTACTGACAACAACTCGTGATTTGATTGGCTATCGCAACTGTCTGTCAAATGTTTGTGTCAGTTCACTTACAGTGCACATCCGCCCGCATTGTTGATTCTGAAGGCCATGGGCAGATTTGGTACAGCATGGCAACATAAGCTAGCTGAATTCTGATTGGATAAAAACCCTATAGCCTAAAAACAACAGCGCTGGAAGGAGCATAATATGACATGAAGAGAATATGAATACTTTTACGTATTTCGGGAAAGCAAATTAAAATGACTTTTATCTTTAATTATGATAATGATTTCTGGTTGTGTTAGAACAGCAGAGAAGGCCTTGCGGGGCCCTAATGGGCCATCAGTGGAAATTACTAACCGAAAAGGAAATCAACAAATATCTACTGCTTGGGGAGGCTAGTTCTCAAAATAAGATTAATATTGAAGGGAGACGTCCAGGGTCCTTAGGTTCCTGGAAATGTGGTCCCCACAACAATTGAGTTGAATAACCCTGAATTGGTGGATTACCTCTGCGATATCTGTCGCCACCATGTGGGTAGAAGGAAGAACTGCATAATGTACATGTGGGTAGAAGGAAGAACTGCATAATGTACATATACTGCAGGTGATTTCAGCAGTTACCGGTACTCTCTGTGATGAGCTACATCTGTAGCCACAGAAGCACTGGGGTAAACTGACAGAATTGTGGCTGCCAATGGCCTCACCAACCACCACCAAATATTCATTCACATTTGTTCACCAATATGAATTTCACGGGAAGCATGGTGGGTGAAGTGCTGTGCCCAAAGACAAACCAGCATTGACTAAGACGATGAACCTGGAATCCTTCAGTTACTGGACGACTTGCTCTACCTACTGAGCAACTGCTACCAAACAGTGATGTAACATAATGAGTATCATTGATATTTTATTTATTGCATTTATAAATTTTTGATTGTATTTAATTGGATACATACTATATACGGTTATTTTTAATTGAATAACATTTTTACACTATAGTAACATTTTATATTTGATCCTTTTAGTATTTTTAGCACGGTGTAACAGGGGTTAGTGCATGTGCCTCACAATACAAAGGTCCTGAGTAGTCCTGGGTTCAATCCCGGGCTCGGGATCTTTCTGTGTGGAGTTTGCATGTTCTCCCCCTGACTACGTGGGTTCCCTCCGAATACTCCGGGTTCCTCCCACCTCCAAAGACATGCACCTGGGGTAAGGTTGATTGGCAACACTAAATTGGCCCTAGTGTTTGAATGCGAGTGTGAATGTTGTCTGTCTATCTGTGTTGGCCCTGCAATGAGGTGGCGACTTGTCCAGGGTGTACACCCCCTTCCGCCTGAATGCAGCTGAGATAGGCTCCAGCACACTCCGCGACCCCAAAAGGGACAAGTGGTAGAAAATGGATGGATGGATAGTATGTTTTTTTCAAATGTACTGTAATTTTTTTAAAGTGACTCATACATTTGGAGTAACATCCTCCAAAGTACTTTTTTGTGGTTCACTTTAAACACAGAATAAATGTTGCACATGTAGACTGTGTCTTGTGACTTCTTTGTTAGAGGGATTGTGTCTCTGAAACGTTCTTTGATAAGCAGAAAAAAAAACAACATTGGACCATACAATGAGACATTGTATTACAAAAAAAACTTTCTCTGTGGTTGATACTATGGAGGTCATTCCCACCATAAAAACTGGGCCAGGACTTCCGGACAGGAGGTGGTATAACATCCTCTACAACATGTATAACATTGTTTACAAACAGCTCTGATAGAACTAGCCTGTTCACGCGGGCGTGCTGCCCTCGTAACGCAAACAGGATTATCAAGACCAATTAGGAAGCCGGGTACTGCCAAATGATAGGCCAAAGTGTAAACAATGCTAACAAAAGATAAGAAGATTGCAAACACATTTAAGGCCAAGCACAAATTGCCGCAGTGTGTGTGTGTGTGTGTGTGTGTCTGTGTCTACCTCAGCCTCTTTCTGTAGCAATATCTGGTCTTTATCCATCACGTCCTCATCCACAGCTCTACAGAAAAATTCCACAATGAAACTTGGAGAGCTGCAAAAATCTGATTTTTTTTTTTTTTTACATAAAAGTGTCTCACCGTCCCGCTTTCTTCAGCCTCTCTGAGCGGAAATTTTCATAATGCAGGTCCTGAGTAACCTCCTGGAGGTCTTGCATGTGCGTCCTACAACAAAGTATGTTTCTATGTAATTATGTCTTCAGACTCCAGAGGGCAGTGGCGCTTTGCTGCAAGTTTTAAAAGCCATTTGGTCAAGGGTCACTTGGCTTTCCCTTCCTGTTTTTTGCACTCTTATTGATGGGGTGACTCACACAAGCATGGTGCGGAGTTTGAGGAAGTCATTGTGCTCTGGATTCTCCACCTCCACAACTCCCCACGGGTACAGACGACCACGGATCTTCTTTCCTTTCACCTCGATCAGCTGGTTGGAGCCAATGACAGCAAAAGGGACGCTCGCCTGGGAGGAAGAAATGCAAGCAGATACATGTGGATGCAAGTGAAGATCAACAATGCTTCATAACACCCTATATCCGCTCACCTTGAGGATTCTCGTTTGCTCTTTGAACTCCTCGTCCTCGTCAGAGTCCGCGTCGGGTAGCTGATAGATTTTAATTCCATGCTCTGCGATCTCATCCAGGATCTGATAAATGGAAACAATGGAAAGGGGTGAGGCAGACAGGGTCATGACCTCTTGGGCGCTCCCTTCTTGACGCCTGCAGGTGTCTGCTCTCCAACTCAAAGCCAAAAATGGTTAATAATAAAACTAATCCTCCAAGGAGCATCTTAAGCTGCTGACAATATAGTGCTCTTTGTTTGAAGCATGCTGGCTCTCGTGGAGAAAATACAGCTGCGGTTCTGAGCCATAAACAGAGAATAAGGAGGCCTTGCAGAGTAATAAGTGGGTGGGAGCACGTATGTATGTTGTTGCGGCAACACATCTCATTAAAACCCCAATGTAGGATACGAGTGGGCTGACAGAAAGGGGGCAGCAGGGAAAAAATAGGCTTTGTGAAGTGTCTTTAAAACCGAAAGAGTCTAAGTTCTCACAGTGTTCCATTCAAAGGCCAGTTAAAACAAAGGAGCTTTCATTATCCCTGCCTAGGGACACACGTCAGTATTTATTATTCTTAACATCAAGGCAACATTTGTCTTTTGTTTTCTCAAGAGCATACAGTTATTGTTATGCAACGGAGCCAAGAAACTGCGAGCGTTGTTTTCCTGACTTTTTGAGCCACTTTCATGTAGTGAAGAGTATGAAAGGACAGGGTGAGTCAGCCCTGATCCCAGGAAGTGAGAGCAGGTTTTCCTACGGAGTGGAGCTCCTGTTTGCGCACTTGTTATGGCTGCCGATTGTTTTTTCAGTGAGCTATATATGCGTGGTCTACGTGTGTGTGTGCGTGTGTGTGTGTGTGTGTGTGTGTGTGTGTGTTGTTGAGTATTGTTGTGGTTGCTGATGTAAAAACAAACAAGCTTCGGAGAGCTTGACTCCAGACCAATGGGTATTTCTGCAATGTAGAGGGGGGACAAACATCAGTTTGGTGAAATAGTAGCTACAGGAAAATCTACACTTATTGAGAAAACAAACAAGAGTCAAACAATAGCCGGAAAGAAAGAAACTAAAACAAAAAAAAGCAGTCCCACAGGGTAGCCATTTGGGGAACATTTGTTAATTTCTTGATTGCACAAGGGAATTATAGTCTAATGAAAAACAAGTCAAAAGCGAAACATCAAAGTGTTACAATACCTACAATATTTCTTTACTTGAGTCCAGCACAAAAGCTATCATGCTGTCTCGCAATTGATTGTTATTTTGTCAAGTACATCATTAATAAACACCAGTGACTGCCTTACATTGGCAGCCATACTTGCTCAAACTACAACACTGCTTCCACCATGATGCGGTATTCTTTGGATCATGAGAGGTCCCCAAGTTTACAAGTTGTGTTTTTTTTAAAACATTATATCAGGTTAGATCAGTGGTGTCAAACGTACGGCCATACGGCAAATGAGCCGGATCAGGCCTGCAACAGTTTTTTTCCGAAACCAAGATAAACATTCTGAATTATTTCATCCATCCACTCATTTTGTCGATAATCTTTTTTATCTCACCATCTGAAATATACCTTATATCACTGATTATTATTTATTTATTTATTTATAATGTTATTAGTTATGGAGTATATTGGGAATAAATTGAGAACAGGAAGTGAACAAAAGTTTTCGCAACTGCTATGCAAAGGAAAGGAAAGGGGCTCTGCTTCTTCCGAACATGTTAAATAAAGAAACTGGAAATTGTGATGGATAGATAAAGTTCCCTAAGGAAAATTTTAATTCCAGCAGCAGTGTGCAGAATTGAGATCGAATTTAAAAAGTAAAAAGTAAATAATGGGGGTATAAATGGAAATAAAATAGATAATATTACAATAAAAATAAAAATTTAAAGCAACAATAAAAATAAAAATGCAACAGTAAAAAGAAGAATATAACGAGAAACTATGCAGTAGTGACCATGTTATGAAAATGTATTGCAATGTATATTGTGATGTATCATGTTGTATGCATGCATGTTCCAAATAAAAACAAACTCAACTCAACTCAACAGTCAAATCGTGCTTAAGCAAAAGCTGAAAAGTGGTTTTCTAAAAGTCAATCACAGCATTCAGCTACATGTGCAAAGCAAGACTTATAATCATGATTAGGTGCTAGAATCACTGCCTGCCTGCCTCGAAATCCTCATCTCCCGCAGAACTACTTAATCCCCCTTGTCCACCACACTTTCCTCCTTGTAATTGTGTATTTTTGTTGGCGCAGAAAAGTTGGCAGTGGGAGCCATCCTGATTTTATGATCGTCCTGTACAGCGAAAAGACAACCCCTTCCACCTCTGCTCTCTGAGCTGTTATGCTTGGCCACGTATTTCCACTTAAGCGTAAGTCAGGGCAGTGAACAATGCCCTACAAGAGTCCACCTCAGTATTCATTTGAAAAGGAAGCCTGGGCTTCCAGTTAACATTGCTGAACATGAAGCATTGTTTATAGAACGGCATTATGACAAATGTGAGGGTGGAGGCTCTTATTTTGCAGCTGGATTTAGTAGAATAGTTTAATTCCAGCAAAATGATTCCCCAAAATACTTCACCTGCACAACTATACATAGCTATAATAGATAGATATAAAACAGGGGGGTGCTGCTGCAGAAGAGGTCAATAGCAAAACCAGTAATCATTCTGGAAACCTATCATTACAGCGACTTGGATTCATATTTTCATGATTTCTTCTCACAAGTGAACCCACGAAAAACCCACGATCAAAAAAAAGCTGTAGAAACAATGCAGTAAAGAAATACAGAAAAGGGGGAGTGGCTGTGGTAAAATGTGACCCCACGCACTAAGAACACAAAGTTGAAATCACACTTCTGTGGCCAATTGTTGAAGACAGAGCCGAGCCTCCTCTGGGCCGGCCAACCACATGGAACAATACTTGGAAGTAGAATCTAGTTCGGAGTGTTCTTAGGAAATCAACAAAGCAAAGAGCGAGAAGAAAAAATCTTGATAGAAAAAAAAGGAGGAGACTTGAAGAGGCAGACCGCCACTGAGGTTCACTAATTACATTCTGCAAATGTACGTTAAAGGTCTCCATCTGATCCCTCAAAATGTACTTCCTTCTCAGGAATGTGCACCACAAAAGAAGAAACGCAAGACACAAATGACTGAAAAGATCGACAACAACTATAAGCACCTTTAAGTAGCATTTACGTAACATCACAGCTGCCTGAGAGCTTCTGCAGAGGCACCATTGGGATTACAGCCAAATGCACCTGGACAGCAACTTTCTGATCATGTTTCAATCTGATAACAACACTCTGAGGGAGGTTATCCAAGTGCAATCACATCCACTGCTACTCAAGCGCCAAGTAGAGAGTAATGTATCAATGGGGAGATTCTTGTAGATACTAGAAACTAACATTATCTGAAATATTATGAGAAAGAATGTTTTCTTTTTAATATGAATCTCATTTGACTGCCATTTCAGGCACATTTACATGCTGTGCTGGCCAGGAAAACATACTTTATACTGTAAAAAGTACCTTGCAGAAATCTTACGCCAGCATTAACATTTTTTCCTTTTGAAGGATACAAAAGTTGTAGACGCCTTATGGGCTAAAACTAAATGAATGTGCTGATTGAAGAATATATTTTCAGTGATTCACACTTTGATTTTGCGATTGGACGTGACCGTGCAAGCAGTTTTCGATACTTCTGATTACTGTATGTTGCCGTGTTTCAACAGTGGGATCACATTGATGACAATGTGTGCCGAAGTTGGATTAGCCGCCAAACTACTGCTTAAAGACAACGCCATTTTGACATTACTACTCGGTTGTGTTCAAGAACCACAATAGAAAACTGTAAATTACAATTCATCCTAACTGATTATTTTGTATGAACGCGGCTGTCTGTGTATCAATGACTTACAAACCTGCTCAGTGGCCTTGTGGTTAGAGTGTCCACCCTGAGATCGGTGGGTTGTGAGTTCAAACCCAGGCCGAGTCATACCAAAAATGCGACCCGTTACCTCCCTGCTTGGCACTCAGCATCAAGGGTTGGAATTGGGGGTTAAATCAACAACATGATTCCCGAGCGCGGCCACCGCTGCTGCTCACTGCTCCTCTCACCTCCCAAGGTGGAACAAGGAGATGGGTCAAATGCAGAGAGTAATTTCCCCACACTGGTGTGTGTGTGACTATTAGTGGTACTTTAACTTACATACAGGGAAGATATTCAATTCAAGATTGTTCCTCCACTATCCCAATATTTCAAAATATATTTCCAATCAAAACTATCTTATCAAATACAACTTCTAAAAATGTTCATTAAAGGTCTAATCCTTGAATTGGTGTAGCAACCAAAACGTGGGCAGCCTAAAACAATGCTCTTGGTTACTTTTTTGGGTCCATACCTGTCTCTGGCCGTGCGGCCCGCCAACCCATCAACAACCCTGTTTTTTGTTTTGTTTTGTTGTTTGTCTATGCATTGTGCAATCAAATGTGCACAATATGTATTATCTATTGCTAATGTTTAGGTTTTGTTGTGTTTTACTTTGTAGCTGTAGTAATGTCACCACTGAATTGGCAGCTGGTTGCATCAGCTCTGTGTACTTTTTTAAATATTTTGTGTTCTTTAATCCAACTTTTTTATTGAATTTTTCACATATACAGAAAAAAAAGTGCAAGTCGAAACAGTACAATTTTAAAGTCAGTGAATTCTTCACACCTTTACCCCTAAAACCACTAACCCACCCTCCCACCCCACTCAGGTCAAACCAACCAGGAACACATGGCACAAACAACAAGTAAGACGACAAAGACACACACATTCACACACACACACACACACACACACACACACACACACACACACACATACAAGACCAAAGACAGAAAGAGACTAAAAGGAGAGAGAAAGGGAGAAAAAAATAAAAAATAATAATAATAGTACTAAATAAAAGGGAGATTATTCCTCATCTGCGTCTGGACATAAGTCAGTAGAGTTGACATACAATAAGAAGGGACTCCAAGAACTTTCAAACGCTTGAGCAGAGCCATTTAGTGAAAACCTAAGTTTTTCCAATTTTAAATTGTAAAGAATCTCTCTAATCCAAATGCCGTGTGATGGGGGTGAGCCAGCTTCCAAATGAACAAAATCAGTCGCCTGGCCAGCAAGGTTGTAAAAGCCACAGCACGTTTTAGTGGTACAGGGCACGTGTGATCCGGGCATATGCCGAAAATGGCTGATAGTGGGTTGGAGGGAAAGTCTTGACCGTATGCCTTTCCGATAGTGTCAAAAACGCCCTCCCAAAAGGAACATAATTTAGAGCAGGACCAGAACATATGGACATGATCAGCCGGAGATTGTTTGCATCTATTACAGGTATTGCTAACAGTGGGGTGGATTTTGGATAGTTTTGAATTAGTGTAGTGAATTTTGTGGATTACTTTGCATTGGATGAGACCATGACGGGCATATATCGAGGAGGAGTGGACCAGTTTCAGGGCAGAGTTCCAGAGTTGATCAGATATGTTGATGTTAAGATCGCTCCTCCACGAGGCTCTTATCACTGACAAAGAGTTTGGAGCAACTGAGCTTAAGGAGGTATATATCACGGAGATACATTTTTTATAATTTGGGCTCAGAGATCGCAATGTATCTATAAGAGTTTCCGGAGGACGATTTGGAAAGTGTGGGAACTACTTCTTTACGAAGTCCCTCATTTGAAAAAAACGAAAAAGGTGGGAGTTTGGCAAATCGTATTTGGAAGAGAGTTCAGCGAAGGATGAGAACACTGTATAGAGGTCTTCCACAGTGGTGATACCGTAATCGTGCCAGGTCATAAATGTGGAGTAGGTGCGGGAAGGTTTAAATAACTATTTTTTAAGTAGCGGGGTCAATATAGATGGGCATATTTTGTGTTCTTTGATGTTTCCCTCTTGATTAAATGTATTTAAAAATGTTTTCTGTGGACTTTTTGTATATGCACTGCAACCACATAATTGTCCTATTGTGGGATGAATAAAGACTATATTATCCTATTGTTATAACCATATTATATCGTTATCGTTATAACCATATTATATATTTTTTTAAATATATGAAACACAAGCTGTATCAGCCGAGTTCCTGTTTTTAAATCAAAACAAAAACTATCCAAACATGCGGCTGGTGTATTGTGGCTGAAGTGCTTTTACTATGTTGAAATCACGCAACGTCCACGAGACGACAAGGCTGCAAAGTAGGAGCCTGGAGGTGCCTCTCCACTTATCGCCATCTTTGCCAACAAGTCTTGAATTATTTCGCCAGAGTTTTTGCCCTGTTCGAGTTTTTTACCTGTCAGCTGTCTAAAAGCCCAGTG
The DNA here is from genome assembly GCF_033978795.1 of Nerophis ophidion. Lineage (NCBI taxonomy): Eukaryota > Metazoa > Chordata > Actinopteri > Syngnathiformes > Syngnathidae > Nerophis > Nerophis ophidion. The sequence continues at coordinate 23,493,444 of NC_084611.1, read as the reverse complement.
AATGTTATGCAAACCCCATTTCCATATGAGTTGGTAAATAATTGTGTTAGATGTAAATATAAACGGAATACAATGATTTGCAAATCATTTTCGACCCATATTCAGTTGAATATGCTACAAAGACAACATATTTGATGTTGAAACTGATAGACTTTTTTTTTTTTTTGCAAATAATCATTAACTTTAGAATTTGATGCCAGCAACACGTGAAAAAGAAGTTGGGAATGGTGGCAATAAATACTGATAAAGTTGAGGAATGCTCATCAAACACGTATATGGAACATCCCACAGGTGTGCAGGCTAATTGGGAACAGGTGGGTGCCATGATTGGGTATAAAAACAGCTTCCATGAAAAGCTAAGTAATTCACAAACAAGGATGGGTTGAGGGTCACCAATTTGTAAGCAAATTGTCGAACAGTTTTAGAACTACATTTCTCAACGAGCTATTGCAAGGATTTTAGGGATTTTACCATCTACGGTCCGTAAAATCATCAAAAAGTTCAGAGAATCTGGAGAAATCACTGCACGTAAGCGATGATATTACGGACCCTTGAGCCCTCAGGCGGTTCTGCATCAAAAACCGACATCAGTGTGTAAAGGATATTATCACATGGGCTCAGGAACACTTCAGAAAACCACTGTCGGTAACTACAGTTGGTCGCTACATCTGTAAGTGCAAGTTAAAACTCTACTATGCAAAGCCAAAGCCATTTATCAACAATATCCTGAAACGCTGCCGGCTTGGCTGGGCCCAAGCTCATCTAAGATGGACTGATGCACAGTGGAAAGGTGTTCTGTGGTCTGACGAGTCCAGATTTCAAGTTATATTTGGAAACAGAGGACGTGGTGTCCTCCAGAACAAAGAGGAAAATAACCATTCGTAATGTTATAGGCGCAAAGCTCAAAAGCCAGCATCTATGATGTTATGGGGGTGTATTAGTGCCCAAGGCATGGGTAACTTACACATCTGTGAAGGCACCATTAATGTTAAAAGGTCCATACAGGTTTTGGAGCCACATATGTTGTCATCCAAGCAACGTTATTATGGACGCCCCTGCTTATTTCAGCAAGGCAAGTGTTACAACAGCATGGCTTCATAAAAAAAGAGTGCGGGTACTTTCCTTGCCCGCCGCCAGTCTGGAACTGTCTCCCATCAAAAATGTGTGGCGCATTATGAAGCGTAAAATACGACAGCGGAGACCCCGGACTGTTGAACGACTGAAGTTCTACATAAAACAAGAATGAGAAAGAATTCCACTTTCAAAGCTTCAACAATTAGTTTCCTCAGTTCCCAAGCGTTTATTGAGTGTTGTTAAAAGAAAAGGTGATGTAACACAGTGGTGAACATGCCCTTTCCCAACTACTTAGGCACGTGTTGCAGCCATGAAATTCTAAGTTAATTATTATTTGCAAAAAAAAAAGTTTATGAGTTTGAACATCAAATATCTTGTCTTTGTAGTGCATTCAATTGAATATGGGTTAAAAACGATTTGCAAATCATTGTATTCTGTTTATATTTACATCTAACACAATTTCCCAACTCATATGGAAACAGGGTTTGTACTTGAATAGGGCTTTTCTACCTTCTAGGCATTGAAAGTGCTTTAACAGTATTTTCAGATTCACACACTGATGGCGGGAGCTGCCATGCACGGCCCTAACCACGAGAAAGGGTGAAGTGTCTTGCTCAAGGACACAACAAACGTGACTAGGATGGCGGAAGCCGGGGATCGAACCAAAAACCCTCAGGCACGGCCGCTCTACCAACTGAGCTTTGTCGTCCCCACTAGGGTGATGTCTTTGCCGATGACGTGATCATGTTATTATGACGTGTTAATGTTAGTTAGTTAGTTAGTTAGTTTCAGTTTATTTCGAACATGCATACAAAGCAATTACAATGTAATGCATCACATATTTCCAGTTATTTCATTACAGCACGTCCGAAAAGGAGGGCATAACAGTGAAGCACTCAGTCCACAGCCTAAAAGACAGTAAAATCTTGGCAGGCTTCCAGGGTCAGGAAGACCCCCACCGCCTTCTTATAGAGTCTTTCCAAGCGATACAGAGCCGGTCGAGGTGCACCGCCTCAAATGAAACCCACAGTGCTTGAACAGAGTCACAGTTTTATCCATCAATTTCTTTCGGCAGTCGTCATAGTCAACATTAAACCTTTTTTCTACCCCTTAAAAATGCTTTATATTTAGCAATGTTAACCTCTTGTCTAGGTACAATGCTCCTGTTTCTCCTTCCCCTCATGTTGCCCACACGTATGATCATACAGTAGCTATACTTGCATGCTCCAAACTGATTAGTAACACACAAAAATAAGACAAAACCAATAATCCCAACTACACTTGCACAAAAAACTGTGTCAGGTCAACCTAAGGGTTCAGATTTTTTTATACAAGGTAGGGGTGTAACAGTACGTGTATTTATATTGAACAGTTTCGGTACGGGGGTTTCGGTTCGGTTCGGAGGTGTACCAAACGAGTTTCCACACGGACATATTAGGTAGCGCACTGCACGTTGTGTAAACAATGCAGGGCGAGGCACAACACTGCAGGCTAGCAGCAACCGGGCTCGGACAACATGTAAAAGCCAGAGCTGGAAGACCCTCCTGCCTCGTTAACATCTCCCGTTTGGGAACACTTTGGCTGCGCGGTGTGATACAACAATGGAGGACGGAGGTTTGCCGACATTGTTCAGCAACAGTAGGGTACGCTTCCGCCAACACGTCAAACATGCTAACCCCTTTGAAGCGGCAACACCGCATTCAAGCAGCCTCTGGGGGAGTCAGGCAGGGCTGAAGCAATAACAAATGTTTTTATAGCAGCAGATTTAAAACCATCTATCCATCCATTTTCAACCGCTTGTCCTGTTGGGGGAAGCGGGGTGTTGCTGTATTGCATTAAAAACTAGATTTTGACCCACTTTTATGGTGGAAGAACAATAAGCCCATACAGCCTCTTACTGCCAAGTTAGCCAGGCTGGGGTGGGGGAGTTTAAGGGGGTGTTGATGAACGTGGACCACGACTTAAACAAGTTGAAAAACGTATTGGGGTGTTACCATTTAGTGGTCAATTGTACAGAATATGTACTGTACTGTGCAATCTACTAATAAAGGTTTCAATCAAAAAAGCACTTTATATGTAGAAACATTTTGTTAAGAAACCATTCTGAGCCTTATCCTATTTAGTTTTTATTTTATATATGTTGACCACATTAACCTTGGCAATGGACCCTTTGAGTATATTTATGTTATGCCATTGTTTATAAATTTGGTAAATATATACCCAAAAAAAGTATATTTGGTTATTTTCATACTGTACTGAAAATGAACCCAACTGTGACCTCTTAACCGAGATACGTACCGAACAGAAATGTTTGTGTACCGTTACACCCCTAATAAAGGGTTGGTAAAGTCATGATCTGTGGTTGCGTAATTGCTACGATTCACTGAGGGGATACATGAATTCCAACATGTGCCACGACTTTGTGAAAAAGCCCAGAATGATCTTTTCCTTGGGAAACCGGGTAGCAAACTGGCCTCAATACACCTCTGAGATGACAAAGTGCCTTGCTGAGGCAGCTGAAGACGATGAAGTGGCCAACTATGTCTCTCCCAACTGAGAACCTTAAGCAGAAGTTGGAAGAGCACAAGGTGTCTTACATCCACCATCAGAAGTGTTATCAAGCTTACTGTCATCACAGGTAACATGGCTCAGTGTTCCGCCATTGTTGTTTGGAATACAAGATACTGAAGCATACGCTCCATTGAAAAAATATTTAAAAAACGGTACTTTTGGCAATATTTAGACAGAAAACTTGTAAAATTGTCACCTCTTTTCTAAAGTTTTCTTCGTTAATGATTATTAATAAATCTGTAAAAAATGTGAACTGACAAAAGTCTGTGATAATGGGGGAACCTCAACACTATTTAACAGAGGACGGTACAAAACCACACAGTCACGACTGTCAGCTTCCACACAATCTGAACTGGTATACTCTCGTGTTAAATCCATGGGAAAAAAGAGTTAAGGGGAGGAGCAGCGCCACAAGTGATTTTCGCATCTTCCGCACATCTGAGCTGCACACATATTCCAATAAAGCAGTGCTGTAAGAAACAGTACCTTTGTGTGAACAGGATTAAAGACATTCATGCACATTCCAGATAGATCCCAGCAGGTTTGAGGTAGACTGGACTAGAACAGCTGGATTTGTTCTAATGGAAAGTAAAGGGGAAGTTGGCTGGTAACGTGAATGTGTCACATGACTTAACAGTAATCAAAGTGCTCACACACTTCACTCCCTCCTATTGTCTTGGTTTAAGTCTTAGCACTGTTGAGACCACCCACTTCTCCTTGTGATCAAAGAGCATAGAGAGGAACAATCGAGCTATTCAAGTAATCTTGTATTTAAAGCAGATTTAGAATGGGACAGAGTGTGGCAGGCATTATTCTTGCACACATCACCCTGTTGTTGGCTATACAAATCAGAAGGCTCAGGAAAAAGCGGTGATTCTACATGAAGGAGGAAAGTTTTAGTTTTTTGTGACATCTTTCACCACAAAGCGGATTAATGTGTTCAAAAATGTACCTTGCTTGATAGAGAAAAATCACTTATTTGTTTGTAGAGACTCAGACCATGATTCGGCGGAATGACTGCGGGATATATTTTAGAGTAGTCAGTGTGCATCTTATGTCCTGAAATGACTCAACACACAGCTATTATTGTCAAAATAGTTGACAATACATGATTACCTAGAGTCAGGCATGAGTGGTGAAAGCATCATGGTCTTGGGCTGCATAAGTACTGCATTTAATTGTAAAGCAAATAATGATCCCCCGCCTTTAAAAAAAAGTTTTCCAATATCATAAGGAGCCTAAAAACACCTACAAGTGACAAGTGACTTGCAGAGGGAGGGCAATGGCCGAGTACAGGTACAGTATGTCTCCTTCAGACCAAAACCTAATTAAGCACCTGTGGCTCTGTGGGGCATCCTCCTGTGGAGGGTGGAGGAGCAAGAGGTATCTAACATACACCAGCTCTACTAGTGATGTCGTCATGGAGGACTGGAAGAGTATTCCAGAAACAAACTGTCTTCGCCCAAGAAGATTAAGGCAATTCTAGATAACAATGAAGCTCACACCAAAAATAAACTTTAGACACATTTTGGACATGTTCACTTGTGTTGCCAGCTATTTAGACAATATACATATATGTGTGTGTGTGTGTATATATACAAACCCCGTTTCCATATGAGTTGGGAAATTGTGTTAGATGTAAATATAAACGGAATACAATGATTTGCAAATCATTTTCAACCCTTATTCAGTTAAATATGCTACAAAGACAAGATATTTGATGTTCAAACTGATAAACTTTTTTTTGCAAATAATTATTAACTTTAGAATGTGATGCCAGCAACATGTGACAAAGAAGTTGGGAAAGGTGGCAATAAATGCTGATAAAGTTGAGGAATGCTCATCAAACACTTATTTGGAACATCCCACAGCTCTGCAGGCTAATTGGGAACAGGTGGGTGCCATGATTGGGTATAAAAACAGCTTCCCAAAAAATGCTCAGTTTTTCACATGAAAGGATGGGGCGAGGTAAACCCCTTTGTCCACAACAGCGTGAGCAAATAGTCAAAAAGTTTAAGAACAACATTTCTCAAAGTGCAATTGCAAGAAATTTAGGGATTTCAACATCTACGGTCCATAATATCATCAAAAGGTTCAGAGAATCTGGAGAAATCACTCCACGTAAGCGGCATGGCCGGAAACCAACATTGAATGACCGTGACCTTCGATCCCTCAGACGGCACTGTATCAAAAACATCGATTTTTAAAGGATATCACCACACCAAAGGATATCACCACCTGGGCTCAGGAACACTTAAGAAAACCACTGTCACTAAATACAGTTGGTCGCTACATCTGTAAGTGCAAGTTAAAGCTCTACTATGCAAAGCGAAAGCCATTTATCAACAACATCCAGAAATGCCGACGGCTTCTCTGGGCCCGAGATCATCTAAAATGGACTGATGCAAAGTGGAAAAGTGTCCTGTGGTCTGACGAGTCCACATTTCAAATTGTTTTTGGAAATATTGACATCATGTCATCAGGACCAAAGGGGAAGCGAACCCTCCAGACTATTATCGACGCAAAGTTCAAAAGCCAGCATCTGTGATGGTATGGGGGTGCATTAGTGCCCAAGGCATGGGTAACTTACTCATCTGTGAAGGCACCATTAATGCTGAAAGGTACATACAGGTTTTGGAACAATATATGCTGCCATCTAAGCGCCGTCTTTTTCATGGACGCTCCTGCTTATTTCAGCAAGACAATGCCAAGCCACATTCAGCAAGTGTTACAACAGCGTGGCTTCGTAAAAAAAAAGAGTGCGGGTACTTTCCTGGCACCCCTGCAGTCCAGACCTGTCTCCCATCAAAAATGTGTGGCGCAATATGAAGCATGAAATACGACAGCAGAAACCCAGGACTGTTGAACGACTGAAGTTCTACATAAAACAAGAACGGGAAGGAATTCCACTTTCAAAGCTTCAACAATTAGTTTCCTCAGTTTCCAAACGTTTATTGAGTGTTGGTAAAAGAAAAGGTGATGTAACACAGTGGTGAACATGCCCTTTCCCAACTACTTTGGCACGTGTTGCAGCCATGAAATTCTAAGTTAATTATTATTTGCCAAAAAAAAAAGAAAGTTTTTTAGTTTGAACATCAAATAGCTTGTCTTTGTAGTGCATTCAATTGAATATGGGTTGAAAAGGATTTGCGAATCATTGTATTCGGTTTATATTTACATCTAACACAATTTCCCAACTCATATGGAAACGGGGTTTGTATATATGTTATTGTACCTGGAGAAGATATAATAAAATGGTTGCTAATATGGGAGAGGTAAACTCCCTTTCGCTGGATATTTTCTTCTTGCACTTTCTGTTTTTACTAAAAATGTTGCTGCAATTTGCAAAATGATGCAGCCTGCATGTTCCAGCGAACTGCAAAAAGGTGTTTATTCTGACCAAGCAAACAATTGTTTTCATCTGATGCAACAAATTTGCATTCACTGACCACCAACTGTTCTAAAAATGTTGCTGGAAGAATTTAATTCACCCCCCCTAGACAGACATGTTATTTGCAGTGCCAGTGTGGTCCTCATCATTTTTTTTGGTTTTAATTGCATTTCTAAAGCGTCATGGTCATAATCACCTGTTAGGTAATGACATCATTACATACCATTCCCACTGGAAACCACGACCGTGTCAAAGTCCTGTGGGAAACAGTTGACCAAATGTTGCCTAAAATCCTCTTTCAATTCCATAATGAAAACATCAAATTAGAAAATGCATGATTAAACTGTGTAAAGACTGTACAGTTGAACAATAGTTGTATTGGTAGCCCATGGGGACTTTTTGATAGCTACAAAGATATAAAATGTTGTAATCTGACACAGCAAAAAAAATAACAATACATCATATTACGTTTTATTTCAAATCTTATGTATATTTAGGCCAGATCTTTGCATCAGTACATCAGCCCTTTAACATTTACTGTATCAGGATTATGAATCATGCTATGCAATTTTTTCAAAACAAAATAACCTACATAATTGGAGGATATGGCCATTCAAAGGGTTTTAAATAAAACTGAACATGACATGTTAGCTATTTTTTTAGTCAGGACTGAAGTTAATTTAGAAAGTTGAGCAAAACTCGTACAAAAAACTATGAATCCAAAATGTTTTTACATGCTTAACTCTAAGGATCTTTTTGGCCTAAATCCACTGCGTGGCTATACAATTATTACCCAATGTATCGTTGGTATAGGAAAGTGTTTCAAATGAAAATATTCAAATTAAACATGAAAAAAAAACTTATAGGAAAAAATATTTTATTCGGAGTAAAACAACCAGTTATGGCCAAAAATAGAACAAAGATTTACCTCAAAGGACAAAAAAGTACCAAATATACCCTGAGGGTTAGTTAAAGCTTAAAAGTTATGCTATTGTAGTTGAAGAAATTTTGGTGACAAAACAGGCTGGTATGATCTACTCAGGATAAAAATGTGTTCCTGCAGGGCCATGGGATTTGTTCACACAGCAGCGCATGCTCGAATGCATTGTGGAGACGACATCGAGTCAGACAATGAGGGGAAAACTGTGACTGCGCCCCCGGCCGAGGGTGAAATACGGCAGCTGAGCGGCCAAACGTGAGAGAGGGAGGATAGGTCAGGGCCCAGCGTGGGGGAGACAGTGAAGCGGGGCAACGTTGATGGGGAGGAGGGACAAAAAAGTGGCTAAGAGAATAAATGAGGGGGGATGAGGACATGGAAGGGGATAGAGGAAACAGAAGGCAGCAGAGAAGAAAAAAAGCTATTACTATTGTCAAATGCCTTAACGCTTGTGCGGGAAAATAGGAGGAATTGGGTTCTCTAGCCCTTGTGACCTCTGGTTTTGAGCAGTGACACAAAGAAGAAAATAGTTTTAGGTGGAACCAGTGGCTTTAATCCAACAGGTTAGATTTATTCACTGAAACTTAACTTTAGGCCATCATTTCAATGAATTCTTCAAAGCTATGTAAAGGAAGGTATGGCCTTGCATCATCTCCACTCCAGGAAAACATTTCTGTTAAAAGCTCGTAAAATGTGCTTGTTTATTCAAAAACAAAGCACCACCAAATTACAAACATTCATTGCAGCATAGAATTCTAGTAAAAAAGTATACCAGAGTTACCCATTCAAACCAGATGGGGCATTATTCTCTATCTCAGATAAATAACAGTAAAGCTGATGGAAAGTCCTACACAGGATATGACTGCAAGGTACTAGACTGAGAGGATCAGCCACTTAATATACTGTTCCCTTCTCCCCACAATTTTTGAGCAAGAGACGACCCCAACCCTGCTGAAGGATATTAAGAGTAAATTTAAAAAAAAATAAAAAGCCAGATGTAGCTAGAGGTTGGGGGAGGATGGGTCACTGCAAGGAGAGGACATCAGAAGACTGTGTGAAAAACAACCAAAAGTGAGAGAGAAAAAAAAAATCCCAACTTTGTCTATGAGCGTAAGCTGCTTGAGGCAACAGGTTGTCTCCTGACATGGGCAATGACACATGGCAGGAAACCTGTATTGTTCTGTACAATCTGTTTCCCCCCGTTATAAGAGAAAGTGCATGCTGAGGTGGGGACACGAGGGTGTCACATTTACCTTAAAGACAAATGTCCGGCAAAAAAACAAATGTGGGAGAAATTCTGCAGGTTATGAATCACCCTGTAGTGTTCTGTCACATTTATGACTGTGGGCATCAATACCTCCAAAAAAAGGCTTATTGCTTGCTTTACGCATACAGGATGTATACGTACACCCATAAGAACCACTTAAAATAATCTGGTCCAAGCAACAAATGCCACTAACTAAGAAAAACATACAAATATGAATTTAACTTTAATTGGAGATATTGTTTTGCCATGGTTGTTTGTTGATTGATTGTTGATCAATCAACTCCTTGCCATCTTTTTAACATCCAGGCAAAAGCTACAACATTGAAATGCCTCCCTGGGAAGCATTATCACCATCAGTCGCGGAACAAAATACAGCTGGGCTCTGATAAACTCTGTGCTTTCAAACGAAAATGCCAGAGCTTTTAGTTCGGTAGTAGCTTGTCTTTCATGCCAGCGACCAGGCTTCGCGTCCTGCTCAGAGCAGTAGGAAAAACTCAACACAGCTCAAACTTTTTGGCCACCTTGGCTTTTGATATTTACGGACGGGCCGCTGCTCCTCCACATCGAGAGGAGCCAGATGAGGTGGTTCGGGCATCTGGTCAGGATGCCACCCGAACGCCTCCCTAGGGAGGTGTTTAGGGCACGTCCAACCGGTAGGAGGCCACGGGGAAGACCCAGGACACGTTGGGAAGACTGTCTCCCGGCTGGCCTGGGAACGCTTCGGGATCCCCCGGGAAGAGCTAGACGAAGTGGCTGGGGAAAGGGAAGTCTGGGTTTCCCTGCTTAGGCTGTTGCCCCCGCGACCCGACTTCGGATAAGCGGAAGAAGATGGATGGATGGATGGACGGGCCTGGTGAGAACATGATGCATTTCAAAGCATATCATATCTATTGGAACTATCATAATGTACACTTCCCAAACATGGACTATTTAATTATAATACATCTATTTTGAACATTATCATGTCAGAACCTCAAAGAAACATAAAAATGGTAAAACAGGGTTAACATTCTCTTTCAGTAGGAGCTGTTTTGTTGATCCCCCTCTATTGCCAGTGCGTCAAAGTCTAGTATCAGTTCTGTTTTGGCATTTCTCAAAACAGATCTTTGCTCAATTCTATTCTACTATTTGGTGGGCTAAATTAAAAAGACCAATGAGCCTGATGTGGCCGGCCGGCCGTATTTTGCCTACCCCTGCGATAGAGAGTACAAACCGCTACACTTGGTCTCATTTTTAATTTTCCTTGCACTTTGCTGCTCTACTTTTATGTTAATATGAACTGCCACTCATGATAACTTTGTCACCAAGCTTCTACTTTGACAAGTGACTGAAGACATCGGTGGACGGTTTATGACGATTTTACCCAGAATACATTTGGGAGGCGATACAGTCGATATACTTGTAAATTTGCATGTCGCAAGGTGAAATGTGAGAGTGAAAAGTCTTGAAGCACAACATTTTATTCATTTTTTTTACACCTATAAATCATTAAAGTCAGCCAGGTTTTTAACAACCACGACTCATCCTGACTGGGGTAGTAACCTATAGGTCCACATACATCCAACTGATTTATTTGCCGAGATAGTGATAAAGCTGCCTAATCTGAGCTCCTTCTGACCCAAGCCATGAGAGAGCACTGCCTTCCTCAGCCAAGAGCCAGATCAGGGGCCCAGCACCACCACGTCCCCACCCCAGGCAAGTCCCCTCCCCGCGCCCCGGGCCTCACCTCCCAAGACTCCCAAGAACGTATGGCTCGGGAGCCAGATGTGGCTCTTTTGATGACTATCTCTGGCTTGCAGATAAACCTTAACGTCTTAAAACTAAGCTTGTGAGAGATAACCGATGTGACTAGATATTAGGTTTGTCAAGGGAGCAGCTCGCTGCGTCAGTAGCAGCCACCATAATCGATAAAAATCAGCTCTGTATTTTTAGGTAATTGACTGTGGAAACATGAACCCGGTATTGCGCAACACTAGCAATCGTTTGACACCTTGTCTTTAAACACGAGAGCCGGGAATGCGCATGCTCCCTCAGCTTACCTTATTGAAGAGATAAACAAGCTGCACACCACATCATAGGAGGATACAATAAGTCATGCTCACCGCCATTAAAAGGGAACAGTACATTTTGGGGAATTTTGCATATCATTTCCAACCCTTTATTTTTGTGCATTCAACTTGAAAATAAACGCTCGCAAAAGTCAGCCAGCAACAGAGCTAATGGGAGTCATTGTCTAGTCTTTGTCTAGAGCATTCCAAAAAACATCCAAAAACCTCCGTCAATGTTTTATATACACGTAAGTATATACGTAAAGTAATATTTACGTATTTTGTCATTTAAAGCATACAGCTGAGGCGACATATTAATTTCACAGACGCGTCACAATGTTTGTTTTTTCCTTTAAAAATAACAACTACAACTAATCATGACAGACTTCATGAGAGTCAACAATGACTATTTTGGGACAAATGATAATCCAGAACCTTATATTTATGAGCCAGAATATAAGGAAAATGAGCTACAAGTTTTAGAAGTTGAGTGATAAGCAGATCAAGCAAGTAGCAGTATTGCTAAGTGCGAAACAAGGAATACAAACTACGAACATAAAACAATCACTAACCTGAACTGTGCAATGTCTGCTCTCAGTGGGATGTCAACAGATGGGATGTTCATATCTTTCCGTTTCGATGAAGATTTAATCATAATCCTCACACAAGTTAAAAAAAGAAAGAAAAAAAAGTGTTTTTTTCATGTCTTTCTTGCCAACTTCAGGTCTTAGTTGACCAACTTATCCATTTATGGTCACAACCTTCTATGATAAAATTGAGACGCATGATCTATAATCTAGAATTAACTTTCACCAAGTCAGACGCAATGTATCAGCTCACCCCGGCTCAGTATGTCAATAGCTGCGTAAGCTAGTTACCTCTCTGTGATCAATGCACTGCTAAAAGTAATTCCTCTGCGTTAGCCTTTGTGATAAAAATTTTGTTAGCAGTTTTTAAGTGTTTTGGAGGGCTTTATGGGCGCAAAGGTTGTCTCTCATGCATCTTTGTACAAACAAAGATGCATGAGGTGTGTCCAGATTCGTATGTCACGAATCTGGATGCACCTGTTACTGTTAGCCAATAAAGCTCCTATATATGCCAACCCCGCCCATTGAATAGGGCTCAATCATTGTTTTCTGTTGAGTGTTCATGGTCAGTGCTGCTCTACTGAGTAGTGTGTATTTATGTCCTTAGAGGTTTTGTGTCTTGTACACTTCCCAGCTGCTATTGCCTTCTTCTGTTATGAAAAATATTTTACCTGCATTTCACCTGCAGGTAAAAATATTGGGGTCATGCCAAACACAAAGCTTCTCATTCCTGACAATTCAAATACATTTTAATCCATTCCCTACTGTTCAGGTCAGGGTTTAGCTCCAGCTACCTGCAAGGCTCGAGACTTGCAGGTAGCTTTTTCGGCTTTAGAATCAAATATTTATTTCATAGTTTATGTGGATAAAACCCTTTTGAAAAAAAGATGACGAAAAGAAAAAAGGTCGACAAGTACGGTACATTTTAGGACAAATGGACAGAAGAATTTGCCTTTGTGGAGAGAGCAGGTTCTGCAGTGTCTAAAACGCAATGATAACATTTCCTCAATGAAATGGTCAAATGTGAAGAAGTACCCTGACGCACATCGTAAGTATCCAATTAACTATTGGTTCCTGTCAGTATAACAACTTTATTATGAAGAATACATTCACACTAAAGGGGTGATTTTTTCCGCTCAAGGTTTTGCATTGATTATGCTGTACAGACCGTCTTCAAGTCACTTTCCGACCGTCTCTTCAAGATGCGCTCGTTTTGTGAATGGTCTTATTTACGTGCCTCTACTTTGACTGCGTCTTCTCCCCGTCAGCCATGTTGTAGTTTTTAAAAGCGTCTATACGAAGTTTACTGAAAGATATACGTTCAAACTCTACACTACTTTGTAATAGAAATGGCTACAGCGGAGGATGCATGTGCATGTACAAGCCAGTCTGCCCTACAACAAGAGGATGGATACAAAGAAGGATCTTTTTGACTACAGCAGGGGTGCCCATTACGTCGATCGCGAGCTACCAGTCGACCGCGGGGGGTGTGTCAGTTGATCTCCAGCCAGGCTTTTAAAAAAAATAGACCTAAAGATTAGTGATCATCAATCTTCACCAAGACGTCACTTAAATGACATTCACGGTACCGGAGGGTCTTGTGAGATGACGCTGGCTGCTGCAAGATCATTATTATGAAAATATGACCGAGAGGAAGGCGAGAAACACTTTTTATTTCAACAGACTCTCGCGCCGTACCTTCCGTCAAAACTCTAAAAGCCGACTGCACATTTCCTATCTTCACAATAAAAGCCCTGCTTCATGCTGCCTGCGCTAACTAAATACAGAGTCTCGGAAAACTGGCGTGCACAAGCGATCCCTCAGAAAGCTGGCGTGCACATCACTTGTGCACGCCAGCTTTCCGAGACTCCTATTTTGTTAGCGCAGGCAGCATGAAGCAGGGCTTTTATTGTGAAGATAGGAAATGTGCAGTCGGCCTTTAGAGTTTTGACGGAAGGGACGGCGCGAAAGTCTGTCGAAATAAAAAGTGTTTCTCGCCTTCCTCTCTGTCATTTTTTCTTAATAATGAACTGGCAGCAGCCAGCGTCATCTCACAAGACCCTCGGGTGCCGTGAATGTCAATCAAGCAAGCTACGGAATTTGCCGCCAATGTTTTTCTTGTAAAGCGTATGGAAGCTGGATGAATTAGATGCCAAAAACCAACCACTTTCATGTGGTATTGTACAGAAAGGACAACTTTTTTTCTCCTCCATTTGAAAATGTGGGCGTTATCATCATTACTGTCTGATTCCAATCAATGCAAGTCATCAGAATCAGGTAATACACCAACTTATATTCTTGTCTTCGTCAAAGAAAGACATCTATATGTGTTACACATGCTTGTATTATCATTAAACACATTTAACTTGTTTACAAAAATGTATCTTTCATAAATAAATAAATATAAATGATATATATAAATGAGGTAGATCCCCTCGAGTTGGTCAATTGAAAAGTAGCTCGCCTGCAGAAAAAGTGTGGGCACCCCTGGACTACAGCATTGGACTACAACGGTGGACTGGTGCAAAACGCTTCGGGTAAATTTCTAACATATATGGAGATATATGTTAGAAATAACATATATCTACAAGGTACAAGGATGACAGGGGATGCAAAACAATAACAGTGTAGTGCGTTTTCTCGACATGGTCACTACTGCCTACTTTCTCTTGTTATAGTCTTATTTTACTGTTGTATTTGTATTCCCATTGTTGCTTTTTATTTTTTATTCTTATTGTAATATTTCTCTATTTTGTTTCCATTTAAACCCCCATTATTTACTTTTTACATTTTTCTTCTTTTTTTTAATTGATCTCAACTCTGTACATTGCTGCTGGAATTTTAATTTTCCTGAAGGAACTCTCCTGAAGGAATCAATAAAGTACTATCTATCTATCTATCTATCTATCTATCCATCTATTCATCTATCCATCTATCCATCCATCCATCCATCCATCCATCCATCCATCCATCTATCTATCTATCTATCCATCTATCTATCTAATGATATCCGCAGATGTCACCGGTCAGACGACATCACAGGACAGTGCAAATTCCAACGGCTCGGTATGAAGGAAAGCAAGATTATATTATATGTATCTTCCCTATGCCTCTAAAGTAAGATTTTACATTTTTGGGAATTTTCAGGGATCCCAAATTCACAAAATCCGGCACCATCAGGTAATAAGAGTTAGTCTTGCATAATAAATCCCCTTAATATACTCTAAAAATGTTTGTCTTAAAAATACCTACATTTAGTGTTAAAAATATCACATTGCTCTCACATAAATACATTTAAGTTTCATGCCTCTTTCAGTCAAAAAGGTGCTTATTTGTAGTCGAGACACAGTTATTTTGGATACTCAGTTAATTTATACAGCTATACACCATAAATCGGCACGCTGTAACAGCCATGCTAAGCGACGTGCTTACTGTATGCGGTGGCCATTTTCGGATGGGCCACTTTCCCATTTGAAGAAATGCTATACAATGTTTTGTATATTGAAGATAAATCACAACTTGCTCCGATTGTTTACTTTATGTCAACACTAAAATAAACAAACATACATTTTTTTGTAAAAAAAAAAAAAAATCTTACCTAAGAAACATTATGTCCTTGTTTCAACCATGCACCGTATTTTACAACCACATGCTGCACAAAGTGCCAGTATTCTTCATTTTTCCATCCATATCATTGGAAAACCCTGGCACTTTGCCCCTAATAACTCAGTTCGCTGTAGGTATGCAACAGAAAGGAGCGTGATATATATAGTTATATTTAAAGTATGTTGTATACAGGCTTCTTTAAAATGCATCCAAGTTAATTTTTTATAGTACTGTATTGTCTCTTGAGTATATATACTGTAATAAACTTGGTTGCTGAAATTAGAGGGACGTACTCACTTTTCTAAGATACTGTGTGGTGACTAAATTAAGAGAGACACAAGTTGAACCCAAGGAGCCAAAGACGGGGCAAATTGAGTAAGAAGCCCTTGTAGGGGATACATGATAACTGTCTGTATTTCCTTTTTTTCGGGAACAAAGTAAAAAAATAAATGTTGCTGAACGAATGAGAATACCAATAAGTCAACATATAATTCACGTGTCCGCAAAGATTTTGCCAAACACTAAAACAAGACAACTAACATTACTCTCTGCTACAGGAATCAAAAAGTCAAGTTTCTAGGGCCTTAGTGGGTTGGGGCGAGGGGACCAGTAGTAGCAGGAAACAAAGGTTGTGTTTGATACGATGTGCAACAGGAACACTGGTTAGTGGAGGTCACAAAACAAAGCAATGCAACATAATACGCTCTGGCTGATCGCTCCCTTTAGGATAAATCTAACAAATGTAGGGAACTTCACAATGAATGTGAAAATGTCTCACACTTCCATTGACACTATTACTGCCCCCCAGACAGCCATAATATAGAGGAAATGATGTTTCAGTCCAAAAGTAGTAAAGAAAAACACATTATAAAAAAAAATACAGATGATTTAACATTTAACTTCATTGACTTTATTTATCACCAAAAATGTGTGCTACTTTTGTTCTGTCGCCTAAATGCATTTGCTAAAAGAACATGTGTGCAAAATGATATTAAGATGTCGGATGAAAGTAAATTTCAGTGTTACATGCCCTTAAACTACCACCTTGCAATCCCACAATATGCTGGCTCTGTGATTTTTTTTGCAGTTTTGCTGTGGAAACTATCAACCAACCAAATTTCCTGTGCAAGCCCCTTTTGACTAGCTGCCCCGGTGTCGACCAGACCACCGGCTCCGGTGCCTGAATGAGGCACAGAGGGGATGGAGCTTTAAAGGGGTAGACTGGGGAGACATCCAATTAAAAAGCCTACATGTTGAAAGTTGAGTTTGAAAAAGTAATTTGTGTGAGAGAGTAATAACAACAGAGACAGGAAAGCCCCGTGAAGTCAGGCTTTGCGGGGGAGGCGATCAGCTGTGACGTGTGTATTGCACTATCGCGTCCTTCCACCTCTCCACAGCAGGAAGCTGAGGAGCGTGCATGCGGCCGAACACTTGGCTGTGCTCCAAAGGAAAGTATGAGGGACGAGTTGAGACAGAATTAAATTACTTATCTACATTAAAAGTATCCCTGTACGTTGGCATTCTCCAAAAAAACAGATAAACCATTGAAATAAAACAGGGAAAAAAAACACAGCTTACGCTGTTTTAAATAAAGGGCAGCCAGTGAATAAGATAAAACGATAAAATGTGTGTATGTGTATCACATTTACCCGTCTCTTCAAGCGCTCCCGCTCCCTCAGCGTCAGTGTATCGGCCTTCGCGATCACAGGAACAATATTAACTTTGCTGTGGATGGCCTTCATAAACTCCACATCCAAAGGCTTTAGACTAGAAAAAAAGATGATCTGATATGAATGTAAAACATCTGAGCTCTGGTGAATACACTGAATAATATAACATTAAAAAAAAATAACTCAGGTCATCTACAGATTGCTACTTTCAGGGTACATTAATTAGTGAAATGCAACTCAAGTGTAAACAAATGAAAAACATTTTCACAGTAACATACAACATAAAATATTAATTTACCCATGTCCAAATGGTGATATGAAGTAGAAGCAGCAGTGCACCCTGTTGTCTACTATATGCCGTCGGTTCAGGCCGCTTTCGTCATGGAGGTACCGCTCAAACTGATTGTCGATATAATGAATGATGGTCTTGAAGCTTCATGAAAAAGAGAATAATGTAATCAGGCAAGACCATATTTAAGTACAGTGGAACCTCTAAATTTAAATTCACCTAAGGTTTTACAATGAACTATGCCTCTGAAGTCCAACACAAAAAATCCAATCCTGTGACTTGAAAAAATCAATCCATAAGTGTGTTTGTCTTTGCTTTTGCTTTTTGTGATGCCACCACAGAACGATAACAAAAAAAAGTGTGATAATAACCTTAGATTTAAACCTGATTGCAATTATGGTAGTAAAGCACCAAAAGCAGAACACGTCTCTGCCAACAATCTTTTATTTTCATCAAATAAAATACTGGTATTTGTTCCGATCTGGCAGCCCTGCTGCCGCCTGTCTGCTTTTTGTTGCAGTGCCTGGTTTTTGGGTCATGTGGCGGAGCCACCTTCATGTACAACTGTTAGCCATTTCCTCCTGACTACTTAAGCTCTCCAGTCCATTCACTTAGATTTCTGATGTTTCACCCTTCCAGTCGTGTTTATCTCCTCTGCTTTGGCTCTTCATGCAGCATTTTTGCAAGGGATTATAAAATGGCATCAAGAACAAACTTGCTACCCGTGACAAAACTGCCACCCTTGACACACTCGTTAACTTAGCCATTTGTCTAATATAGAAGTCGATATAAGACACTGAAGAGGATAGCCGATACGATACCTCCTCTTCGCTTCATGAAGCGATATCAACAGCGGCAGGAGTCAACCCTGTAATCATTCCTGCCATAACCACAACTCTTTACCCTAATGACACTACAGATGTGCCAATGCAGCTCGGAGGACAAGTCGCCGCTGCAGAGTGAGCTTGAAGGCGAAAATTATGCCTCTGCCATTACTGTGGAAGTCCGGACCACCATATCTCTAACTGCTCCAGTCAATCTCCCAGACAGACAGCGCTCACACCCCGGGGATCAACAAACAGCTTTCTACTAATGGACTGTCTGAGTACACACAGGCTCTGAGACCTGGAAATAGACTCAAACTTTTAGGGCCTTTGTAAGGGGGGAAGCAGTGTCAAGACAGTTGCATTTATCGACTCGGGGGCACTCTACAAGAAGGGACAGAGCCGCCTCTACTTCCTCAGGAGGCTAGGATCCTTCAAAATCTGTACAAAGATGTTGAAGATGTTCTACAAGTCGGTGGTGGCGGGCACCTTCTTGTACGTCGTGGCCTGCTGGGGCAGCGGGCTGCTACCGAGGGATGCAAACAGACTGGACAAGCTGGTAAAGAAGGCCAGTAACGTGGTGGAAGTGGAGCTGGACTCGCTGGCGATGGTGTCAGAGAGAAGAAGTCTAGCAAAACTCCTAGCCATTACGTACAACACATCCCACCGACTACACTCGGACCTTGCGGAGAGAATGAGCACGTTCAGTGCAAGGCTCAGACTCCCAAAATGCAACACGGAACAACACAGGAGGTCCTTCATACAGACAGCCATCAGACTGTATAATGCATATGTTCCTTCTTGACTGCAATTAAATGTAGAATATATGTAGAATATATTTATATTATTCATATATTATATGTATAATATATGATATATATTATATTATTTATTAGTATTATTGTCTATTGTGAGCGAACTGTGGTGCTGAATTCCCCCAGGGATCAATATAATACTTTCTATTCTATTCGTGGAATTGGGTAACATTGTGGAAATTAAACTTCCCGAAGGAGGTCAGGTATTTAGATGGCCGTTTATTGGCGAGGGTGATGCACCAAACTGAAACTTTAGCTTTACAGCTATCGTGTAATCACCATGAGGTGATACGCTTCTTTATTCTTCAATGTCAGTCGACACCCATTGTATTGGATCTGTCTGAAACTGCATAATCCCAGTATTGATTGGGGTAAGACTACCGTATCGGAGCATATTTTTCCACGCTAATTGTTTGCATTCAGCTGTTCCCTCGAAGGCTATGCTTAGCCATGTTAATAAGACCATTATTCTGTCAAGGCTAGCTGCTGAATATCAGGACCTCACACAGGTATTGAGTTAAGACTGGACTCAGCCCCTCCCCCCTCCCCATCACCCTTACGACTGTTACATTAAACTCTTCACAGGGGCATCGTCACCTGTGGCAAGACTTGATAATGAGTCAGGTCCGGAAGTGTCTGCATTAATATTTCCTTATCTCTTGCAGCGGGTCTCATTCGCCCCTTTTCCTCGCCATTGGGGGCCAGTTTTTTTTTCATTGGGAAAAAAGGAAAATCTTTGCGGTCATGTAACATGGCCTAAGCAACATAATTGATATTAATAGCTATCCGATGCCACTAATGGATTTAGCATTTACTTCCTTATCTTCTGCAACTTTTTTCACTTAATTAGACTCAGGCAATGTTTACTACATGGCGAGAATTAAAGAGGGGGATGAGTGGAAGTCGGCTTTTAACGCCTCTATGGGACAATTTTAATATTTCATTATGCTTTTTGGACTCACTTGTGCGCCCGCGTGTTCCCAAAATCTAATTAATTATATTCTCGGCCAAACTTCACTTTCATCAAACCAGGAGAGGTAGGACAGAAGACGTAGGCGGGAAGATTATCACTTCTGCTTACCCCTGTTAAGGGCTGGGAGATGCGTGTTGACCTGGACAAGCAGCTAGTCTTCCCAACAGAAATAATACAGACAATGCTAAGACCAGATGTTGTGATGTGGTCTTCAGCTGCTAAGAAAGTCTTCATCATTGAACTAACTGTGCCATGGGAGGAGGGAATACCAGTAGCACATGAATTAAAACGGTCAAAGTACAGCAACCTGGCAGAGGACTGTAAGGGGGGAGGCTGGTCTGCGTCTATTCAACCCGTGGAGATAGGATGCAGGGCTTTTGTAGGAGGTTCTGTGACCTGGCTCCAGCATGAGGAGGGCCATCAAAGAGTTGGCAGAGGAGGCAGCAGAGAAGGCAAGTTTCTGGATGTGGCTGAAGAGGAGGGACAACACTTTGGGCTCAACACCCCATTGAGGCCAGTTGCAGGGAGTGGCGTGGGGAGGTGTCCCCGCTTAGCCACTGCCCCCCCACCGCGAGGTGTCCTGGCTAAGGGGCAAAACATCAGTGACTGGTGGCACCAGCTGATGACCCTGCAGCTGACCTCGAAGTGCACTGGAGGAGGTGCTACAGGCAGAGATGCCCAGCAGGTAGGTCTGTACTTATCAATTGACAATTCTAGGGAACCAGCGACTACTCTGAAAGAGCAGTTTGCAGCCAGGAAAGTCTGGTGGACAATCGGGAAAAACCGGTGGACGACGGGAGAGACCGTATCAGGCGTGGGCGGTTAGTCACCTTACCCACTAGCTTCCTCAAGAGGAAGCACCTACAAACTGACTACAAAAAGGCATAAGGAAAAACAACCCGAAGGCCCTCCGAGAGGCGGGATGGAAGAGGTGCTTATTCTGACAGATCAAACGGTGAAAAACGGAACGGAAAACGACAATGAGAAGGTTCTCCGGAAGTGTAAATGCGGGTGGCCGAAGGTGACTTCTTTTAAAGGACTGCAGATTCATCAAGGGAGAATCAAGTGTGAGTACTCCCGACCAGCATAACCGCGCTGCTTTGGTAGGTCAGACGGAAGAGACCCAGTACCAGGTGACAAACCACATTGCAGAGGGTCCCAGATATGCTGAGGGGGAAACGTCAGTGGAAGCAGGAGGGAAGATGAACGCAGCGCCTGAGAGCGAAGCCCATGCAGTCCCCCAGGGAGTTGCAAAGTCAGAGAGCCAACGCAAACATCCAGAAAGGCGCAAGAAGATCAAGTGGCCAAAGGCGAAAAACGAAGCAGAATGGTGCAAGCTTGACGATCACCTGAGGGGGGTACTGGTGCATTCCCTGCGAGGGACGGTTGAGCGTAAACTAACCTCGCTGAGTAACATCATCTATGAGGAGTGCAGAGAGAGGTTCGGAGAGAGCTCGACCAAGCGAGCCACAGCCCAGAGGCACAAAGGACGGAGGGAGAGGTACATTGAGGGGCTCATAACCAACAGGCGCCAGTTGCATAAGAGGTGGAGGAAAGCCGTCGCGGTGGAAAAAGAAGGCCTAAAAGTGCTATGGGATGATCTCAAGCAGCGGCTTGCCAAGTTGCGCCGGGCAGAGACTCAGAAGGCGCCGAAAACGAAAGGAAAAGGAAAGAAAAAGCTTCTTTAAGGATCTTTTCCGGTTTGCCCGTCAGCTCCTGGACGAAAAGCGAAGTGGCAAGCTGTCCATCGCGAAAGAG
This sequence comes from Nerophis ophidion, assembly GCF_033978795.1. NCBI lineage: Eukaryota > Metazoa > Chordata > Actinopteri > Syngnathiformes > Syngnathidae > Nerophis > Nerophis ophidion. The sequence continues at coordinate 23,471,634 of NC_084611.1, read as the reverse complement.
GATGTGGAACAACACATTAAGGGCCAGTATACGGATGCAACCAAAGATACACCACTTGGGTCACCAGGCCATCTGCCACGTCCAGACCCCCCAGAGACCCTTTTCGACACTTCCCCGTTTAGGCTAAACGAGATTAAAGAAGTCCTTAAAAAGGCCAGATCAGCCTCTGCACCAGGACCAAACGGGCTTCCTTACAGGGTGTATAAAAACTGTCCGCAAGTGACAACAATCTTGTGGAAGCACATGAGAGTTGTGTGGAAGAAGCAATCCATTCCAGCGGAGTGGCAAGAGGCAGTTGGAATATTCATCTCCAAGGAGCAAAATTCCACCAACATTAGCCAGTTCAGGACAATTGCTTTACTGAACATGGAGGGAAAAGTATATTTCTCTGTCCTGGCAAGAAGGATTACCAGCTTCCTCAGCAACAACTGCTATATCAACAGCAGCTGTCAAAAAGCTGTTTTGCAAGGCTTTCCGGGGTGCATTGAGCATGCAGCCGTGACTTGGAACAGATACAGCGTGCCAAAAGAGAGAGGAGTAACCTCCACGTGGTATGGCTCGATCTGGCAAATGCCTATGGCTCAGTACCACACAAGCTGGTTGAGTCTGCCCTGAATTTTTTCCACATTCCTGTGTGTGTAAGTAAAATCATAGCTAATTATTTCTACAACCTGCACATGTGCTTCTCAGTAGATGACTACATGACAGGATGGCAGCGGTTGGAAGTGGGAATTGCCATGGGCTGCTAATATCACCAATCCTCTTTGTGGCTGCATTTGAAGTGTTACTCATTGGAGCAAGGCAAATGGCCACAGGCCTGAAAATACCGTCAGGAGGACGACTCCCCGCTCTGAGGGGTTTCATGGATGATGTGACAAGCATTCTACAGACTGCCCCATGCACAGCACGACTCCTCAAGCGTTTCAACGAACTGACTGTTTGGGCGAGGATGAGGATAAAACCCGCTAAGTCCAGGAGCCTGTCAATCAGGAAGGGGGCGAGAGATGACAGGACAGTCTTCAGAGCAGGAGGTGAGAAGATCCCACTCCTGGTAGAGCAGCCCATCCGAAGCAGAGCTCTCGGACAGGCAGATGTGGAGGGTGGTCCAGAAACAACTAAAAGAGGGACTCACAAGGATCGACGGTAACCAACTTCCTGGGAAGCTGAAGGTTTGTTGTTACCACTTTACACTTTTCCACCGCAAGATGTGGCCGCTGAAAGTAGCCGAAATTTCATCTTCTCAGGCCTGTAAGATGGACATCAACATCAACGGTTATATCAGGAAATGGCTGGGCCTCCCCCGCTGTTTCTTGGACACAGGTCTTTTTGGTAAGGGACAACACTTGGGGGTCAACACCCCATTGAGGCCAGTTGGATGGAGTGGCGCGGGGAGACGTCCCTGCTAAGCCACTGCCCCCCCCCACCGCGAGGTGTCCTGGATTGGGGGCGAAACATCAGTGAACGGTGGCACCAGCTGATGACCCTGCAGCTGACCTCGAAGTCCACTGGAGGAGGTGCAACAGGCAGAGATGCCAAGCAGTTAGGTCTGTACTTATCAATTCTCAGGGACATGATCAATCAATTTGGTTTTGTGTACCTTGATCATGTTCTTATCTTTTCCAAAAATCTCTAAGAAATGTCCACCACATCCTTCTTGTAATACAGCGTTATTGGAGAATCGGCTATACGTCAAAACTAAGAATTGCAATTTTCACTCGCCATCTATGTGGTTTCGAGGGTGCATTGTAGAGAAGGGCCATCTCAAACCTGATCCTGCTAAAGTTGACGCTGTGGTCGAGTGGCCATATCCTACATCAATGAAGCACTTGCAAATGTTCTTGGGTTTTTCTAACTTCTATAGGTAATTTATCTGCAACTTTAGCAGGAAAGCTATACCCTTGACAAGGCTCACATCCACTAAGGTAAGTTTCCCATTGACCCCAGAAACTGAGGCCGCCTTTTCTTCGCTAAAACAAACGTTTCCTAAAGCACAAACTCTTAAGCACATTGATCTTGCTTTCCAATTTTGTGTCGAGGTTGATGCATCGGATACAGAAGTTGGAGCAATTCTGTCCCAGCATACCCCGGTCGACCAGAGGGATCCCCTTTTGCCTTCTTCTCAAGCCGCCTTACAGAAGCAGAACAAAAATTATCATGTGGGGAATACAGAGCTGTTGGCCATTCTTCTTGTACTACAGGAGTTAAGGCACTGTCATTCCTTAAATCCCTCCAAGGACTGCAACACCAAGCAAGATTTTATGGTTCTGCCACTGAGGAAACCACTGAGAAGGGTGTCTGTTGCCTCCTTTAAGACCAAGGTCCCTGACAACGTTCCTACAGGCAAGCTATTTGTACCTGATGAACTGAAATCTGAACTCATGCAGTGCGCACAAGGGTCCAAGGTATCTTTTCATCCTGGCGTAAGGCGCAGTCTGTTTTTAGTCTCACAAAGATTCTGGTGGCCGTCGATGGGGAGAGAAGTCAAGGACTATGTCAACGCCTGCTCCGCCTGTGCCGGAGGCAAGGCCTCTTATCCGCCTTTCACCCCGTGTCCTCCATCCTCTGCCTATTCAGTCTCGACCAAAGTCCCACATCCCTTTGGCTTTCTCTTGGGTATAAACAATCTACACGTTTAATACAGTTCACTTCTTTTTCTTCTACTCCATTTATCTGCTTTCTTTTGTAATTCAACTTATCATTACATACTGTATGTGTATTGTTGCATTTGAAAATTTTATTGTTAATAATACAGGTAATTATTATTATTATTCATTATCAATAGTCCATCCACCCATTTTCTACCGCTTACTCCCTTTGGGGTCGATCAATAGTGCTATTTCTATTTTATATTTTTATTGCTCCATTTGTAGAGCAATAATGTTCGGTGTCATTTCTGTGTTAATAAATGTTGTTCGGCTGGCCCAAACATTAATATAAATCCATATGATAAAGTCAAATATGAATAAGGCAACAAGAGAAGTATCCCACACTTCTCTTTTGTAAAGTAAATCTGCAAATATGGGCATCTACATCAACAATATGATTTGCCGGAGTCAACCTGCTTTTCCACTCTACTGGTACTTTAAAGAGCCAATATATAATTTTAAAAGCCCTTTACTTATGTGTGCACTTTTTGACAGTTAAGCCTACTTAACTATTTTCTTTTAAAAAATTGCTTGTCAAGTTACAATTAGTTTTATGATGATGGCTACTGTTTGACTGTGGAACATGTAAGTTCCATTTCCATTATTCCCTATGTCTATATGTATTTCAAATGCTAAATATTAAAGAAAACATATCAATCAATGTTCTGGTTTGGATTGTGATCGACCTTGGATCCTTAACAGTTTATGGTCATTAGGATGTAATAAATACAACACATAATAACCTTTAATTAACTGATAACTCCTACATAATTGCTCATAAACAGCTTATCTATTTTTGGACAGACTGACTATGTTTGTCAGTCAGAGGGAGGCAAGGAAAGAAATATGGAGTTGGAGGATTAAACTTGTAAAAAGGGAGTTGAGGACAAAGGGTAAAGCAAGAAAAAACAAAGGAGCAAAATGTTCAATGTTAACAAACATACCAGTCTTGACTGTTGATGGCGTCGCCGTAACCCGGGGTATCAACCACGGTGAGGCGGAGCTTAACGCCCCTCTCTTCGATCTCCACGGTGGATGCCTCGATCTGCACCGTCCTCTCAATCTTCTCTGTGGAGTGGTGGGTGTCAAAGCAGAGACAGGAACCCCGGTGGTCATACAATATTTATCATTTCCACAATGTGTTGCTTCACTGGATTGTGTAACACTGTCACAACCTCCGGCTCCATGCAGTTTGTGTGAAAGTATGTGTTTTGTCGTACTAAAAAAGGCTATGCTACTATACAGAATTAACCTAGGGGGCCAGGGTCATTGTTTTAAAGCCGAAGTCAAGTCATATAAGACATTCCCAGAATTCTTGTTGAAATAATGCTCAGCTGGAGGCAGTGCAAAGCAGACATTTCTGTACTATTACTGTGTGTGCGTGCATGTAAATACTTGTGTCTGTGGGAGTTTACCTGAAGCGCCAGGAATGTAGCGTTCAGGGTAGAGATCAGTAAGAAACAGGCTGTTTATGAGCGTCGATTTTCCCAAACCAGACTCTCCTAAGAGCAAAGAGAGGATACAAAAGAGCAACTGGAGTGTCAGAAGACTTCATCCAGAGTAAACATCCATCCATTCACAGTGATAGTTAAAATTAATGTGTTGTTACAGTTAAAATTAATTTGTCTTCAAAAGACATCACTTACCAACAACCATGAGGGTGAATTCAAAACCTTTTTTTACAGACTTTCGGTGAACTTGGTTTGGAAGGTTGGCAAACCCAACGTAACCAGTTGCATCTGGAAACTGATGAGAAAAATGTTCAGTTACAAAACAGGGGCCAAATATACATTTCAACACATTCTTTTTGGTCAATTAGTCTCCTGAATAAAGCCTAACATCAATTGATGTGCACGAAGGTAAAATTGACTCACCTTCCCTTTTTCTCCAGATTGAGACATACTTGATGTCTGTCAAACCTGCCAGTAGAAGAAAGGAGATTGTGTTTTACTGGGGTTTTTTTGTTCGTTTTTTACTTTAAAACACTCTAAGGCAGTGGTTCTCAACCTTTTTTCAGTGATGTACCTCCTGTGAACATTTTTTTAATTCAAATAGCCCCAAATCAGAGCAAAGCATTTTTGGTTGAAAAGAAGAGTTAAAGAAGTAAAATACAGCACTATGTCATCATTGTTGAAAAATAATCAAGTGACTCAATTATAAATAGAGATTTCTACACATAGAAGTAATCATCAACTTAAAGTGCCCTCTTTGGGGATTGTAATAGAGATCCATCTGGATTCATGAACTTAATTCCAAATATTTCTTCAAAAAAAAAGAAATCTTTAACATCATTATTTATGGAACATGTCCACAAAAAAATATAGCTGTCAACACTGAATATTGCATTGTTGCATTTGTTTTCACAGTTCATGAACTTACATTCATATGTTGTTGAAGTTTTATTCAAGAAATATATTTATAAAGGATTTTTGAATTGTTGCTATTTTTAGAATATTAAAAAAAAAATCTCACGTACCCCTTGGCATACCTTCAAGTACCCCCAGGGGTACGTGTACCCCATTTGAGAACCACTGCTCTAAGGTATATCTATATAGATTTTTCAGAACATTTGGACCACTCATGGGATGTCATAATACTTTTTTTACGTGACTAAGTGTTTGTGTTTTACTTTTTAAACGCAGACAATGCGCTGTACAAACCAGAATCCCTGCAAAATGTGGTAAACATCAAAAAGAGACTGACACGCACATTTCTGTAAAAATCAAGATGCAATATTGGCTGTAATACAAGGCAAAATCACTTTACAGGGGGACTAAGCAGCTAATTATTTCAACAACACTTGATTAATGAACTTTACTTGTATTTTTCTGTACATGTAATGAAAGTAAAATTTTAGTGTACACTGTTTGACCAAGCCACCTTTCAGCACATTTAACCATATCAATGATTTCACTCCTGATATGAGAGTATATCTGTGCTAACGAGCACTGCAGGCACCAGGTTTTGTTCCAATATCTCCATTAAATTGTTATCGTAGTGGACTCGCCTGCTTCTATGACCCTGAACGGAAGACAGAGCAACAAGTCGAAGTGATAAATTAGCCACATAATGACCGAGCGGGAATAACAGGCTCCATTTTATCATCAACACACTGGCTCTTGACTTGTGGATTGTGATAAGCATTCGAAGGAGGCAGACTGCTGGATGATGCCAAATGGAGATGCACTCACAGGGAAAAGGAGTGGGAGGGAGGGAATGGTGGCATGGGAACCTGAACTGACCTTTCTCCACTGGCATGTGACACATTGGTGGGCAGCTTGTGAACCAATTTCACACCATTAAACTGTGTGGATTGTGTGGTGGCGGCCTGCACATCATCATGATAGTGAGTGGATATCTATCAAACTGACAGTGTCGTTTTAAGGAACCTTCTGGGAGAACAATGGTTGTTTATCCCCAGGCTCCAGGTACTATGGTGGGAATACTGCTTTTCCACTGCATAGTACCAGCTCTGCCTGGCTTTATTCGGTTTATTCAGTTTTCCACTTGAAATAATATCATATAAAACACATATGTCTAAACAAAATGATGAAAACAAGGGTATGAACTTGGGCCGTGTTAAAAAGACATGTAATTAGAGAGGGGACAGCAGGAAAATGGACAGCTGCAACTAAGGACATGATGGCCTATATTATTGCATTGTATAGAGTTTAGGGACAGCAAGAGTGGATTAGGTACAATGCCGTGGAAAAGTCAATATCTCAGTTAGCAAAAGGTTTGGGTATTTATGTGCAACCCTCACTCGCACATACGTGCAAGTTCTTAACAAGCTCTGTGGGAACCAGCATCAATAATTAAAACATGTCATTATCACAGTGGCAACATCACAGAACAGACAAGCGGGAGGCACACTTCATTAATACTTTAACAATGACTGTGTAAATGGCCTAGGTTGCTGAGCTGCTTGCTCTCTCACAGTTATTAACAAGCCAGACGGGAGGGAGATTAAACTGCTTGGTCCAAAGAGAAAATGCCACTTTAGAAAAGCCAAAGTTGCTGCCATGTAATGCATTTACAGTTGATTAATGGGGCTGGAGGGAAGCCACACAGAGGGAGCAAGGACTATTCGCCTTCCTGACTAGGCAGTGCATAATGGGCCTACCGCTCAGACTGAAAACACCAAAATAATACTTTAACACTATGGAAAGTTGATTAAGCTGGAGGAATAATGACATCATTGTTATTGCAACAAATGCCAATCAAATGAAAAAGTGATGCTTGGAAGGGACGATAACATTTGTTGACAAGGAATGGATTTTTAATGATTACTTTCTGGGGGGTAGGGCAAATGTAGCAGCTGTGGGCAAGAGTAATAAAGAGCTGGTATTGGTCTTTAAGCCATTGGTCTTAGAAACAATTGAAAATATTAGCCCTGAGGGCAGGAAAAGGTCCACAATAGAAAGGATGAGAAACGCTTTCAACCATGAGGAAGCAAGTGGGCCTCTTCAAAGACAAACACAAGAGTTTAAAGCTCAGGATGAACCGTTTATGGATATGGGGACAAGATCGGAAATGACTCAAACATGTAGGAGTCAAATAGCAACAAAGAGATAGCTTACAGTATGGCTATTCAACTGACGGCCCGCGGACCAACTCCTTGGAAGAGTCCAACATTTTTGCTTTACGGAAACAAGGCCCCCTAAACAATTAAGTTGAATAGCGCTGCCTTAAACTAATACACTCTCATTCAAACAAAGGCTGTACACCACATTGAGGGAGAAAACTGATGATTACCTGCGAAATCTAAAATTTGGCTACAAATGGACATACACTTACTTGATTAATGGCTGTTTGAGACATGACAACTCTGAGTCTCTATAGTAGTGCTGCTTAACTGGCGGCCCGGAGGCCCAATCCGGCCCGAATATGACACCATAGGGGCCCCAAAGTTTGGTTCAAAACTTGGGAGTTTAACATTTTTGCAGCAATTTCCTAAAACACTAGAGTGCTCTTGTTGTATAGACGAATTTGGACCACTTGACACTGGGGAACAAACATTTGATTTTGAGTTCCTCAAGGCACCCCTTTAATTCCTTTTCTTTTTGGCAGTTACATATTTTGTTGTCATGTGATTTATTTTACTAATTTATTGCTTGTTTACTTCAGATGCAGTCAGTAGTCATATGTTTAACATATTCAGTTATACTAGTGGTGTTTACTTCAGATGTAGTAAGTAGTCATTTGTTTAACATCTTACTATAATACTAGTGGTGTTCCTCAAGGTTCTGTTTGCGGATGTTTCGTTTACATCATTTTAGCTATTCAACTGGTGGCCCGCAAGTTCAGTTAAAAAAACTTGTGAGACCCACTTTTTTGCAGCATATTCTTCATACAGATGATCTTTGACTAGCTTAACAGCAGTGCAGTCCTTTAACTCTGACAAAATAGGGCTTGAGTCAAATGTCCACTATAAAAAATGCTTGTTCTACACAACATACAAAATAATATTAATAGTGAAGGGGGAAGTCCGCCTCCCCTCGTCCTTAGCATTCTGGAAATGTGGCCCTCAAAGCTATTTAGTTGAGTATCCCTGTTCTACTCTCTATGAAAAGTTAAATATATTATAAATACGGTATATAAAAACATTCCTATGTTTTCCAAATTATTCAATAGACTGTTCAATGATGTTAAGACGATACAAATCTACAATCATTAAGACGACACAAAACTACAATCTCACTCACTTGTTATACTTCGCTTTCGATAGAAGGGGCCCTCAAACAGTCACTTTAGAGAAGATGATTATCAGATCTTTAAATTTGCTCAATTAAAGATTTTTTATTTACTAGGGTGTATCGCTTCATCCTTTACATCGAACTATCAGTTTAAATTCCCAGGATTCAGCTATATGAATTGGTGCTTGATAAATTGGCCTCCAAGAAGATATATATCAATCTAACATTGTTTTAAAAGGACATCAATCGTCTTTATCGATACTAGAAAAAATAAAACTTTCAATTTAAGAACGGCAGACTTTGTATGAAGTTTAGCACTTTTAAAGATAAGGACGTTAATTGTAACTCAAGTCTGTCTGCCCATCTGTGGCGTCATCGCCATCAGTCATCAAAACAGAATGGTGAATACCTGCGTTGGCCGGGAAAGGTCACAACAAATTTGGGCTGGGCGATATGGTTTTTTATTAATATCTCGATATTTTTGGGCCATGTCACGATACACGATACATATCGCAATATTTTGCCTTATCCTTGAATGAACACTTGATGCATATAATCACAACAGTATGATGATTCTTGAAGGTAAAACATTCTTGTTCATACTGCATTAATATATGCTCATTTTAAACTTTCATGCAGAGGGAATTCACAACTAAGTCAATTTAGCAAAACTGTTATTATTGAACAGCTATAAAGCAGTGGCACAAACATGCATGTCATTTCAAGACAGAAATTGCAAGATTGTCAGAGACATTTTAAAACAAGCTATTAGTGCACTTTTGTGCATGATGTCACTAATATGACATATCCAAACAACAGTAAATTAAAGTGCACTTTTTGTACAGAACGCCACTACAATAGTTTAAAACAAATAAAGTGCATGTTTGTGCATGATGTCACACAAGATATTTCAGTAACTCCATCCATCCATTTTCTACCACTTATTCCCTTTGGGGTCGCATTTCAGTAACTGTCAAACAAAAATGAGCTGCATAATAGGAAATCAAATAGCAGTGCTGCTACTTTCTGTGGCAATGTTTTTGCCGCATAATTGTTCAACATATTCCCGCTTGAAGCCAAACCACCGCCAGACGATGCACCCCATGCTGTTTTTCTTAGGAATTAATTATTCCTTCATTTGATACCAGATCGGCACCTCCTCTCTATCGTATTACCACTCGCAACACACCGTTAGCATCACAGCTAATGTTACCTCTCTGCTCGGGAAGGGCCTGTGACGTTGCACGCGTCACGTATGTAAGAAGGTCCGCTTGTTTATGTCTCTGTGAGAGGGAGAGACAAGAAAGAGTGGAAAACGCATGCAATGTAATGCCTGCAGCTAAAAGCAACTGTGTGAGAACATATACTCGAATATCACGATATAGACATTTTCTATATTGCACAGAGACAAACCCGCAATATATCGAGTATATCGATATATCGCCCAGCCCTACAACAAATTCAGATGTGACAAGATAATATCATGAAGCCACAACACAACAACTTTTAGCTACAGCACGATTGCAAAAGCCACAACAAATACAAACGCCACATTACAATAACATAAAGCCAAAATATAACTTTCAACCAGAAAAAAAGTGACGGACATAAGTGATAGTGGACCCAATGTACTGAACATATAGCATATTAGTATTAATGAAAAAGTTAAAAAAAAAGAAGTTATTTTTATGACTGAAAAAGTGGTCATACTTCAGTGACTTCACTTACTTTTCCAACTTGGTTCATTTACATCGTTTTCAACTTTACACCTCAGCCACTTGTCCACTGTCACTTCCATCATGTCTTCATGTTGCTGTGTTTTGGACTAAAGTTGTTGTGTTGTGGCTTTATGTTATTGTGTTCAGATATTTGTATTTTTTATAGGCTTTTGCAATCGTGCTATAACTGAAAGTTGTTGTGCTGTGGCTTCATGTTGTTCTGTTGAGGCATTTGTTTTGACTTTTCTTGGCCACCGAAGGTGTTTAATAAAAATAATGTCGTAACAGGTCAAACCTATGCTCATTTAACCTGTAAAGATTTGTTTGCACTTAATGTATCCAGTAAACCTACTAATTTTGCAACCGGAAGAGATGATGGTTGCACTTTTTTTTTTCTTTTATTAAGTCAGTTTATGAGTTTATTAAAGTGCCGTTATCAATCACAGTTTTTCAACAATTTTAATTTAAAACGGTAATACTGTCAGGAGTTATAATTAATACCTATTATCATTACATTTCTTAATTGAAGGTGGGGCTAATTATTCCTTGCTTAAGTTTCCGCAATTTACATATTGTAGAAGAACCGGCTAAATAGCGCTAGTTATCTGGTAAAGTTACATCTATTCAAGTTTGCATTTACTGTGCAAGACTCCAAGACATGATAATTGTGTGTATATAAAAAATTTTTTAGATGTTTTATCAGTGAAATAGTTTCTTCTCAACCCAGTTCTCATAGATTTGTTTGGCAAAAGAGTATATTCACATTTTTGGATGCAGAATGGAAAGAAAACAAACACACAATATCAAAGCTAACCGGACAGACTGCATAGCAGCAGAAGCCACAATCTACTGTAAATAAATATGTTAGGTGAAAAAAAAGTCTGCTTAAGGGGAACATTTTGAACAAAAGAGTTCAACAGTACAAGTGCATTCACTTAGTGCTGTCAACATGAATCAAGTTCTGTTTGCCCATTCACACCACACCGCACAGCAAGAGGAAACATTCCCCTTTTTGCTTGTAATGCATATGGCTTACTCTGTGCTCCTGAGTTGGTCTGTGTATATATTGTAAGATTAAAGTCGCAGGAAGAAGAAAGAGACTCTGGTGCGTCCTTTGCTTTGGGCTGATGACGCATTGTCCTCACAATGGCAAATTAATCAGTGCTCAGCTACGTACAGAGCTAAATTGTTTCTAAATTAGGGCCCTGTTTACACCGCAGGGTTTCCCACACATTCATTTATTTGTGGCGTCCCGCCATGAAAGAATTACGGCCGACACAAATAAAAAAATATATATATTAAAAATTGAATTTCCTTTTTTCTTTTTTTCCCTCTTTTGTCTCGCTCGACAGCTCATAAAAGCATTGGGACTCTGTCTGTGAATGGAGCTTGTAGTTACATATAATATAAATATGTACATAAAGTGTTGTAATTATATGCTAACTCCGCGTTCTTCTTGGTCATCGACGCCGACGCCGCTGACTGTGCCCCCCGCCGCCCGACCACACCAACAGAAATTGCCTGACCTGTGGGAAAAACTGCACCACACACCAAATCTGACTTTTTTTGCCTTCAAGTGACACAGATCTGATTTTTTTCTAAATGCTCTAAAGTGCTTTAAATCTGATCTTTTCCAATCAGATTCAGGCCACATCAGGAGGTAGTCCTGCTATCTTATCTTTTCAAATGTGACCGCAGTCTAAATGCACTGGGACCTGAATGCGCACTACATCACTCACGTGCGCTGGGAAAGACGCAGTCCCCAGCGAAAGTGAATATTCATCACAAAATCCAGTTTCGGTGAGAAAAGTCTATTTAAGATGACCATATTTTCAGTGCATCACTTGTCAATAGTGCACAAATAATAGGCTATATGTAATATATAAATATATATTTTGATTCAGAAAAAATAGCGACTGTTGAATGACCGCAATTGAAATTGTGGCGCATTTTCTTACATGTGAATAGTGAATTAATATTTATATAGCGCTTTTCTCTAGTGATTCAAAGCGCTTTACATAGTGAAACCCATTAGCTAAGTTACATTTAAACCAGTGCGGGTGGCACTGGAAGCAGGTGGTGAGTTGAAAAATAAAGCTTCCGTAGATCCAGGCTAATGTCCATCTGTCCTCTACTCAACAACCATTAAAATATTACAACCTTCCCAAATATGTTACACTATGTAAATCCATTCATACATTATATTACTTTTATTTATTTCCACAAAAAAACACAAATTTTAAAAGTGTGACCACCTGTAAGGCCTACTGAAATTAGATTTTCTTATTTAAACGGGGATAGCACGTTCATTCTATGTGTCATACTTGATGATTTAGGGATACATAAGTAAACATTGATTGATTGATTGATAATTTCGCGATATTGCCATATTTTTGCTGAAAGGATTTAGTAGAGAACATCGACAATAGATTTTGCAACTTTAGTTCGCTAATAAAAAAGCCTTGCCTTTACCAGAAGTCGCAGACGATGACGTCACAGGGTGAGGGCTCCTCACGTCCTCACATTATTTATAATGGGAGCCTCCAGCAGCAAGAGCTATTCCGACCGAGAAAACGACAATTTCCCCATTAATTTGAGCGAGGATGAAAGATTTGTGAATGAGGATATTGAGAGTAAATGACTAGAAAAAAAAAAAAGAAAAAAAAGGCGATTGCAGATGTTATTACACACATTTACTATGATAATTCTGGAAAATCCCTTATCTGCCCATTGTGTTAGTGTTTTAGTGAGATTAAATTGTACCTAAAGTCGTAGGGGTGTGGCTACGGGTACGCGTGTTGACTCAGAGTCTCTGAAGCAAGTCACGCTGCTGGAAGCTCCACTGATGTCGCCGCGTGTCGCCGGTAAGAGCAAACTTATTACCACAATTTTCTCTCCGAAAACAGCTGGTTGACATTTGGTCGGGATCCATGTTCGCTTGACCGCTCTGATTCATAGTAAAGCTTCGCCTTCAGGAATTTTAAACAAGGAAACACCGACTGTGTTTGTGTGGCTAAAGGCTAAAAGCTCCCACCTCCATCTTTCTACTTTGACTTCTCCATTATTAATAGAACAAATTACAAAAGATTCAGCAACACAGATGTCCAGAATGCTGTTTGATTATGCCATTAAAGCAGACTACTTATAGCTTGGATCGGGCTGGAAAATAATGTCCGCTACAATCCAGAACGTCAATTGCACGCGTCATCATACGAGTCATCATACCGCGACGTTTTCAACACAACACTTCGCGGGAAATTTAAAATTGCAATTTAGTTAACTAAAAAGGCCGTATTGGCATGTGTTACAATGCTAATATTTCATCATTGATATATAAACTATAAGACTGCGTGGTCGGTAGTAGTGGGTTTCAGTAGGCCTTTAATTCCATATTGTAGTCGTAGCAACTTCCTCACTGTCAACTTCCGTTGTTTTCACTTTATCACACTGCACAAACAAGTGACGCCGAGGCCACATTGGGGACACACGCGCGTTTGGACTGGCGTCTGATAAAAATAGCATTATACTTGCAGTGTACACAGTCATATGGAAAAAATCAGATTTTAAAAAAGTCAGCATTGGGCCACTTTAGCCTGCACTTGCAGCCTCACTCACATAGCATGTACTCACAACACAACAAAAGAGGAAACTAAAATTTGGCATTTGCGTTTAATTCAGAACACTAGCAAAGATGGATGATAATTCCTCAATAGTGGCCCTTTGCCACATTTTGGACGGGTGCATAAAGAAAATATATTATTGTTTTCTACTCGCTATTGTGGAAGAAGACATTTATGTTACAATCAAAGGTCAAAGATTAATCAGATGTTTCAAAGCCATTCAAGAACGAAGGAATGTTACACAAGAGGGATTTGTGGATATTGTGTGTAAGTCAAAGCTTTGAATGGCCTGTCGATGTTGCTTGTATTTGGTTCTGATTTAGGTGCATGTGGGCCCTATAAAGTGAAGTTTCCCCGCTGGTGTGTATAAAACAGGACAATGGGATAATAAATGAGCCTGTTTTCTAATGAGGTATTGGGTTAACATCGCCTGTAATAATAGCAGGTTACAGTGAGGGCAGTTTGAAAACTAATGTGTAATTCATGTACAGTATTGTCTTTCTTTGGTTACATATTTGTGTAGTGCACTGTTTAGCTGCAATTAGTTATTAGGGTTTGTTCAGGGGTGGAAGTGACAAACATCTGATCCCTGACTTCTACAAAATGCGGAACGCCAGCAAAATGTAGCCACCACGGACTGGCAATGCCATCTGCCGTCCAGCAATCCCTACCGGTGTTCTGTTGCGGCTCAGTCGTCCAGCGAAATAGCGCAGACTTTTGAGAGATCTCACAAATCGGCACTTTATCACACAGTAAACACTGAGGTAAACACGCAGATTATCTCAAGCTTTGTCGTCCATCAATACCCACAGGTAGGCGCATCTGTGACAGCATTGACTTTGTGGAAAAGACGACAGTTTTGCTTTGTAGAACGACAACTTATTTTTTTTTTTGTAGCAAGCAACAACACAACAATAACATAATTCCTGGCAAGCAGTATGCACACACGTACGCACAAACACATTCTGGCAGACACACACATTTCATTTATTTCCTACAAGCCACTCCCAGCGGTTATTTGACACAGGGCCCAAATATAGCTGCCCAGGATATGCCTGTACATGCTTCTGACATGTTGGACCTCCAGAATTAACATGTTCTCATCCATTTGTGTCACACAGGCAAAATTACATCTGAAAACCTCAAGTTGACTTCATGTCTGTGCCCACCCATTATGACGTTTAAAGTGTAAAATACGGTCCTCCACCTTGAAGACGGACTATTTTATTTTGAAAATATACCGGATTATTTATTTTGTGTTGGTGCATGACTTCCTGTCCAACACAAGCAGACTTTAGCTAAATTGAACCGCCATGTTGTGCCAACCGGCAAAAATAAAAGCCCTGCATATATTTAGCAAAGGGATATGGAATGTCAATGCAATGCTGGTGCTGTTCCGCAGGCGGTGGAAACGGACACCCCATCCATCCAATTTCTCCCACTTATTTCCTTTGGGGTTGCGGTGGGCGCTGGTGCCTAACTCAGCTACAATCGGGCGGGAGGCGGAGTACACCCTGGACAAGTCGCCACCTCATCGCAGGACCAACACAGATAGACAGACAACATTCACACTCACATTCACACACTAGGGCCAATTTAGTGTTGCCAATCAACCTATCCCCAGGTGCATGTCTTTGGAAGTGGGAGGAAGCCGGAGTACCCGGAGGGAACCCACGCAGTCACGGGGAGGACATGCAAACTCCACACAGAAAGATCCCGAGCCCGGGATTGAACCCAGGACTAGTTAGGACCTTCGTGTTGTGAGGCATACGCACTAACCCCTCTTCCACCATGCTGCCCGGAAACGGACTGTGGAGAGGCGGAACCGACGGGCCGACGGCAGGGCAGGATATGCTCTGGCCCTGCTCAAGATGGCGGCCAGGAGGCGGAGAATGCAGCGGAACCAAGAGGCGGGGCGTGCAGATAGCAACGCTGCAGCAATTTAAATCAGGTGCGTGCCTCACACACAGGTTCACAATTTGCCTATCTCCTGACAGTGTTTAAGAGGGGAGAAGGAGGAAAGATCGGGAGATAGAGGTGGAGTGTCCGCAGCACAGCAGAAGCAACCGAACAAGAACGATCAGAGAATGAGCAGCAGAGGAAGACGACGTCACCGGCAGCTGAAAAGCTGAACCGAGACGAGCAGCAGAGGAGGAGGAGCTGAAAAGTGACCCGGTCGACGCAGACACTTTCATATTTGAAAAAATAAAAGAGTCAAAACTGCTCGACGTGATGTCCTTCCTGAATGGTCCATACAACCCACACGATGGCGGCTGGAGTCGTTTACACGGACACATTGACTTGCATAAAAACAAAACAGGCTGTTCCGCAGCTGTTTTGCATCCTGTAGAAATCTGGGGTAAGACCTAGAAAGAAAGAAAACTACCACACTGATCGTAATATAAGTAAATCCTCCCACTATAAAACAGTTAAAAGAAGTTTTGTTTTACGTTCTGGGCCTAGACGTTTACAAATTAACAGACCCCATGTTCTTTGCTATCATTCTAACGCTGGTTTGTTTCTTTTGTCCGGCTAGTGT
This sequence comes from Nerophis ophidion, assembly GCF_033978795.1. Taxonomy (NCBI): domain Eukaryota; kingdom Metazoa; phylum Chordata; class Actinopteri; order Syngnathiformes; family Syngnathidae; genus Nerophis; species Nerophis ophidion. The sequence continues at coordinate 23,455,416 of NC_084611.1, read as the reverse complement.
TTACGACTGAGTTCTTTGAGTATCCTTCATCATATCTTTTATAATGATTGTGAAAGATAGGCAACATTCCCAAAAAAAAGTGCAGTTCCCCTTTAACTCCCTTCTAAAATACATTTATTTTTATTTTTTCTACCATCGATGCACTCCAAAATGTTCCATTCTTTTAATTTGTGAAGCAAATAAACAGTCTCCTCTTCATTACAATTGTATCTATGTTTTTGTTGCATGTTATCTGCTTCCAGAATATATCGTGCACGTTGAGACTGACACTTACGCGATACGAAGGGAGGGTCCTCTCCAGCAGCATATACTGGTTTCCAATCAAATAATCCAGGTGATTTTTCAAAAAACGAAAACAATCGGATTAAGGTGTTTCCTTGGGTTGTAGGATGCTAATTTAGAACAGAAATATTTGAGAAATCAGACTAATTATGTGCATGGACACGCACTGACTGATTCTCAAACAGTGGTAAGTGTACTGCAAGTAATCCATCCATCCATCCATTTTCTACCGCTTATTCCCTTTTAGGTCGCGGGGGGCGCTGGCGCCTATCTCAGCTACAATCGGGCGGAAGGCGGGGTACACCCTGGACAAGTCGCCACCTCATCGCAGGGCCAACACAGATAGACAGACAACATTCACACTCACATTTACACACTAGGGCCAATATTTGAATAAAGTATAGTTTTATTTTCCTACATTCAAACAATGTTACCGTTTAACAGTGGCCAAAAAATGTAAATATACTTGTTATATAAAATGACTGCCTTGTTTTAATGAATAATTTGGCCTACAATGCAGCTGTATTTTAATGTTACTATGGGGATACTTGGATAGCCACATTTTTTCTGAGGTTTGTACTTGGTGAAAAAACCTTAAAGAACTACTATATTAGAACATTGGTATACTGGCCATATGAATAACTACTGAGACACAAAGAAGTGGTAGGATTAAACGAGTCATACCAAAGACTATAACAAGTCATACCAAAGACTATAAATCTGGGACCCATTACATCCCTACTCGGGACTCAGCATCAAGGGTTGGAATTGAGGGTTAAATCACCACAATGATTCCCAAGCACAGCCACCGCTGCTGCTCACTGCTCCCTTCACCTCCCAGGGGGTGGAACAAAGGGATGGGTCGAAAGCCGAGGGTAATTTCACCACACTTCATGTGTGTGTGACTATCAGTGGTACTCTAACTTTAACTTTTAAATAAACTCCTCATTTTCAAATATGTTAAAGGCCTACTGAAACCCACTACTACCGACCACGCAGTCTGATAGTTTATATATCAATGATGGAATATTAACATTGCAACACATGCCAATACGGCCGGTTTAGTTTACTAAATTGCAATTTTAAATTTCCCGCGGAGTTTCTTGTTGAAAACGTTGCGGAATGATGACACGTGCGCGTGAAGTCACGGACTGTCAGGAAATAGTAGCGCAGCACCATTTGCGGCTAAAAGTTGTCTCTTTTCATCGCACAATTAAACAGTATTCTGGACATCTGTGTTGCTGAATCTTTTGCAATGTGTTCAATTAATAATGAAGAAGACAAAGTAGAAAGATGGAGTTAGGAAGCTTAAGCCTTTAGCCACACAAACACACAGTGATTCCTTGTTTAAAATTCCCGGAGGTGAAGCTTTACTATGGATCAGAGCGGTCAAGCGAACATGGTTCCCGACCACTTGTCAACCGGCAGGTTTCGGTGAGAAAATTGTGATAAAAAGTCACCTCTTACCGGAGATCAGCTGAACTTGCGCCGTCCATGCAGCTGCTGTCGACTTCCCTCAGAGACTGGCCTCAAGACACCCGTGGACACACTCCTCCCACTATCAGGTACTATTTAATCTCACTAAAACACGAGCAACACAATAAAAAATAAGAAATTTCCCAGACTTATCCTAGTAAATGTGTCTAAAAACATCCTCTAAATCCGTCCCAATACAATCACCTTTTTCTTTTTAAACTTTATTTTATTTTTATTTTTTTTTCTAGTCCTTCGTTATCAATGTCATCCTCCACAAATCTTTCATCCTCGCTCAAATTAATGGGGTAATTGTTGTTTTCTCGGTTCGAATAGCTCTTGCTGCTGGAGGCACCCATCCATCCATCCATCCATCATCTTCCGCTTATCCGAGGTCGGGTCGCGGGGGCAACAGCCTAAGCAGGGAAACCCGGACTTCCCTCTCCCCAGCCACTTCGTCTAGCTCTTCCCGGGGGATCCCGAGGCGTTCCCAGGCCAGCCGGGAGACATAGTCTTCCCAACGTGTCCTGGGTCTTCCCCGTGGCCTCCTACCGGTTGGACGTGCCCTAAACACCTCCCTAGGGAGGCGTTCGGGTGGCATCCTGACCAGATGCCCGAACCACCTCATCTGGCTCCTCTCGATGTGAAGGAGCAGCGGCTTTACTTTGAGTCCCTCCCGGATGGCAGAGCGTCTCACCCTATCTCTAAGGGAGAGACCCGCCACACAGCGGAGGAAACTCATTTCGGCCGCTTGTACCCGTGATCTTATCCTTTCGGTCATGACCCAAAGCTCATGACCATAGGTGAGGATGGGAACGTAGATCGACCGGTAAATTGAGAGCTTTGCCTTCCGGCTCAGCTTCTTCTTCACCACAACGGATCGGTACAACGTCCACATTACTGAAGACGCCGCACCGATCCGCCTGTCGATCTCACGATCCACTCTTCCCTCACTCGTGAACAAGACTCCTAGGTACTTGAACTCCTCCACTTGGTGCAGGGTCTCCTCCCCAACCCGGAGATGGCACTCCACCCTTTTCCGGGCGAGAACCATGGACTCGGACTTGGAGGTGCTGATTCTCATTCCGGTCGCTTCACACTCGGCTGCGAACCGATCCAGCGAGAGCTGAAGATCCCGGTCAGATGAAGCCATCAGGACCACATCATCTGCAAAAAGCAGAGACCTAATCCTGCGGTTACCAAACCGGAACCCCTCAACGCCTTGACTGCGCCTAGAAATTCTGTCCATAAAAGTCATGAACAGAATCGGTGACAAAGGACAGCCTTGGCGGAGTCCAACCCTCACTGGAAATGTGTTCGACTTACTGCCGGCAAGGCGAACCAAGCTCTGGCACTGATCGTACAGGGAACGGACCGCCACAATAAGACAGTCCGATACCCCATACTCTCTGAGCACTCCCCACAGGACTTCCCGAGGGACACGGTCGAATGCCTTCTCCAAGTCCACAAAGCACATGTAGACTGGTTGGGCAAACTCCCATGCACCCCCAAAAACCCCGCCGAGAGTACAGAGCTGGTCCACCGTTCCACGACCAGGACGAAAACCACACTGCTCCTCCTGAATCCGAGGCCCGACCATCCGACGTAGCCTCCTCTCCAGTACACCCGAATAAACCTTACCGGGAAGGCTGAGGAGTGTGATCCCACCTTATCGTGGTAGAGGAGTTTGCGTGTCCCAATGATCCTAGGAGCTATGTTGTCCGGGGGCATAAAGCCCCCTGGTAGGGTCTCCCAAGGCAAACAGGTTCTAGGTGAGGGATCAGACAAAGAGCAGCTCGAAGACCTTTATGAAGATGAAAAATCATGGACCCAGATTTCCCTCGCCCGGACGCGGGTCATCGGGGCCCCCCTCTGGAGCCAGGCCCGGAGGTGGGGCACGATGGTGAGCGCCTGGTGGCCGGGCCTGTTCCCATGGGGCCCGGCCGGGCACAGCCCGAAGAGGCAACGTGGGTCACCCCTCCAATGGGCTCACCACCCATAGCATGGGCCATAGAGGTCGGGTGCATTGTGAGCTGGGCGACAGCCGAAGGCAGGGCACTTGGCGGTCCGATCCTCGGCTACAGAAGCTAGCTCTTGGGACGTGGAACGTCACGTCACTGGGGGGGAAAGAGCCTGAGCTAGTGCGCGAAGTCGAGAAATTCCGGCTGGATATAGTCGGACTCACTTCGACGCACAGCAAGGGCTCTGGAACCACTTCTCTCGAGAGGGATTGGACCCTCTTCCACTCTGGCGTTGCCGGCAGTGAGAGGCGACGGGCTGGGGTGGCAATTCTTGTTTCCCCCCGGCTCAAAGCCTGTACGTTGGAGTTCAACCCGGTGGACGAAAGGGTAGTCTCCCTCCGCCTTCGGGTGGGGGGACGGGTCCTGACTGTTGTTTGTGCTTATGCACCAAACAGCAGTTCAGAGTACCCACCCTTTTTGGGAACACTCGAGGGAGTACTGGAAAGTGCTCCCCCGGGTGATTCCCTTGTCCTACTGGGAGACTTCAACGCTCACGTTGGCAACGACAGTGAAACCTGGAGAGGCGTGATTGGGAAGAATGGCTGCCCGGATCTGAACCCGAGTGGTGTTTTGTTATTGGACTTTTGTGCTCGTCACAGTTTGTCCATAACAAACACCATGTTCAAACATAAGGGTGTCCATATGTGCACTTGGCACCAGGACACCCTAGGCCGCAGTTCCATGATCGACTTTGTAGTTGTGTCATCGGATTTGCGGCCTCATGTTTTGGACACTCGGGTGAAGAGAGGGGCGGAGCTTTCTACCGATCACCACCTGGTGGTGAGTTGGCTGCGATGGTGGGGGAGGATGCCGGACAGACCTGGGAGGCCCAAACGCATTGTGAAGGTCTGCTGGGAACGTCTGGCAGAGTCTCCTGTCAGACAAAGTTTCAACTCCCACCTCCGGAAGAACTTTGAACATGTCACGAGGGAGGTGCTGGACATTGAGTCCGAGTGGACCATGTTCCGCACCTCTATTGTCGAGGCGGCAGATCGGAGCTGTGGCCGCAAGGTAGTTGGTGCCTGTCGGGGCGGCAATCCTAAAACCCCTTGGTGGACACCAGCGGTGAGGGATGCCGTCAAGCTGAAGAAGGAGTCCTATCGGGTCCTTTTGGCTCATAGGACTCCGGAGGCAGTGGACAGGTACCGACAGGCCAAGCGGTGTGCAGCTTCAGCGGTCGCGGAGGCAAAAACTCGGACATGGGAAGAGTTCGGGGAAGCCATGGAAAACGACTTCCGGACGGCTTCGAAGCGATTCTGGACCACCATCCGCCGCCTCAGGAAGGGGAAGCAGTGCACTACCAACACCGTGTATGGTGCGGATGGTGTTCTGCTGACCTCGACTGCGGATGTTGTGGATAGGTGGAAGGAATACTTCGAAGACCTCCTCAATCCCACCAACACGTCTTCCTGTGAGGAAGCAGTGCCTGGGGAATCTGTGGTAGACTCTCCTATTTCTGGGGATGAGGTCGCTGAGGTAGTTAAAAAGCTCCTCGGTGGCAAGGCCCCAGGGGTGGACGAGATCCGCCCGGAGTTCCTTAAGGCTCTGGATGCTGTGGGGCTGTCTTGGTTGACAAGACTTTGCAGCATCGCGTGGACATCGGGGGCGGTACCTCTGGATTGGCAGACCGGGGTGGTGGTTCCTCTCTTTAAGAAGGGGGACCGGAGGGTGTGTTCCAACTAGCTGGAGGCACCCATTATAAACAATATGAGGACGTGAGGAGCCCTCACCTTTGTGACGTCATCGTCTGCGACATCCGGGAAAGGCAAGGCTTTTTTATCAACACCAAAAGTTGCGAATTTTATCGTGGATGTTCTCTACTAAATCTTTCCAGCAAAGATGTGGCAATATCGCGAAATGATCAAGTATGACACATAAAATGGACCTGCTATCCCCGTTTGAATAAGAAAATCTCATTTCAGTAGGCCTTTGAACTGTATAATGTGGAAACATGGGATGCACTCAAATGTCACTTGTTAAAAACTTGTTTGAAATAAACTAAACCATTACCACAAGTTTAGAATAATTTTGATAAATGAAGAGTCATGAGGCAGGATTATAGTAAATAAGATAAATGACTTAAAAAAATAACTAAAAACTAAAAACATGACATAAAAATAATATTGATTTTTTTCTTGTCTCAACAGTTTTATTGTCTTAGGTCAATAAAGTAAGTTGTGTTTAAATAATGATATGCACACTAACCACTAATGACGTACGTAGTTTATGTTTTCAGGTACAGATACTGTTCAGTTAGTACATTTTGGATGAGTACTGAACGGTATGAGAACATCCATCCATCCATCCATCCATTTACTACCGCTTATTCCCTTTGGGATCACGGGGGGCACTGGTGCCTATCTCAGCTACAATCGGGCGGAAGGCGGGGTACACCCTGGACATTCGCCATCTCATCGCAGGGCCAACACAGATAGACAGACAAGATTCACACTCACATTCACACACTAGGGGCAATTTAGTATTGCCAATCAACCTATCCCCAGGTGCATGTCTTTGAAAGTGGGAGGAAGCCGGAGTAACCAGAGCGAACCCACGCATTCACGGGGAGAACATGCAAACTCCACACAAAAATATCCCGAGCCCGGGATTGAACCCTGACTACTCAGGACCTTCGTATTGTGAGGCAGACGCACTAACCCCTCTTCCACCGCGAATCCCCTGGTATGACAACATCCATCCATTTTCTACCGCTTATTCCTTTTTGGGGTCACAGGGGGCGCTGGTGCCTATCTCAGCTACAATCAGGCGGAAGGCGGGGTACACCCTGGACAAGTCGCCACCTCATCGCAGGGCCAACACAGATGGACAGACAAAATTCACACTCACATTCACATACTAGGGCCAATTTAGTGTTGCCAATCAACCTATCCCAGGTGCATGTCTTTGGAAGTGGGAGGAAGCCGGAGTACCCGGAGGGAACCCACGCATTCACGGGGAGAATATGCAAACTCCACACAGAAAGATGCCGAGCTCGGTGTCACGCCAAATTTGTGCCCAGCGAAATAAGTGCTCAGGGGGGGTGTGCGCATGCGCGCACCTGCGCAGTCCAGTGCGCCAGGCAGTTTTTTGGCAGGGCGGCGTCATTGACAAACCAACGTGTGTGTAGCGAGAGAGACCATCATAGTAGTGATTTAGCGAGACTCTGAAGATTTGGTTGGAGTTAGGGTTAGGGTTACTTTTTTTCTTTTAGCTAACAATATCAGCAAATTCAAGTTTAACTAATGAGTACTGTATTTCCTTGAATTGGCGCAGGGCATATAGTATGCGCCTGCCTTGAATTACTGCCGGGTCAAACTCGCTTCGCAAAATAATTACCGAATGCTCAGTATTACCGCCTGGTCAAACTCGTGACGTAAAGAGTGACACTTCCCCTGTCATCATTTTCAAAATGGAAGAGGCTGATTTCAATACCGGTAATTTGAAATCGCATTAAGCAGGGGTCGGGAACGTTTTTGACTGAGAGAGCCATACAATAATAATAATAATAATAATAATGGATTAGATTTATATCGCGCTTTTCTATTGTTGTATACTCAAAGCGCTCACAGAGAAGTGGGAACCCATCATTCATTCACACCTGGTGGTGGTAAGCTACATCAGTAGCCACAGCTGCCCTGGGGTAGACTGACGGAAGCGTGGCTGCCAGTTTGCGCGTACGGCCCCTCCGTAGGCGCAGGTTTTCTGGCACGGCCGCTCTACCCACTACGCCATACCGCCCTCAAGCCAAATATTTTAAAAAGTATTTCCGTGAGAACCATATAATATTTTTTTAACACTGAATATAATTAAATGCGTGCATTTTTAAGTAAGACCAACATTTTTAGAGTATAACAAGTCTCTTATTCTTTTTACTAACATTGTTATTCTGAAGCTAACCAACAATTAATAAAATACTTCTTACCATTAATGCGACTTCTTGAACAGGTGCGGTAGGAACCGGATGGATGGATTAAAATGCATGAGAATGTTTTATATTTTGAACGTTATTTTTGACACTGTGATTACCAGCGGAATTATTCATTACTTACCGTGTTAAGCAATGTCAGCTAAGATTTATCTGAGAGCCAGGTGCGGTCATCAAAAGAGCCACATCTGGCTCTATAGCCATAGGTTCCCTACCTCTGGCATAAAGGGAAGAAGATTAAGAGCTATTCAGTAAGATTTAAGGTCCAAGCTTACATCACACTCAAATTTGTACTGCATGCCTTTGGTAAGTGCCGGAGTGAGAAGAGGTTTTAACATAATTAGCGCCTGCTTACTTTTACCGCAGGCCTTTGGTAAGCGCAGGAGTGAGAAGAGGTTTTAAATTAATTATCGCCCCGGCAGCAATTCAAGGAAATACGGTATACCTCGTATGCACTCTCACTGAGGCCACAGGGGCAATTATTTGGCAATAGGGTGGGCATATATTTCGCACGTAAAGCACTAAATATATGCCCCAACATGCTTGGGCACTTATTTCGCAGCAAGCACTTATTTCGCTTGACACCGGGATTGAACCCTGACTACTCAGGACCTTCGTAATTGTGAGGCAGACGCACAAACCCCTCTTCCACCGTGAAGCCCCTGGTAAGACAACATAATAAAGTTAAAAAATAATTGCATCATGCATACGTTATGTTACAGTTGGTTTTGTTTGTATACATATTTAAGGTATATGACAAACTTTATTTTGGAATGAGGTCACCCCCCTCTGTGTTGATGGCTTCTATATCGGCCAGTGGATGTCCACCACACCACCACACCCAGTCTGTCTGTCTGTCAGACACTCACTGACGTTCTACTCCAAACATCAACTCAATCGTTATCGTTGCCGTCCAAAAAGTATATTTTGGCCTATTCAAAAGAACAATGATTATACTGTAGCACATAAAAGTGTATGAACATGTTCTAACTTTAGGCAGCAACAGTTGTTATTTCGACTATGTTGTCATGTTGCCAGCTAACTTCGACAGTGACCCTCCCGCTTTGTCTGTGTCCTGACTCCTATTCCTCATTTATCTGCCACTTTTGCAAACGCTTTTGGTTTAAAAGAAAAACACTAAACCACCATCGTTCTCGCCTTACCTGAGCACAACTTTGAAATAGTTTGTGGGGAAGATAGTTTTGCTTGTAGCCGCGGTGTTCCAGCCCAGGAAAGGAAACCCGGAAGTGACTGCAGGTGGGACAACCCTCCAGTTTGGTTGTCGCCCCCGGACGCCATTACGGCTCTGTTGTCAATAGACAAGCCTTAGAATTTTAGAGCCAGAATGGCGACTGAGGCGTTACAGTTTCTTGTCGCGTTGATTTATTTTATTTGGACATTGTTTAGCTCAGTGGTCACCAACCTTTTTGAAACCAAGAGCTATTTCTTGGGTACTGATTAATGCGAAGGGCTACCAGTTTGATACACACTTAAATAAATTGCCAGAAATAGCCAATTTGCTCAATTTACCTTTTAATAAATACATCTATATATATTTAAAAAAAATGGTATTTCTGTCTGTCATTCCGTCGTACATATTTTTCCTTTTACGTAAGGATTTTTGTAGAGGATAAATGATGAAAAAACACTTAATTGAACGGGTTAAAAGAGGAGAAAAAAGAAAAAAAATGAAAAGATTTTTTTGAAACATAGTTTATCTTCAATTTCGACTCTTTAAAATTCAAAATTCAACCGAAAAAAAGAAGAGAAAAACTAGCTAATTCGAATCTTTTTGAAAAATTTTAAAAAAGATTTTATGGAACATCATTAGTATTTTTTCCGGATTAAGATGAATTTTAGAATTTTGATGACATGTTTTAAATATGTTAAAATCCAATCTGCACTTTGTTAGAATAAAACAAATTGGACTAAGCTATATTTAAAACAAAGAAAAATCATTATTTCTTCTAGATTTTCCAGAACAAAATATTCAAAAGAAATTCAAAATACTTTGAAATAAGATTTAAAATCGTTTCTAAAGATGTTCTAGATTTGCCAGAATAAGTTTTTTGAATTTTAATCATAATAAGTTTGAAGAAATACCTCACAAATATTCTTCGTCAAAAAAACAGAAGCTAAAATGAAGAATTAAATTAAAATTTATTTATTATTCTTTACTTGAACATTGATTTAAATTGTCAGGAAATAAGAAAAAGGAATTTAAAAGGTAAAAAAGGTATATGTGTTTCAAAATCCTAAAATCCTTTTTAAGGTTGTATTTATTCTCTAAAATTGTCCGTCTGAAAGTTATAAGAAGCAAAGTAAAAAAATAAATTAATTTATTTAAACAAGTGAAGACCAAGTCTTTAAAATATTTTCTTGGATTTTCAAATTCTATTTGAGTTTTGTCTCTCTTAGAATTAAAAATGTCGAGCAAAGCGAGACCAGCTTGCTAGTAAATAAATAAAATTAAAAAAATAAAGGCAGCTCACTGGTAAGTGCTGCTATTTGAGCTGTTTTTAGAACAGGCCAGCAGGTGACTCATCTGGTCCTTACGGGCTACCTGGTGTCCGCGGACACCGCGTTGGTGACCCCTGACTTAGCTGTTTATATTTTGTATGTATATTAATTTTGTTCAAGAATACTATATTATTCGTCTTAGTATTATTATTCAGATTCAGTCAGATAAAAAAAAATCCTGAATTCAGTCAACATTAAAACTTTCTCTACTACTTTAGAACAGACCTGGGTAAAATACGGCCCGTTATGATTTTCAATCCGGACCGCCAAACGTTCTACATAATTTTTTTAGACCTTTAAAGGCCTACTGAAATGAGATTTTCTTATTTAAACGGGGATAGCAGGTCCACTCTATGTGTCATACTTGATCATTTCGGGATATTGCCATATTTTTGCTGAAAGGATTTAGTAGAGAACATCGACGATAAGGTTCGCAACTTTTGGTGCTGATAAAAAAGCTTCGCCTTTACCGGAAGTCGCAGACAATGACGTCACAAGGGTGAGGGCTCCTCACGTCTTCACATTGTTTATAATGGGAACCTCCAGCAGCAAGAGCTATTCGGACCGAGAAAATGACGATTTCCCCATTAATTTGAGCGAGGATGAAAGATTTGTGGCTGATGATATTGTAGTAGTGGGTTTCAGTAGGCCTTTAACATCGCCCTCATAATAATGTGCAGTGCTGTTTTTAAATTACTGTAAGTCTTGAACTATACAAAGTATTTCATTGGTCTAAATCTGCGCTTTTGGGTGTTATATGAGTTATTACGGTAATCAACGTCACGGTAGCTCAGCCAAGGAACAAACCTTAGTGAATGGGGTTTGTTTTCAGAGCAGCCAGCCCGAAATGCATGTTTCAGAAAGGATGCAAAATCATATTTTTACGTTATAATATATCATATTGAAGGTGTTTATTACACTTTGCATTCATATTTTGCTGTTTGTTACATTTTTGGTGTGTTTTGCATGATTGTAAAAGATACGTGGGTCTTCCCCGTGGCCTCCTACCGGTCGGACATGTCCGAAACCCTTGCCTAGGGAGGCGTTCGGGTGGCATCCTGACCAGATGCCCGGACCACCTCATCTGGCTCCTCCCCATGTGGAGGAGCAGCGGCTTTACTTTGAGCTCATCCCGGATGACAGAGCTTCTCACCCTATCTCCAAGGGAGAGCCCCGCCACCCAGCGGAGGAAGCTCCTTTTGGCCGCTTGTACCCGTGATCTTGTCCTTTTGGTCATGACCCAAAGCTCATGACCATAGGTGAGGATGGGAATGTAGATTGACCGGTAATTTCAGAAATTTGCCTTCCGGCTCAGCTCGCTCTTCACCACAACGGCTCGATACAGCGTCCGCATTACTGAAGACGCTGCACCGATCCGCCTGTCGACCTCACGATCCACTCTTCCCTCACTCGTGAACAAAACTCCAAGGTACTTTAACTCCTCCCCTTGGGGCAAGATCTCCTCCCCAACCCGGGGATGGCACTCCACCTTTTACCGGGAGAGAACCATGGACTCGGACTTGGAGGTGCTGATTCTTATCCCAATCGCTTCACACTCGGCTGCAAACCGATCCAGTGAGAGCTGAAAATCTTGGCCATATGAAGCCATCAGGACCACATCATCTGCAAAAAGCAGAGACCTAATCCTGCAGCCACCAAACCAGATGCCCTCAACGCCCTGACTGCGCCCAGAAATTCTGTCCATAAAATGATGAACAGAATCGGTGACAAAGGGCAGCCTTGGCGGAGTCCAACCCTCACTGGAAACGGGTCTGACTTACTGCCGGCAATGCGGACCATGCTCTGACACTGATCATACAGGGAGCGGACCGCCACAATTAGACAGTCCGTTACCCCATAATCTCTGAGCACTCCACACAGGACTTCCCGGGGTACACGGTCGAATGCCTTCTCCAAGTCCACAAACCACATGTAGACTGGTTGGGCAAACTCCCATGCACCCTCAAGGACCCTGCCAAGAGCATAGAGCTGGTCCACAGTCCCACGACCAGAACAAAAACTACACTCTTCCTCCTGAATACGAGGTTCGACTATCCGGCGTAGTCTCCTCTCCAGTACACCTGAATAGACTTTACCGGGAAGGCTGAGGAGCGTGATCCCACGAGGCGGAAGTCCAGATAGGTAAAGGCAGGCTCGAAAGTCCAGAGACAGGCGGAAGGTTAAGGGCTGGAGCGAGGCGTCGTGGTCAGAGGGCAGTCATGAGGTCGAAATCCAGAGAGGCAGCAGAGAGTCCAGAGGGGATCCGGGAAGAAGAGACACACACCTCGACAACGGGGAAGGAAGACGGAATGCTGGATGACGACACAACACAACACAAGCATGACGTGAAAGAACACAGAGAGCGATGAAGCACATGCAAGGAATGCTGGAGACGTAATCAGGCTTACTGTACGGGTACGAGTAGCTACGTTCTGGCACTGGAACGCAGGACGTGCTGGCTTGAGTCGGCCGGTCTCTCAGGTGTCGGCAATTGTGTTGATTGCAAATTGTCTGCAGCCCCACGGAGGCGCGACCGCAGAAAGAGAGACGGCAGGGGTATGATCCGTAACAGAAATGATATCAATACAAAAAAATTGCATTTAGTTTATATAATAATAAATGATAAATGATAAATGGGTTGTACTTGTATAGCGCTTTTCTACCTTCAAGGTACTCAAAGTGCTTTGACACTATTTCCACATTTACCCATTCACACACACATTCACACACTGATGGAGGGAGCTGCCATGCAAGGCGCCAACCAGCACCCATCAGGAGCAAGGGTGAAGTGTCTTGCTCAGGACACAACGGACGTGACGAGGTTGGTACTAGGTGGGAATTGAACCAGGGACGCCCGGGTTGCGCACGGCCACTCTCCCCACTGCGCCACGCCGATCCCCATAATGAGTCATATATTGGAATATGGTATCAATACATCCATCCATTTTCTACAGCTTTTCCCTTTTGGAATCACGGGGGCTATCCATTATTTTAATTTGTTTTGAATATTAAATGAACCTAAAATATGACTTTTTATATGCTTGTGGAACACATTGGACACAATGTGTTGTCAAGCGCATGAGATGTGGTACATGTGTAAGCTACTGTGACACAATTTTTCATTTTTTAAATGTTTTTATTTTTATTTTTATAAATGACTGTGATGATAATGTCAATTAGGGATTTCTAGTCACTGCTACGTTGGAATTCTTATTAACATCGGTACTGTTGTTAATATTATTTATTTTTGTTTGACTACCTTTGGATTATTTTGTGTCATGTTTATGTGTCCTCTCAATTGCTCTGTTTATTGCTATTCTGAATGTTGCTGGGCCGGGTTTGGTTTTGGAATTGGAATTGTATTAATATGGTATTATTGTGTTTTATTTAGTTGAATTGAACAAATAAAAAAACTAAAAAAAACTAGAGGTTTCTATGTGTCCAACTTGTCATGTGGTGTGGCCCAGGGTTTTGTTCTGGGGCCTGTTTTATTTTTGTTGTATCTGATTCCGCTTGGGTGGTTGATCAGTCGTGATCAACCAACAATATTCAACTCCTTCAATGATTCAGAGTTACACTATTTATCTGACTTCTTGGAGTGTGTATCCTGTATTAAAAACTGGTTGTCCTCAAATTTCCTCCAGATAAATTCAAACAAAACGGAAACTGATAATTTCCCCCGATAAAAAAATCCCCTGATCAGGAACTCCCTTGGTGTTCTGGATGCATCTGTTAAAAGCAGTCCCAGAAACATTGGGATTGTGTTGGATCAGTCCATGTCTTTGGAGGGTCACTGTCATCAACTGACCAAAAACTGTTTTTATCATCTCTGTCAGGGTTATTTGTTGTTGTCGAACCCCGAGATGCAGAGATGGAGGCAGGCATGGAGTGAGCAAACATGATTTCAATATAAATACTAAGACAAAACCAAACAAAGGGTTCAAACCAAAAGTGTGCACGTGGCCGGATAAAAAAACAAAAGGCCTTTAGCTGAGAAGCTAACAAGAAACAAAAAGGAACTTTAGCATAGAAGCTAAAGGATAACAAACAGAAAAACTGGAAATAGCTATGGCTAACAAAAACAGCTTACCGCTACGACGACCAGGACAAGATGTAGCACGACAGGTAATAGCTGAAATGATGCCAGACATGACAGGTAGCAAAGACACAAGCGTGACATGAGACAACGACAATACAAATGACAATACAATGATCCAGCAACTGACACAAGACAAAGGAGGTACAAATAGGAGGCGGCTGATTGACAAGAGGTGTGGCCAGATGCCAATCAGCCGCAGCTGAAGGGGAACACAGCACTCAGGGAACAAGACAAGAAGCTGACAAAATAAGAGCACTAGACAGGAACTAAGGACAGGAAATACTAAACACACAGAGTAGAAACTAAAACACAAACAAACTGTCAGTGGCAACTGTGACAATCTCAGAAATATTTCTCAAGTGAGAAATGTATTCAATCAATCAATGTTTACTTATATAGCCCTAAATCACTAGTGTCTCAAAGGGCTGCACACACCACAACACAAACCACTACGACATCCTCGGTAGGCCCACATAAGGGCAAGGAAAGCTCACACCCAGTGGGACGTCGGTGACAATGATGACTATGAGAACCTTGGAGAGGAGTAAAGCAATGGATGTCGAGCGGGTCTAACATGATACTGTGAAAGTTCAATCCATAATGGATCCAACACAGTCGCAAGAGTCCAGTCCAAAGCGGATCCAACACAGCAGCGAGAGTCCCGTTCACAGCGGAGCCAGCAGGAAAACATCCCAAGCGGAGGCGGATCAGCAGCGCAGAGATGTCCCCAGCCGATACACAGGCAAGCAGTACATGGCCACCGGATCGGACCGGACCCCCTCCACAAGGGAGAGTGGGACATAGGAGAAACAGAAAAGAAATGGCAGATCAACTGGTCTAAAAAGGGAGCCTATTTAAAGGCTAGAGTATACAAATTAGTTTTAAGGTGAGACTTAAATGCTTCTACTGAGGTGGCATCTCGAACTTTTACCGGGAGGGCATTCCAGAGTACTGGAGCCCCAAATCAAAACGCTCTATAGCCCACAGACTTTTTTTGGGC
Source organism: Nerophis ophidion (assembly GCF_033978795.1). Taxonomy (NCBI): domain Eukaryota; kingdom Metazoa; phylum Chordata; class Actinopteri; order Syngnathiformes; family Syngnathidae; genus Nerophis; species Nerophis ophidion. Next base: position 23,440,096 of record NC_084611.1, on the reverse strand, counting down.
TTTGGGAATCACTAATAAGCCGGAGTCCTTTGAACGCAGATTTCTTGCCGGGACATATGGTACAATACAATCGGCAAGATAGGATGGAGCTAGACCGTGTAGTATTTTATACGTAAGTAGTAAAACCTTAAAGTCACATCTTAAGTGCACAGGAAGCCAGTGCAGGTGAGCCAGTACAGGCGTAATGTGATCAAACTTTCTTGTTCTTGTCAAAAGTCTAGCAGCCGCATTTTGTACCAACTGTAATCTTTTAATGCTAGACATGGGGAGACCCGAAAATAATACGTTACAGTAGTCGAGGCGAGACGTAACAAACGCATGGATAATGATCTCAGCATCTTTAGTGGACAGAATGGAGCGAATTTTAGCGATATTACGGAGATGAAAGAAGGCCATTTTAGTAACGCTTTTAATGTGTGACTCAAAGGAGAGAGTTGGGTCGAAGATAATACCCAGATTCTTTACCGTATCGCTTTGTTTAATTGTTTGGTTGTCAAATGTTAGAGTTGTATTATTAAATAGAGGTCGGTGTCTAGCAGGACCGATAATCAGCATTTCCGTTTTTATGGCGTTGAGTTGCAAAAAGTTAGCTGACATCCATTGTTTAATTTCATTAAGACACGCCTCCAGCTGACGACAATCCGGCGTGTTGGTCAGCTTTAGGGGCATGTAGAGTTGGGTGTCATCAGCATAACAGTGAAAGTTAACACCGTATTTGCGTATGATGTCACCTAGCGGCAGCATGTAGATGCTGAAGAGTGCAGGGCCAAGACCGAACCCTGGGGAACTCCACACGTTACCTTAACGTAGTCCGAGGTAACATTGTTATGGGAGACGCACTGCATCCTATCAGTAAGATATGAGTTAAACCAAGACAGGGCTAAGTCTGACATACCAATACATGTTTTGATACGTTCTAATAAAATATTATGATCGACAGTATCGAAAGCAGCGCTAAGATCGAGGAGCAGCAACATAGATGACGAATCAGAATCCATCGTTAGCAATAGATCATTAGTCAATTTTGGATCTCGAAATTATCATTCACGCGTTCAATTGCAATTCTCTTTTCACTCTCTTCAACAAGTCAACGCTAAAGAGTCTTCAGACTGTACAAAATGCGGCTTCCAGACTTTTGACCGGTGTACCCAGAATAGCCCATACCACCTCCGTTTTATCCAGTCTTCATTGGCTTCCCATTAGATTCCGCATTGTGTTTAAGATTTTAGTCCTGACATTCCGTGCGTTGAATGGTGGGGCCCCTCAGTACATCACTGACTCGCTATGCCCCTACTCTTCAGGGTGCAGCCCACAGGCCAGGGTCTTCTAAAGATCCCCAAAACTTGTTTTAACCTAAAGGCTTAATGGCCACATGCGTGGACAGCACCTTTTAGCTCTTATTTCCAAAATTGTGTACACTACTGAATTGGGGTCTTAGGGCCGCCTGTGTGGACATTTATACCGCCATCTGGTGGTGTCAGAAGAGTAAAACATGCAAAGGAATTTGGGGGAAAAAAAGTGTAAAAATAAGAATTAGCATGCGCCCTCCGCCCGATTGTAGCTGAGATAGGCGCCAGCGCCCCCCGCGACCCCGAAAGGGAATAAGCGGTAGAAAATGGATGGATGGATGTTACTAAACATGAAGTACATGTTTGTTACTCTACTAAGTACATCATATCAAAAGATGATTCTTAGTTTTCATTCTAATTAGGGTCCAAAAAGCCCAAATAGCAAAAAGAAAAAAGAAAAAAAAAGCATGTAAACAAACAGCTTGGGCCGTAAGAGGTTAAAAGCCGTTTAGACCTGGCATTCCAGGCTATAACTCCCAGACTCTGAAACAATTTGCACTAGTCCCTTTGTGATCTTGACTGTGTTGAAACTTTTAAGAAACATTTGAGAACTTCTCTTTTCAGTAAAGCTTTTAGTTAATGCACCTTTTAACTATCATTTTAAACCACTTTGTATCCTTTTTTATGATGTTTCCCCAGTTTTTTAAATGTGATTGTTGCTTAACTTTACCTATATCACTGGTTCTTAACCTGGGTTCGATCGAACCCTAGGGGTTCGGTGAGTCGGCTTCAGGGGTTCGGCGTTGGTCAAGACACACTCGAATCATCGTGTAAATCAAAACTTCTCCCTGTCGCCGTATTATGGACACCCCCAAACAATGTTCCCTTTAATTTTCCATCTGTGTGAGCAAACGCAAAAACTCCTTGAGCATTCATAGGAGCACATGTGAGCGAAGTCAGACGTGCACACTGTGGCCACACCTGTCCCAAACCTGACTAAATAACAACTTAAATGTTGTATCATTATAATCAAATGACAGCAGTTATTTCCATATTTTCAAATTTAAGTGTTTTGGCCGATACAAAATATTGTTTTTCATGAGCTGTGTAATAGTATTGTATGTCTGGGTGGGGTTCCTGCTTTGGAAATGATTTGTACCCCTTTCAGATTTCACATTTAGTTCCCACTAAAACATTAACATGTTGCACAATGAGATGTAAACATGGGATCATGTGTACATACATTCCTGTAACTTTCTGTTTGTAAAAAATCTTTAATACAAAGCACCAGTGATTGTCACACACACACACGAGGTGTCGCAAAATTATTCTCTGTATTCGACCCATCACCCTTTATAACCCCCTGGGAGATGAGGAGAGCAGTGAGCAGCAGCGGTGGCCGCGCCCGGGAATATTTTGGGGGGATTTAACCCCCAATTCCAACCCTTGATGCTGAGTGCCAAGCAGGGAGGTAATGGGTCCCATTTTTATAGTCTTTGGTATGACTCGGCCGAGAAGTAAGTTGTGAACCCACAATTTACCGATCTCAGGATTGCATCATTTCATGATTCACATTTATAAATTAAGATTAAATTGAGAAAAACTTTTTATTTTTCACTGAAGAAGGGTTCGGTGAATGCGCATATGAAACTGGTGGGGTTCCGTACCTCCAACAAGGTTAATAACCACCGAACTGATGTGTTTTGTACAGCGCTTTGTGATTGTATATGTGAAAAGCGCTTTATAAATAAAATTTGCTTACTTACTTTTACTAACTAAGCAAATTGTATTTATATGGGCAGCACTGTGAAAGAGGGGTTAGTGCGTCTGCCTCACAAAACGAAGGTCCTGGGTTTGATCCTGCTCTCTGGAAAAAAGACGACTTAATAGCTGGGCCCGATGCTGGCACAAAATGTCCTCTACAATCCGTGACGTAACGCGCAGGCGTCATCATACCGACATGTTTTCAGCAGGATTTTTCGGCGCGAAATTTAAAATTGCACTTTAGTAAAGTAAAAAGGCCGTATTGGCATGTGTTGCAATGTTAATATTTCATCATTGATATATAAACTATCAGACTGCGTGGTTGGTAGTAGTGGGTTTCAGTAGGCCTTTAAGGGGTGTCCAAACTTTTTCCACTAAGGACCGCACACTGAAAAATCAAAGCAAGCGGGGGAGGAGGGGTCAGTTTGATGTTTTACATTTTGAAAATCAACATAATATATGTATATAAAAATATACATTTAGAGGCCTACTGAAACCCACTACTACCGACCACGCAGTCTGATAGTTTATATATCAATGATTAAATATTAACATTGCAACACATGCCAATACGGCCTTTTTAGTTTACCAAATTGCAATTTTAAATTTCCCCCAAAGTTTCCTGTTGAAAACGTCGCAGAATGATGACACGTATGATGACGCGTGCGTTTGACGTCTCGGGTGGTAGCGGACATTTTTTCCAGCCCGATCCAAGCTATGAGTAGTCTGCTTTAATTGCATGATTACACAGTATTCTGGACACCTGTGTTGCTGAATATTTTGCAATTTGTTCAATTAATAATGGAGACGTCAAAGAAGAAAGATGTAGGTGGGAAGCGGTGTATTGCGGCTGCCTTTAGCCACACAAACACAGCCGGTGTTTCCTTGTTTAAAATTCCCGTAGTGAAGCTTTACTATGGAACTGAGCGGTCAAGCGAACATGGATCCCGACCAAATGTCAACCAGCAGTTTTCGGTGAAAATATTGTGGTAATAAGTCACCTCTTACCGTAGTTATGAGTGGAGCTTGCGTCCTCCTGCAGCTGCTGCGGAACATTACCTCCTCCCACCGGAGACACTGGCGGTCACCACACCTGTGACCACACCCCTCCGACTTTCAGGTACCATATAATCTCACTAACACAATAAGCAGATAAAGGATTTTCCTGAATTATCCTAATAAATGTGTCTAATAACATCTGAATCGCTCCCACTGTCCTCGCCTTTTTTTATTTATTTTTTTTCTAGTCCTTCACTTTCAATATCCTTAATCACGAATCTTTCATCATCGCTCAAATTAATGGGGAAATTGTCGCTTTCTCGGTCCGAATCACTCTAGCTGCTGGTGGCTATGACTGTAAACAATGTGAGGATGTGAGGAGCGCCACAACCCGTGACGTCACGCGCACATTGTCTGCTACTTCAGGTAAAGGCAGGGCTTTTCTCTTATCGACCAAAAGTTGCGAACTTTATCGTGGATGTTCTCTACTAAATCCTTTCAGCAAAAATATGGCAATATCGCGAAATGATCAAGTATGACACATAGAATGGACCTGCTATCCCCGTTTAAATAAGAAAATCTCATTTCAGTAGGTCTTTGGGCCTCCACTCAGGCTTGATCCCGGGGACCCCAATTGGTTTTGGTCGGAAAAAAAAATTCTAACAAATTGTCATTATTCAGTAATATTATTACTCAAGTTTTAAATCTCTAGATCTGGGGTGTCTAAACGTTTTCCACCGAGGGGCAGCACACTGAAAAATCAAAGCAAGTGGGTGTGGGGGTTGGCTATTTTGATATTTTTTATTTTAAAAACTAATACAATATATGTATAAACAATATACATTTAAGGCCTACTGAAACCCACTACTACCCACCACGCAGTCTGATAGTTTATACATCAATGATGAAATAGTAACATTGCAACACATGCCAATACGGCCTTTTTAGTTTACTAAATAGCAATTTTTTTCCGGGAGTTTCTTGTTGAAAACGTCGCTGAATGATGACGTGTACGCTTGACGTCACGGACTGTTAGGAAGTATGAGCGCTGCGCACACACACAGCTAAAAGTCGTCTGCTTTAACGGCATAATTACACAGTATTTTGGACATCTGTGTTGCTGAATCTTTTGCAATTTGTTCAATTAATAATGGAGAAGTCAAAGTAGAAGGATGGAGTTGGGAAGCTTTAGCCTTTAGCCACACAAACACATGGTGATTCCTTGTTTAAAATTACCGGAGGTGAAGCTTTCCTATGGATCAGAGCGGTCAAGCGAACATGGATCCCGACCAAATGTCAACCAGAAGTTTTCGGTGAGAAAATGGTGGTAAAAAGTCGCCACTTACCGGAGATCAGCTGAGCTTGTGCCGTCCATACAGCTGCCGTCGACTTCCATCAGACACTGGCCTCAAGACACCCGTGGACACACCCCTCCGACTATCAGGTACTGTTAAACTCACTAAAACACTAGCAACACAATAGAAAGACAAGGGATTTCCCAGAAAAGGTGTCTAAAAACATCTGAATCCATCCCAATGCAATCGCGATTTATTATTTTTATTTTTTTTCTAGTCCGTCGCTATCAATATCCTCAAACACGAATCTTTCATCCTCGCTCAAATTAATGGCGAAATTGTCGTTTTCTCGGTCCGAATAGCTCTTGCTGCTGGAGGCTCCCATTAAAAACAATGTGAGGATGTGAGAAGCTGTCACGCCAAAATTCTTCCCCCCTCCCCATTTACTTCCGGGGTCATGATTAATACGGATGTTTTGTTAACGCAATATTGTAAAAATATAACGCTATATTATAAAAATACAGAAGTTTTGTTAACGTTATATTATTAAAAAAAAAAAAAAATTAAAAACAATTTACAAACACAAGCTATGGGATGACGTAAGAGGAAATGTGACACTGGAAGTAAATGCGTCATCCCATAGCTTCTGTTTGTAAATTGTGTTTTTTATTTATTTTTTATAATACAACGTTAACAAAGCATCTGTATTTTTAAATAATATAGCGTTAACAAAACGTCTGTATTAATCAGGACCCCGGAAGTAAATGCGGGGGGAAGGTTTTTGTAGGGGGGAAGAAATTTGGCGTGACAGAGCTCTCAACGGGTGACGTCATCGTCTGCGACTTCCGGGAAAGGCAGGGCTTTTCTCTTATCGACCAAAAGTTGCGAACTTTATCGTGGATGTTCTCTACTAAATCCTTTCAGCAAAAATATGGCAATATCGCAAAATGATCAAGTATTACACATACAATGGACCTGCTATCCCCCGTTTAAATAAGAAAATCTCATTTCAGTAGGCCTTTGGGCCTCCACTCAGGCTTGATCCCGGGGACCCCAAGTGGTTTTGGTCGAAAAAAAAAATTCAAAAAAATTGTCATTATTCAGTATTATTATTACTCAAGTTTTAAATATCAGGGGTGTCCAAACTGTTTCCACCTAAAAATCAAAGCAAGTGGAGGTGGGGGGGCGGCTATTTTGATCTTTTTTAGATCCCAGGGACCCCAAAGGGTTTTATTTTCTATGCAGCTACAATAGAAACACACGTCCCAAAGCCCAGCCCCTAGCCGTTAGAAACAACTGTTCAAAAAGCCACAATCCGCGCTGGACCGCTTTATTCAGCCTCAAAACTTCTCTGCCCTCTCATTGGCCCAACGGGGATGCGGCCGCAGCTGATTGGTTGGAAGTTTCTCCACATCCCCACCCCCACGAAAACACACTGGTGGTCCTGCGCTACTGCGAGTCCAGTTGTTTCCACACTTGCACAAAGGAGCCGAGGAGATGAGCGCATAAAAAAGACGACCAAGTCAGTTTGAGGAGAGCGAGTTTTGGACAATAACTTTGAGGACTATCCCCTGATATCACGACCAGCGAAGATGGTATCGGCCGGGCTGGAGATCCTGGGACTGTCGTTTTGCGTCATCGGCTCGCTGCTGGTGATGGTGGCGTGCGGGCTGCCCATGTGGAAGGTGACCGCCTTCATCGAGGCCAACATCGTGGTGGCTCAGACCATCTGGGACGGCCTGTGGATGACGTGCGTGGTGCAGAGCACGGGCCAGATGCAGTGCAAGGTGCACGACTCGGTGCTCTCCCTCAGCCACGACCTGCAGGCGGCGCGGGCGCTCTGCATCATCTCCTCCATGATGGGCGTGCTGGGGCTCATGGTGGTGATCGCCGGGGCGCAGTGCACCAACTGCATCCGGAACGAGTACGTGAAGGCGCGGGTGGTGAACGCCGGAGGGGTGATCTACATCGTCAGCGGCCTCTCCGTGCTGGTGCCCCTCTGCTGGATGGCCAACAGCATCATCTCGGACTTCTACAACCCGCAGGTGCCCGCCTCCAAGAAGAGGGAGATCGGGGCCGCGCTCTACATCGGCTGGGCGGCCACCGCGCTGCTGCTGATCGGCGGCACCATGCTGTGCTGCTCCTGCCCGTCCGGCGGGAACTCCGGGTACTCGGTCAAATACGCACCGACCAAGCGAGCCACGCCGAACGGGGAGTATGATAAACGGAATTATGTCTGAGCCTTTTCCCCCCCTCCACTTCTAACCCCAACACACAAACTTTTTTTCTTCTCCTTCAATATTGGACATTTTGTATCTTCGGGACATTTTTTTTTTGTTTTTTTTTTTTGGGACACATCACTGACAACAAAAAAGGAGTATCTTTGTTAGGTACACGCTTTTTGTAAGTTGAAATAATTTTTATGATCAGTTTTTAAAGGACCTTTCACTTTTGACTTTCTGTACAGCAGTGTTTTTTTTTACGGAGCCCCTAAAGCAGGGGTGTCCAAACTTTTTCCACTGAGGGGCCTCACACTGAAAAATCAAAGCAAGCGGAAGGAGGGGCCATTTTGATATTTTTTATTTTTAAAACAAATACAATATATGTATAAAAAATATATGTTTAGGCCTCCACTCAGGCTTGATCCCAGGGTTTTGGTCCAAAAAATATAAAAAATTTGTCATTTTTCAGTATTTTTATTTTTATTATTATTCAAGTTTTAAATCTCCAGATCAGCGGTGTCCAAACTTTTTCCACTGAGGGGCCTCACACTGCAAAATCAAAGCAAGCGGGGGAGGAGGGGCCATTTTGATATTTTTTATTTTTAAAACAAATACAATATATGTATAAAAAATATATGTTTAGGCCTCCACTCAGGCTTGATCCCAGGGACCCTAAGGGATTTTGGGCCCAAAAAATATAAAAAAATGTGTAATTTTTCAGTATTATTATTTGTATTATTATTCAAGTTTTAAATCTCCAGATCAGGGGTGTCCAAACTTTTTCCACTGAGGGGCCGCACACTGAAAAATCAAAACAGGCCGGGGAGGAGGGGTCATTTTGATATTTTTTATTTTTAAAACAAATACAATATATTTATAAAAAATATATGTTTAGGCCTCCACTCAGGCTTGATCCCGGGGACCCTAAGGGGTTTTGGTCCAAAAAATATAAAAAATGTGTCATTTTTCAATATTATTATTTGTATTATTATTCAAATTTTAAATCTCCAGATCAGCGGTGTCCAAACTTATTCCACTGAGGGGCCGCACACTGAAAAATCAAAACAAGCGGGGGAGGAGGGGCCATTTTCACATTTTTTTATTTTTAAAACAAATACAATATACCATATTTCCTTGAATTGCCGCAGGGCATATAGTATGCGCCTGCCTTGAATTACTGCCGGGTCAAACTCGCTTCCCAAAATAATTAGCGTATGCTTAGTATTACCGCCTGGTCAAACTCGTGATTTCACGAGTGACACTTCCCCTGTCATCATTTTCAAAATGGAGGAGGCTGATTTCAATACCGGTAATTTGAAATCGCATAAAGGGAAGAAGATTAAGAGCTATTCAGTAGGATTTAAGGTCCAAGCTTACATCACACTCAAATTTTTACTGCATACCTTTGGTAAGTGCCGGAGTGAGAAGAGGTTTTAAAATAATTAGCGCATGCTTACTGTTACCGCATGCCTTTGGTAAGCGCAGGAGTGAGAAGAGGTTTTAAATTAATTAGCGCCCCGGCGGCAATTCAAGGAAATACGGTATGTATAAAAAACATATGTTTAGGCCTCCACTCAGGCTTGATCCCGGGAACCCCAAGGGGTTTTGGTCCAAAAAATATTAAACATGTGTCATTTTTCAGTATTATTATTATTATTTTTATTATTATTCAAGTTTTAAATCTCCAGATCAGCGGTGTCCAAACTTTTTCCACTGAGGGGCCGCAAACTGAAAAATCTAAGCAAGCGGGGGAGGAGGGGACATTTTGATATTTTTATTTAAAAACCAATTCAATATATGTATAAAAATATACATTTAGGCCTCCACTCAGGCTTAATCCGATCCCGGGGACCCCAAGGGGTTTTGGTCCAAAATACATTTTAAAAATTGTCATTATTCAGTATTATTATTACTCAAGTTTTAAATCTCTAGATCAGGGGTGTCCAAAATTTTTCCACTTTGGGGCCGCACACTGAAAAATCAAAGCAAGCGGGAGACGAGGGGCCATTGTGATATTTTTTATTTTAAAAACCAATTCAATATATGTAAAAAAAAAAAAATACATTTACTCAGGCTTGATCCCAGCGACCCCAAGGGGTTTTGGTACAAAAAATATTTAAAAGAATTGTAATTATTCAGTATTATTATTCCTCAAGTTTTAAATCTCTGGATCAGGGGTTTCCAAACGTTTTCCACTGAGCGGCCGCGCACTGAAAAATCAAAGCAAGCGCGGGGGCTATTTTGATATTTTTCATTTTGAAGACCAATACAATATATGTATAAAAAATATACATTAAGTACTCCTAAGGCTTGATCCCGGGGATCGCAAGGGGTTTTGGTCAAGAAAATATTAAAAATGTGTCATTATTCTCATTATTCAGTATTATTATTTTTATTAATATTCAAGTTTTAAATCTCTAGATCAACTTAGGTCTATCTGTCAATATAACGTTTTTAAAGATTTAGGTCTATGCTCTTTTTGTCAAAGAAAACCCTGTTTTTAATGAAACCCCCCCCCCCACACACACACACACAAAATATGCAATATTTTCACCAAAAACAATTTTTAAGTGGAATATTTGAGATTGTTTATTAATTGGAGCCTCAAAAAAGGTCAATAACTCATAACATCATTGATTTTAATTCATTATTATTTTTTGAGCAAAACATCCATCCATCCTTTTTCTACCGCTTGTCCCATTCAGGGTCGCTGGAGCCTATTTCAACTACATTCGGGCCGAAGGCGGAGTCATTTAAAAACAAATCACACTAAAATTATTGGGATCCAAAAGGTTCCTACTCATTTAAGTGTTAAAAAATAAATCATAAATGTTTTTACTGTTTACTTTTAACACAATAATATTGAGATCAACTTCAGATCTATCTGTCAATTACAAGTTTTATTTTTGTTTATGATTTTTGTTTGTTTGTTTTAGGCCCTTCTTTAGAAAAACAGCTTAGTTTTTTATATGTCAAAACACAAAATATGCAACATTTTCCCCAAAAAATTTCTCCAAGTGGAATATTTAATGGGACGTAATTGGAGCCTAGACTAGGTCAATAATTCATAATGACATTGATTTTGATTCATTATTATTTTTTAACCTCTAAAAGCTTATTGCGTTATTAGAGTAAACGTTGTGTTATGCAAGTAAACATTCCAACATTTTCTTGTTACATTTCACCTGTATGCTTTTTTATACCACTTGTTTTATTTTTTATCGTATTTTTGGAATGTGCCGTGGAGCCGTTAAAAAATTATTTGCGGTTCGCAAATGGCCCACGGGCTGCACTTTGGACACCCCTGCACTACAGGGACATGGATGGTTTGTGAGCTCTTGCAATACTTTTTGCGAAATTTCGCTAAAAGTTTTTTTCCTATGTCAGTGAACCGGAAGTAAAACCGCCACCGTACCCATTCTGACGAGAAAGCCCCTTCGCCCTGACTATTCTTTTCAGATGTCTCTCACTTATGTCAAAGACATGTCTACGTGCAAGAACAGATTTGATTTCTTCATATATTAGGCCAATACGAAAATAGAAATCAATAAACTTCTCCCATGAATGATGGGTAGGCTCCTCCATCGCTGTGTCTGTTTTACTTGCGGTTCACTGACATAGGAAAAACAACTTTTGCGAAATTTCCCGGGTCTCGCAAAACATTATTGTCCCTCCATGTCCCTTTAGGGCCTCCGTAGTTTGTCAACCTTTTTTGGGCCAAGGCACATTTTTTTTCATTGAAAAAATCCTCAGGCACATCACTAGCAGAAATCATTAAAAAACGAAACTCAGTAACCAATATTGACACAAAAAAAAGTGGTAACAGTCTAGTATGGGGAAAATATTCACCATTAATTAGTTGCTTATTAACATGCAAATTAGTAAAATATTGGATCTTAATTAGTCATAAGTACTTATTAATGACTTATTCTGCATGGCCTTATTATACAACCAGTAAGCCATTAACTAAGAGTCTTCCCTCAATAACCTCAGAATTATTGCTTATTATTGGTGGGAATTGGGGGTTAAATCACCAAAAATTATTCGCAGGCGCAGCCACCGCTGCTGCTGACTGCTTCCCTCACCTCCCAGGGGGTGACAACAGGTGATGGGTCAAATGCAGAGAACAATTTCGCCACACCTCGTGAGTGTGTGTGACAATCATTGGTACTTTAACTTTAACTTAACTTTTAGTCACCCTCACCCTTATATGTTCCCCTAGTGTCCAAATAACTCTAAATCAGGTCATTGTTACTTAGAATATGTAAAGTCCAAATAACTCTAAACTCACTTTGTTACTTAGAATATGTTCCACACACTAAAGTCCGAATAACTCTAAATTAAGTCTTTGTTACTTAGAATATGTTCCCCATATCAAAGTTACCAAAAAAGTTGTTCTCGCAATTGTTGGAGTTGAATTTAAACCATAACAAAGCAACACTGTAAACCCGAAAGCTCCAAGTAATTAATTAGAATAAGTAGTGCAAACTTTAAAAAATTGTTAAATGTTGTATTTACTTAAAAATATTGAGTGTCAGTAACATTTTCCTTCTTTTTAAGTTTATGAAACTTGTTATTTTAACTTTCATTAACTTAAAACTCAGTGGATTAAACACAAAGTCGTCTTAGTTTGAAAGAACAAATCATTAAATTGAATCAAGAATAAATTAAGAATGAATCAATCACATTATAGATTTGTATTGTGTGTGTATGTATGTATAAATTATTACATGCACGCACACACAACCACAAGAGGAAGTGCTTTTATTTTGTAGCATTTGCAGCAGACACAAGGAGGAACATTTTTGAATTGGCTTAATCAATTATAATTCAAAAGTACATTTAACATAAACTCCAAATATTTACGATCTGATAAACTCAAATATTGGATTGCCTCACTTTTGTACATCACTATAGCTCTTGTCTCAAAATAGGTGGACTGTCACGACCTGTCACATCACGATGTGACTTATTTGGAGTTGTTTTTTTTGGGTGTTTTCCAGTGTGTAGTGTTTTTGTCCTTGTCTTGCATTCCTATTTTGGTGTTTTTTTTCCTGTTTTGGTGGTATATTCTTTTTGCAGTTTCATATTTTCCTTGAGCGCTATTCTCCACACCTGCATTGTTTTCGCAATGAAGACTATTTAAGTTGTGCGGACGCCATCCTTCTTTGGGGGAACATTGTTGATTGTCATGTCATGTTCAGATGTACTTTGTGGACGCTGTCTGCTCCACACGCTGTAAGTCTTTGCCGTCGTCCAGCATTCTGTTTTTGTTTACTTCGCAGGCAGTTCAGTTTTAGTGCCTAAGCTTCAATGACTTTTCCTAGCAGCACTCGCCTTTTGTTTATTTTTGGTTTAAGCGTAAAATACCTTTTTACCTGCACCCTGCCTCCCACAACAAACATCTACAAAACAATTAGCTACCTGCTGCCACCTACTGATATGGAAAAGTATTACATGGTTACAGTGCCGAGCTCTCGACAGCTCTCTCAATGGCAGATTTGCGGATTATAATTACTGGTTTGCAAAAAAATATTTTTTAACCCAATTAGGTGAAATGACATAATCTCCCACTGCACACCGGATTGTATCCCGCGGCAACATAGTGGTTGAAAAACACTGCTGTACAGTACTGTTGCTTTGCCTCCCACGAAAAGATTGCACTCCTCCATAACGGTAACGGGGACATACACACCTGTCTATAGTACACTTTTGTATATTTTCATGTGCTGGAATTACAACGGCATTCCATGTCTAATTCCGGACCCAACCGGGATGTTTATGCTCATTACTGCGAGCACCTGCTGGCTACAAGATGGCGACAGGAAGTCTTGTTTCATTTGGTTCAGTTCCTGGAATTGTTTTCTTGTCTTTTTGTTTAATGTAGTGACTCAACTTTCATGTATAAAAAGATGCAATATTGTTTCCTTTTTTTTAATTATTATTATTGAGATTAAACACACTATATTGTCTGGACTGGAGCGAGTTTATTCCCCAAGCAGACATGTTCCCACCATAATGCGTCTGCACGAACGCCCTCCCCAAAGTATTTTGGTGATCCATAGAAATCCAGATGACAATGCCCATTCAGCTTGAGTGGGGCTCCGCTGTTCAAGCGCACAATACTCCACAACCCCCCACCTTTCCCTTTCAGAGCACCCCCTCACCCACCCATCCACCCATCCACGCATGCAGTCAGTGGAAAGGCTTCAAATTAGGCGCTGCGGAAAGTTCCTGAAAAGTGTTCTTCCAGTAAGTCATTGGGCGTGGGGAAGAGTCCTGAGAGAGACCACGCCCACTTACAACAAAACAAAACAGGCCACCGTAAATGCACTCCCGATACCAACGTTTTGGTACTGGTACCAGTGCAAAAAATATTTTGATACTTTTCGGTACTTTTCTAAATAAAAGGCACTACGAAAAAATTGCATTGTTGGCTTTATTTTAACAAAAAAATCTTAAGGTACTTTAAACATAAGTTTCTTATTGCAATTTAGTTCTTAAAGGGTAACATTATCACCAGACCTATGCAAGCGTCAATATACCTTGATGTTGCAGAAAAAAGACCATGTATTTTTTAACCGATTTCCGAACTCTAAATGGGGGAATTTTGGCAAATTAAACGCCTTTCTGTTTATCGGTCTTTTAGCGATGACGTCAGAATGTGACGTCACCGAGGTAACACACCCGCCATTTTCATTTTCACATTACAAACACCGGGTCTCAGCTCTGTTATTTTCCGTTTTTTCGACTATTTTTTGGAACCTTGGAGACATCATGCCTCGTCGGTGTGTTGTCGGAGGGTGTAACAACACTAACAGGGAGGGATTCAAGTTGCACCACTGGCAAGAAATCTTCTGCCAGACCCCCATTGAATGTACCAAAGTGTCTTCACATTTGACCGGCGATGCTAAGACAGACATGGCACAGAGATGTATGGATAACCTGCAGATGCATTTGCAACGATCAAGTCAACGAAATCACAAAGGTGAGTTTTGTTGATGTTGTTGACTTATGTGCTAATCAGACATATTTGGTCACGGCATGACTGCCAGCTAATCAATGCTAACATGCTGCGCTAATCAATGCTAACATGCTATTTAAGCTAGCCAAAGGTAAATTTGAAACGAGGTACCCACATTTAATGCAAAACAAACACTTACCAATCGACGGATTTAAGTTGCTCCAGTGTCACAAGATGCGAAAGTCCTGATCGTTTGGTCCGCACATTTTACCGGCGATGCTAATAAAGCAGCCATGCTATGGGCCACTTCATTAGGTACACCCATCCTATGGCCGAATAGTGTCAATAGCTATTCGCTCAATAGCTTCAATTTCTCCTTCAATTTCGTTTTCGCTATCTGCCTCCATACTCTGACCATCTGTTTCAATACATGCGTAATCTGTTGAATCGATTAAACCGCTGAAATCCAAGTCTGAATCCGAGCTAATGTCGCTATATCTTGCTGTGGTAACCGCCATGTTGTTTGTATTGGCAGCCCTGTATGACGTCACAGGGAAATGGACAGTCACATCGCAAATAGCGAAAATCAAGAACTTTAAAGCTTTTTTTAGGGATATTCCGGGAGGTGTAAAATTTTGAAAAAAACTTTGAAAAATAAAACAAGCCACTGGGAACTGATTTTGATTGTGTTTAACCCTTTTGAAATTGTGATAATGTTCCCCTTTAACCTTCGTCTTGTGTTAAGGTCGGCACCGACCCGTTTTAGTTTTTCAATGCTTAGAAAGAACCACAATGTATTTTTTGGACTCAAGGCTTTTTGACTTTGTCAGGAACCTCTATTTCAACAAAATAAAATGTTCTTTTTTAATATTATTTATTTTTCACTAAATTATAAAGTGCTTTGGTTGAAATTATGACCTTGGCGTTGTTCGGGTCGGTTTCCACCCAGTTATAAAATTAAGATTATCAAGGAATAATTCGAGCCAAAACTGAACACAATGAAAGCCAGCTCCTCTGCCAATCATGTGAACTTTCGGGGATTCTCATTTTACCTTTTTATCCAGTACAAAAGCTAACAGACGGGCATGTCCAGACATGTGAGGTCAATTCAGTACAAAATTATTAAAATGAAAAAATAAATAAAACAAATTTACGTAAGCGATTTGTTCTAATAACCCTCAGTAATAGTCAGGTAACACAACAACCTTTTATTTATTTATACGATTCTCTTGAGGTTCATTTTTACCATTTTTTAAATTGAAATCGAGGGGTGTTTTGACAAAAAAAAAGGCTCAATGGCCCACACCAAAAATATCAAAACCAATATTTTCATGGATAAAGAAGCCTAACAAGGTAACCAAGAGATGAGAAACAAATTGATGATAGATAGTTGTTTTTAGTGTATTTTACAGCTGATTTAAGACATGTGTAAAAACCGACCCGTTAACTAACATAGGAGATGGTAACAGAAAGCTAACACAAGAGGAAGGTTAAAAAGAATAATGAACATGCAAGACAACTTGTCTTTTATTAGTAAGTAAAAAAAGGCTCCTAATTAGTCTGCTGATGTATGCAGTAACATATTGTGTCATTTATCATGACTTATTAATCTATTTGTTCATTTACTGTTAATATCTGCTTACTTTCTCTTCTAATATGTATTGTCTACACTTTCTAAAAAATTTAATAATTACTTATTCATCTGTTGTTTGATTCTTTACATTACTTTTGGATGATCCCACAAATTTGGGTATCAATCAATCAATCAATCAATGTTTACTTATATAGCCCTAAATCACTAGTGTCTCAAAGGGCTGCACAAACCACAACACAAACCACTACGACATCCTCGGTAGGCCCACATAAGGGGAAGGAAAACTCACACCCTCTAAAATATTGAAGACATAAAACAAAAACATGTAATTTGACAAGAGTAAAACATTTGTGACTTACGATTTAATAATAAATAATAAAAATAATAATAAATCAATTTAATAATAAAACACAATTAATACAAATTGAAAAAAACATTTGAAAAATAAAAATAAAGGAAATATATATAAAATAAAATAAAATAAAGGAAATATATAGAAAATTAACAATAAAAACTAAATTTAATAAAAAATTAAGACAAACAAAACTAATATAAAATCAAAACAAATTAACATAAATAAAAAGGGACAATAAAATATTGAAGACATAAAACAAAAACATGTAATTTGACAAGAGTAAAATATTTGTGACTTACGATTTAATAATAATTAATAATAAAAATAATAAAACGATTTGATAATATAACACAATTAATACAAATTGAAAAAAACATTTGAAAAATAAAAAAGGAAATATATATTTTTTATTTTTAATATCAATCCGATACCAAGTCGTTACAGGATCATACTTTTGTCCAGGGACATATAACATAATATGAATTTAAAAAAAATATGAGATGTTGTGATGCCAAACATATAGACGTTTTCATAGTAGTATCGACTAGATATGTGCCTGTACTTGATATCATTACAGTGGATTTCAGGTGTAGATCCACCGATGGCGTTTGTTTACATTTTGATGCTGGTGAGTTACGGTGTGGAGCAGAGGTCACCAACCTTTTTGAAACCAAGAGCTACTTCTTGGGTACTGATTAATGCAAAGGGCTACCAGTTTGATACACACTTAAATAAATTCCCAGAAATAGCCAATTTGCTCAATTTACCTTTAATAAATAAATCTATATATATATTAAAAAAATGGGTATTTCTGTCTGTTATTCCGTCGTACATTTTTTTTCCTTTGACAGAAGGTTTTTTGTAGAGAATAAATGATGAAAAAAACACTTAATTGAACCGTTTAAAAGAGGAGAAAACACGAAAAAAATGAAAATTTAATTTTGAAACATAGTTTATCTTCAATTTCGACTCTTTAAAATTCAAAATTCAACCAAAAAATAAGAGGGAAAAACTAGCTAATTCGAATCTTTTGGAAAAAAATAATTTACGGAACATCATAAGTAATTTTTTTTTTGGGCTTCACAGTGGAAGAGGGGTTAGTGAGTCTGCCTCACAATACAAAGTTCCTGCAGTCCTGGGTTCAAATCCAGGCTCGGGATCTTTCTGTGTGGAGTTTGCATGTTCTCCCCGTGAATGCGTGGTTTCCCTCCGGGTACTCCGGCTTCCTCCCACTTCCAAAGACATGCACCTGGGGATAGGTAGATTGGCAACACTAAATTGGCCCTAGTGTGTGAATGTGAGCGTGAATGTTGTCTGTCTATCTGCGTTGGCCCTGCGATGAGGTGGCAACTTGTCCAGGGTGTACCCCGCCTTCCGCCCGATTGTAGCTGAGAAAGGCGCCAGCGCCACCCGCGCCCCCCGCGACCCCTAAAGGGAATAAGAGGTAGAAAATGGAAATGGATGGCATTAGTAATTTTTCCTGATTAAGATTAATTTTAGAATTTTGATGACATGTTTTAAATAGGTTAAAATCCATCCATCCATCCATCCATTTTCTACCGCTTATTCCCTTTGGGGTTGAAGGGGGGCGCTGGTGCCTATCTCAGCCACAATTGGGCGGAAGGCGGGGTACACCCTGGACAAGTCACACAGGTTAAAATCCAATCTGCGCTTTGTTAGAATATATAACAAATTGAATCAAGCTATATTTCTAACAAAGACAAATCATTATTTCTTCTAAATTTTTCAGAACAAAAATTTTAAAAGAAATTCAAAAGACTTTGAAATAAGATTTAAATTTGATTCTACAGATTTTTTAGATTTGCCGGAATAATTCTTTTGAATTTTAACCGTAATAACAAATATTTCACAAATATTATTTGTCGAAAAAACAGAAGCTAAAATGAAGAATGAAATTAATATGCATTTATTATTCTTTACAATAAAAAAATAAATTCACTTGAACATTGATTTAAATTGTCAAGAAAGAAGAGGAAAGAATTTAAAACTTAAAAAGGTATATGTGTTTAGAAATCCTAAAATCATTTTTAAGATTGTATTTTTTCTCTAAAATCGTCTTTCTGAAAGTTATAAGAAGCAAAGGAAAAAAATCTATATATTTATTTAAACAAGTGAGGACCAAGTCTTTAAAATATTTTCTTGGATTTTCAAATTCTATTTGAGTTTTGTCTCTCTTAGAATTAAAAATGTCGAGCAAAGCGAGACCAGCTTGCTAGTAAATTTAAAATTTAGAAAATAGAGGCAGCTCACTGGTAAGTGCTGCTATTTGAGCTAATTTTAGAACAGGCCAGCGGGCGACTCATCTGGTCCTTACGGGCTACCTGGTGCCCACGGGCACCGCGTTGGTGACCCCTGGGGTGTAGTGATGCATGTTTAGCTAATCCTCGTCCTGCATAGATGATACTTGTAAGAAACTCACTTTATTTGTCGCCATGGAGACAAGGATTAGTGATTTAGAAGAAGCTAAAACACCCCCGAATAGGGCTGGACGTTAGCCGCTAGCGAGCTAGCCATGTCTTAAAGCACCTCCTCCTGGGGGCGTTTCAGTGTAATAACTTCACCTTTTTCGTTAGTTTTTATGTCGAAATGCGTCCGTTCTCCCTTTTCTGTGTACACCCTGTGTCTGGTTGTAAGTACTCTGTGATTGTGCACCGCCGAACATGCTCCTCTGCTCGTAAACCAGCAGTGACTCGAAGTGTTGACAACGCTGGCGCGGGGGGTTTTGGGGAATTGGTACTTTTCAGAGGTGGCATCGTACTGAAAATGATTCATTAGTATCGCGGTACTATACTAATACCAGTATACCGTACAACCCTATCGGGATGTTAAGAAACATTTGGCTAAGATGTCCAACAGCAGCATCCTCCGTGTTGTTGTCGCCTCCCCATTTCCATGTTCAAAACTCTGACTTGATTCCAAAAGCTTATCCATACTTGTTTTTCTAGTCACTTAAGAGTCTTAGCGGGTCATATGCTCTCTTCAAAGTTGAAAATATGGCATGCATACAGTCCGCGGAGTGGGGGATGACTGAATAGCACAGCTGGGGCTTCTCAAAGAAAGGGGGTGGTGGTTGGGTGGACATTAAAATGACACAGAAATTGACTCGAGTATCTGGATATTTCTTCGATGATTTAACGCGCTTATGACTTCAAAGTAATGATATGATACTTGCACAAGCGTTATTCAACTTTTTGACAGTGTTAGGTGGCATGGGAAACCCTGGCATAATTACTCTATGCCAGGGGTGTCCAAAGTTTGGCCCGTGGGCCAAATGCGGTCCGCCGGCGTCTTTAAATTGGTATGCGAGACGTCATGAGTTTAATAAGGAATCTTATATTCATTTTAAATTAATTTTACAATTTTAAAGGCTATTTTCACACAATCTAGTGGACAACATGAGTTTGGAATGTGCAGCATCTATTCATATGACCGAAAGTGAAGTGAAGTGAATTATATTTATATAGCGCTTTTCTCTAGTGACTCAAATCGCTTTTTACATTGTGAAACCCAATATCTAAGTTACGTTTAAACCAGTGTGGGCGGCACTGGGAGCAGGTGGGTAAAGTGTCTTGCCTGAGGATACAACGGCAGTGACTAGGATGGCGGATGCGGGAATCGAACCTGGAACCCTCAAGTTGCTGGCACGGTCACTCTACCAACCGAGCTATGTCGCCCCACAATCTGGTGGACAACAACAGTTGTTCCTGGTCAAATACTTTTTATGTTTGCAAACAACCTTCTCTAGTCACGGAGCAAAAAAAAAAAAAGCCAACCAACACAAAATGTAAACAGATATGGATATTATATAAGACGTCCAATCACCATTTAAATATATATATATATATATATATATATATAAATATATATATATATATATATACATATATATATATATATATATATACACATATATGTATATATATATATATATATATATACATATATATATATATACATATATGCATATATATATATATATATATATATATTACACCCTCTCTACTTATCCATGTTTTGTGCATTTTAGCTGCTTCATGATTCTGATTTATTAAAAAAACTTTAAGAAGGTTGTCACAGAAGTAAACAAGGTAGAAGTCAAACTTTTGTATACTCTTAATATCCAATCGTATTACAATTAGTATAATGTGTGTGTTTGTTTGTGTATGTATGTATATATATATGTATATACATATACATATATATGGGTCAAATGTTGAATTGTTCTTTTTTTGCCATGGTGTGCTGTTGCGGATGAGTATGGAGTTCTCTGCGTGGATGATGATGTTTCTTTCGTTGCCTGTGATTGAGTCGTAGTCCGAGGCAAGGTCCAGTGCTTGGGTCAGTAGGTCTTGCGTGATGGAAGGGTAAAATTCTTAGATGTCGAAGGAGATAAAGTTGTGTTGTTGTTTGTCTTGGATGTTGTTAAACCATTTGATTACTGCTGCTGTATTTCTCCATTGGTTGAGTGGTGTTTTGTCCTTGATTTTTGTGTTGATTCTGTCCAGGATTATTTTGCTGATTTTTCCTATTTCAGATTTAGTTGGGTTTATTAGTCGGCATGTTGGGTTATTTGCGAAGTTGGGTTTGTGGTCCTTCAATGTGATGAAGGAATTCCTTGTTGGCCGTGGCGTCCACCCTGTCCTCGTTATCCAGTACGGTTGCGATCCGCAACAGCACACCATGGCAAAAAAAGAACAATTCAACATTTGACGTTACTATGGGGAGTTTTGACGGAGCAGAAACGTGTGAACGCGTTGGGAGTTTCCTCCTCTCCCAGCTTGCTAGCCTCAACCTGAACCTTGGTATTTACCGTGATGACGGACTGGCAGTGTGCCGCGCCTCGCCAAGGAGCAGCGAGAATACCAAGAAGCGCATATGCCAAATCTTCAAAGAGAACGACCTACGGATCACGATTGAAGCCAACAAGCAAACCGTCAACTTCCTCGACGTCACTTTCAACCTGAGAAATAGCAGCTACCAACCATTCACGAAACCCAACACAACACTCCAATACGTGCACCATGACAGCAACCACCCACCCACCACCACGAAAAGACTACCTACCGGAATTAATAAAAGGCTATCGATGCTGTCATCTAGCAAAGCTGAATTCGACCAAGCAACCCCCCCGTACCAGAAAGCACTTGATGAAAGCGGATACAACTTCACCCTCACCTACGAACCCACGCCAGGAAACCAACCAAAAAAAGAGCAGAAAACGAAACAACATCATCTGGTACAACCCCCCATTCAGCAAGAACGTCTCAACCAATATCGGCCACAAGTTCCTCACTCTGATCGACAAACACTTCCCCAAAGGCAAGACCCTAAGAAAAATATTCAACAAGAACAGCAATAAATTGAGCTACAGCTGTATGAATAACATACAACAAATCATTTCAAACCACAACAAAGCAATTGCAAAAGGACTGCTTACCCCCACACTAAACGACTCTGAAACTAATAAGGAATGTAACTGTCGCAAGAAACCTGATTGCCCTCTCAACGGAGGGTGCTTACAAACATCAGTCGTTTACCAAGCAAAGGTAACACGCAAGGACATTAACACATCCGACACGTACGTAGGATTAACCGAAGGAGCGTTTAAAACCAGATGGAATAATCACAAGGGCTCCTTTAGAAACCAGACTTTGGGGAATTTTACAGGACTCAGCAAGCACATTTGGAACCTCAAAGACAATAATGTTGAATATTCAATAACATGGCAAATTCTTGCATCCAGCACACCTTACAAAAGCGGTAATAAAAGATGCAACCTATGCTTAAAAGAGAAACTGTTTATTATATATCATCCAGATCTGTCATCCCTCAACAAGCGCAGTGAAATCATTTCAACATGCCGCCACAGACAGAAACACCTCCTAGGTAACACATGAGCCAATCACCACACCCTACGCCTGCCTGTACCCACCCACCCTGTGCCCTATATAAACCGTTGTATGTGAATGCGTCCATTAAAATCTCCTGATGATTGAGGGAACCCCTCATGAAACAGTTCTGTAGAGATGAAGTAGTCTTGTGATTTCCCCACACCTACATATTGCGCTCTACCACGGTATCGAGCACTATTCTCTGGATAATCCAATCAAGACATACATATATATATATATATATATATATATATATATATATATATATATATATATTACCAAGCAAACGTCCTTGGGCAAATAACCGCCCATGGCCTAATAGCCTCCCTGGGTCTGAGCCCATTTGTGAATTAAACGCCACTTCCTAATAATAGTCCATGTGTAGTGGTACACCACCACTGATGGACGGGAATACTTTAAGGGGGAAGAAGAACAGAAAGTTTGACTTAAAGTTCAAGCTAGCGGTTGTGAAGTATGCGGAGCAGAATTGTGGTTTGGCAGCGGCCAGGCAGTTTAGCGTTGACACAAAACGTGTTCGCGAATGGAAACAAAAAAAGGGAGAACTACTATCTCAGTCGGCAATCGATGGAACACAGGCTCGCTCATCTGGCGGAGGTAGGAAGAAAGTGAGCGACGACCTTGATGCTAATTTGTGTTAGTGGATACATCACGTTCGTGGACTTAACCACCGTGTGACCCGCAAAATGATCCGCATTAAGGCCAAGGAGTTGTATGCCACCGCGAGTGACACAAGGGACGCCTGGGTGGTGGTTGGTGCAACGAGTGGCTGGCTTAATCGATTTAGAATAATTATATTTTGTCAATTTTATTTTTAAAATGCTATAATTAAGAATATAACTATTCAAATAAAATGTTTTGGTTTTGCCCATATGTAAAATCTTGTTTGAAGATTCTGCAAAATCCCAAGGACATAGGCGCCAATCCCGTGGGTGCTTCGGCGCCCGAGCACCCAGGAACAATGCCGAGCACCCACGTGGGATTGATGGCAAATTCTGCTTACCACCGAGCAAAAACCGCACATGTTTTGGGTTTTGTACTTAAGTCCAATTATTCTATAGTAACACTACTGTTACAATGTTTGGGTACTCTACCCAACTCTGCTCATAATTACTGTATTTAAAAAAAAAAAATTCTAGTTGGAAGAATCAGTCCTATTCAGTTTGAAACCGTTTAATTCCATATTTACAATGTGAACGACATATAAACTATATTGCCAAAAGTATTTGGCCACCCATCCAAATAATCAGAATTATAGTGTGGGGTTGTTTTTCAGGAGCTGGGCTTGCCCCCTTAGTTCCAGTGAAAGGAACTTTGAATGCTCCAGGATACCAAAACATTTTGGACAATTCCATGCTCCCAACTTTGTGGGAGAAGTTTGGAGTGAGCCCCTTCCTTTTCCAACATGACTGTGCACCAGTGTACAAAGCAAGGTCCATAAAGACACAGATGACAGAGTCTGGTATGGATGAACTTGTCTGGCCTGCACAGAGTCCTGACTTGAACCCGATAGAACACCTTTTAGATGAATTAGAACGGACACTGAGAGCCAGGCTTTCTCGACCAACATCAGTGTTGGACCTCACCAATTCGCTTTTGGAAGTGGTCGAAAAATCCTATAAACACATTCCACTAACTTGTGGACATTCTTCCCAGAAGAGTTGAAGCTGTAATAGCTGCAAAAGGTGGATCAACATCATATTGGTTAGGAATGGGACGGCACTTCATGTTCATATGTGAGACAAGGCAAGTGGTCAAATACTTTTGGCAATATAGTGTATCATAGCAACTATTAAATGTTAAGTAAATCGATCAGCCATTGTGCCCAAAGATGCTTCATTTAGGAATTGCAAGTTGAATCATGATTGTTGTCAAAAGTGTATGTATTTCTATCTTAAAAGTCAGATTTTAAAATTGAAAACGTCTAACCAAGTAAAATGAACTAGATGTATGCGAAGATACCGTATTTCCTTGAATTGTCGCCGGGGCGCTAATTAATTTAAAACCTCTTCTCACTCCTGCGCTTACTAAAGGCATGCGGTAAAAGTAAGCATGCGCTAATTATTTTAAAACCTCTTCTCACTCCGGCACTTACCAAAGGTATGCAGTAAAAATTTGAGTGTGATGTAAGCTTGGACCTTAAATCCTACTGAATAGCTCTTAATCTTCTTCCCTTTATGCGATTACAAATTACCGGTATTGAAATTCGCCTCCTCCATTTTGAAAATGATGACAGTGATGCAATCCGTGACTCGGATCTTCACGTTTGTTTTTCCATCTTTGTTTCTTTCTCTTTCTGACCCACTTACTTCCTGTTTAGTCCATTACCATGGTTACACATTGATTTCACCTGCTCCTCGTTTTCTACACACACCTGGTTCTACTTGATTACTCCCTATATAAGCCTTCCTCTTTTCCGTGTTCAGTCTGGGTCCATAATAATTTGCTCTCATGCAACAGGTGACGACTGCTACTTTTCTACGTTTATTCTCGCTAGCTTATATGTTAAGCCACCTGCCTTTTTCTTAGCTCACATGCTAATTGTTTTTGTTTTTACATTTTTGTGCTTTCATGCCAAGTCTAGTTTTCTGTTTGTATTTCCTAGTTTTCATACTAGCGTTTTTGGTTTGCCTTTTTATTAGCTACAGTATTTCTGTACAGAGCTCTCTTTTTGTTAAATAAATCTTTTAAGACCTTACCTTTGTTGTGTTCACGTCAACGCATCCTCAAGGGAATCGAACCCGGCACCACAATGCCCACCAGTCATTACAGACAGGGGAAGTGTCACTCGTGATGTCACGAGTTTGACCAGGCGGTAATACTAAGCACGCGCTAATTATTTTGGGAAACGAGTTTGATCCGGCAGTAATTCAAAGCAGGCGCATACGATATGCCCTGCAGCAATTCAAGGAAATACAGTAATTTCAAAGGTTTTTTATCATTTTTTCCCCTAAACTTTAGTCTTGTTATATTATATTTAGTCGGCTATTTTTGCTGTGTAACTGGAGCATATAACCTGTTTATGACTGTTTAAGAAATGAACTTACACCCACATAGTCACCTTTTACAAGTCTTCGAAACAAACTTTGAAGCACAATGCCCGGGTTACTCGAGTAATAATAAAGGGGCCACAAAAAGCCTTTAGTGCCCCGTTGTCCCGGTGATGGCTCTTCTACATGCTCACTGAATCCGGCATGCATTAGGGTAAAAAGTTAGGTACATAAGTAGAATTTAAAACCTCGTAAATGACAATTTGACGGAACAATATAGAAAGGGACGACGTGGCGCAGTGGGAGAGTGGCCGTTCTCAACCCGAGGTTCCTTGGTTCAATCCCCACCTAGCACCAATCTCGTCACGTCCGTTGTGTCCCGAGCAAGACACTTCACCCTTGCTCCTGATGGGAACTGGTTAGCGCCTTGCATGGCAGCTCCCTCCATCAGTGTGTGAATGTGTGTGTGAATGGGTAAATGTGGAAGTAGTGTCAAAGCGCTTTGAGTACCTTGAAGGTAGAAAAGCGCTTATACAAGTACAACCCGTTTATAAAGCTCCACAGTGGTACATTTTGGAGTTGAAAACAAGATCAAGGAAATATGCATCAACCATCATCATGATTGACAGGAGATATTAGCTAACCTCATGAGACTTCATCTCACTGAGCAAGTAACACAAACACAGTCAACTGGCGACCAACTCCAACCCACATAGGAGGTCAAACTGGGCCACTCTTTATTCGACTTACGCTTGGAAAATGTGTTGTTTTAATACCGCAAAAGATTTAAAAACATGTACGACATTTTTTTAAATTCATAAAAAATAAATGCAGATTTTTGGATTCATTATATCTGGAACTAAAAACTACAGAAAATCTTTGACACTCCTCTACCTGGGTTCTGTTCGAGATTTCTTCTTTTTTTTTTTTTATCATCGAGTTCATCAAGTTCTTGCTTATGGGGGGTCCAGTTTTCTTCGGATATAAATCAAACAGATCTTACTCTTGTATTATTACTTCAAATTGACCATGCTGAAAAACAGTTGGCTGAAAACCTACTGTTGCAGCAGAGAATTGTAGGTAATTACAGTAGATGTCATTCTCAATGGCTAAATCGCTCCCTTTAAAGGCCTACTGAAATGAGATTTTCTTATTGAAACGGGGATAGCAGGTCCATTCTATGTGTCAGACTTGATAATTTCGAGATATTGCCATATTTTTGCTGAAAGGATTTACTAGAGAACAGCGAGGATAAAGTTTGCAACTTTTGGTCGCTAATAAAAAAGCCTTGCCTTTACCGGAAGTCGCAGACGATGATGTCACAAGGGTGAGGGTTCCTCACGTCCTCACATTGTTTATAATGGGAGCCTCCTACAAAAAGAGCTATTTGGACCGAGAAAACAACAATTTCCCCATTAATTTGAGCGAGGGTGAAAGATTTGTGGCTGAGGATATTGATAGCGAAGGACTACAAAAAAATAAATAAAGTAAAAAAAAAAAAAAAGGCGATTGCATTAAGAGCGATTCAGTTTTTAGACACATTTACTAGGATAATTCTGGGAAATCCCTTATCTTTCTATTGTGTTGCTAGTGTTTTAGTGAGATTATATAGTACCTGATAGTCGGAGACCTATGTCATAATTTTAAGTGGGAGAAATTGCACAATCGGTGGCTGACTAAATACTTTTTATCCTCACTGTATGGATAACGGAGACATATATAATAGTCTCCTTTTCAGGTGAGAGAGGACGCTAAAGGCAGTGCCTTTAAGGCACGCCCCCAATATTGTTGTCCGGGTGGAAATCTGGAGAAATTCGGGTAAATGGTTGCCCCGGGAAATTTTCGAGAGGGGCACTGAAATTCGGGAGCCTCCCGGGAAAATCGGGAGGGTTGGCAAGTATGATCAACAGTGGCCGCCCCTGGGAATCATTTTTGGTGATTTAACCCCCGATTCCAACCTTTGTGTTAAGCCGGGAGGTAATGGGTCTAACTTTTATAGTCTTTGGAACTCACGATCTACCAATCTCAGGGTGGACACTCTTGCAAACATCCATTAAATATTAGTAAATATGCAGACATTCGAATGAAAAGGTGTTACTTTATTTACTGTAATAGTACTTGACAAAGGGGTCAAAATATAGGCCTTTATTGCTTCAGATGACTAAGTTATATCCTAGTAGTCACTTAGCCCATTTTGGCCTCTCCGCTACACAAGACTTCTTCCTTGGTTGGTCTGTTTTAGTCACATTGTTAGTTCTACTGCTTTGGTCACCGCAGAGAGGCCGACCAAGCGCAGTATGTGTGGAAAGGGTTAAGTGTGTGTGTGTGTGTGTGTGTGTGTGTATGTGTGTGTGTGTGCTTGTGCGTGCGTGTGTTGAGGGCCAGGGAAGCACCTTTAAACAAAAAAAGGCCTCATTCCAATGAGCAGGCACAAGCAAATAG
Source organism: Nerophis ophidion (assembly GCF_033978795.1). Classification (NCBI taxonomy): domain Eukaryota; kingdom Metazoa; phylum Chordata; class Actinopteri; order Syngnathiformes; family Syngnathidae; genus Nerophis; species Nerophis ophidion. The sequence continues at coordinate 23,412,252 of NC_084611.1, read as the reverse complement.
GGCCAACAACGTCACTCAATGGACTTTCTCCATGGTTACCACCCAGGACCTACTGTTGCCAGGTTACCACAGCCATAATGTGGTGGTATGGATGGTCCTAATAAAAGGGCCGGCCAGAAGACATTCCTGCCATGAGTGGGCACGCACGCATACGGACCGGGAGTGTGGACAAAGAAGTGAGAGGAGATATACTTAAAGCTTGTTATTGCTTGGGAGACAATGTTTCATATTAAACACCTCCAATATAAACTTGCCTGGTTGTGTCGCACTGTGTACTTAAAGGGCTGGGGTGGGTGACTACGTTGGGGAGGGGGTCTCATAACATGAACTTTGACCTCCCAGTTGGGCCTCAGGTCAGCCGTGTTAAAAGTCACTTCCCAACTGGCTGGATTCAACCAAATTTGCTCGAATTTTGATTGGACTGAAAGGTTATCTGACTGGCAACAATATTAGGTTCACATGAACAAATATCGGAATGTCTTATTGTGGCAGTCCGCTCCCTGTATGATCAGTGTCAGAGCTTGGTCCGCATTGCTGGCAGTAAGTCGGACACGTTTCCAGTGAGGGTTGGACTCCGCCAAGGCTGTCCTTTGTCACCGATTCTGTTCATAACTTTTATGGACAGAATTTCTAGGCGCAGTCAAGGCGTTGAGGGGTTCCGGTTTGGTGGCCACGGGATTAGGTCTCTGCTTTTTGCAGATGATGTAGTCCTGATGGCTTCATCTGGCCGGGATCTTCAGCTCTCACTGGATCGGTTCGCAGCCGAGTGTGAAGCGACCGGAATGAGAATCAGCACCTCCAAGTCCGAGTCCATGGTTCTCGCCCGGAAAAGGGTGGAGTGCCATCTCCGGGTTGGGGAGGAGACCATGCCCCAAGTGGAGGAGTTCAAGTACCTAGGAGTCTTGTTCACGAGTGGGGGAAGAGTGGATCGTGAGATCGACAGGCGGATCGGTGCGGCGTCTTCAGTAATGCGGACGTTGTATCGATCCGTTGTGGTGAAGAAGGAGCTGAGCCGGAAGGCAAAGCTCTCAATTTACCGGTCGATCTACGTTCCCATCCTCACCTATGGTCATGAGCTTTGGGTCATGACCGAAAGGATAAGATCACGGGTACAAGCGGCCGAAATGAGTTTCCTCCGCCGGGTGGCGGGGCTCTCCCTTAGAGATAGGGTGAGAAGCTCTGCCATCCGGGAGGAACTCAACGTAAAGCCGCTGCTCCTCCACATCGAGAGGAGCCAGATGAAGTGGTTCGGGCATCTGGTCAGGATGCCACCCGAACGCCTCCCTAGGGATGTGTTTAGGGCACGTCCAACCGGTAGGAGGCCACGGGGAAGACCCAGGACACGTTGGGAAGACTATGTCTCCCGGCTGGCCTGGGAACGCCTCGGGATCCCCCGGGAAGAGCTAGACGAAGTGGCTGGAGATAGGGAAGTCTGGGCTTCCCTGCTTAGGCTGCTGCCCCCGCGACCCGACCTCGGATAAGCGGAAGATGATGGATGGATGGATGGATGGATGAACAAATACTGTTTAGAGATGGGAATGGCTGTCAATACAGAGCGGACCACTGCCAAAAAAATCTGCTGTTAGCAAAAGTTTTGCAAATGCACAACATTTTTGTATGTTTCTCCATCTGTTTGTTTGCAAGCAGACTACTTTCTGGTTCATGGAAGACGACACCTTACGACTAGACCAGGGCTCGGCATACTTGCCAACCTTGAGACCTCCAAATTCGGGAGAAGGGGTTGAGGGTGGGTGGTGGTGGGAGGAGAGTAGCGGGGGTGTATATATTTTCAACTATTTCTTTGATATATATATATATATATATATTAGGGGTATAACGGTACGTGTATTTGTATCGAACCGTTTCGGTACGGGGGTTTCGGTTCGGCACGCGGGCGTATCGAACGAGTTCGGAAGCAGAAGTCTTCACAAGCTGTGTGTGTGTGCAGGAAGCGTACCCCTTCTCCTTTCCAGCTGTCCTGGATGAACTGAAATTATTTTTTTCCAATCATTTTGGAATTTGTAAGCGTACTTCTTTTTCTTACTCGTCATGGCCATGTCTCTTCTTCGTTCTTCTGCTTCATCTCTGTTATGTTTTTGGACATTACTACTTGCCGTAGTTTTGAAGCAATGCATGATGGGAATCCGGATATGGGTGTCAGTGTATTAACGTGCCGGCTGGAATAAACACACGCTGAGAAATAGCTCCGTGCCTGCATACTTTAGGGGTTATGGATAAATCTATGGATAAGGTAGACATATATAATAGTCTCCTTTTCAGGTGAGAGAGGACGCTAAAGGCAGTGCCTTTAAGGCATGCCACCAATATTGTTGTCCGGGTGGAAATCGGGAGAAATTCGGGAGAATGGTCGCCCCAGGAGATTTTCGGGAGGGGCACTGAAATTCGGGAGTCTCCCGGGAAAAACGGGAAGGTTAGCAAGTATACAAATGTGTTAGCTAGAAGGCTAATTCCTTGTTCACGATTGAAGTGAAGACATTGACTGGACTCTACTAGTTCTGATTTTAAGAAAGGCATAATCGACTGGAGTGACTAAAAGAGAAAAGAAATCGAATACTTTTCTCATTGGAAAGAAAAAGTAAATTTTGTTGAAAAACAGAACCGTAGCGTATCGTGTTGTTTGTCAACCTATTCACGGAGGCTGTCACAAGACAACTGGACTAAAACATTTTTTATTTGGGGGCTTGAGAACTAGTTTTATAAGGACTGAAGGTGCAAAAGTAGAACATAAAAGATTGTTAGAGAGCAGGCTAGTTCCTGGATCAAGGGAGAATAACTTAAGATTACTGGACTTTATTACTTGAGTCTGGGAATGAGGGACTGGATCGAAGTAAAGCAAAAAAGACCGTACTGTACTAACAAACAATGGACATTTTACAGTCACTCGTGATGTTATAACAGACCTAACATTAGCATATGAGCAGCTGAAGCATTAAAAAAAAACATCTACCACTAACCGTGATGAATTGATTAACGTGCACCCCGACTTAAACAAGTTGAAAAACGTATTCAGGTGTTACCATTTAGTGGTCAATTGTAAGGAATATGTACTGTACTGTGAGATCTACCAATAAAAGTGTCAATCAATCAATCAATCAATCAATCAATCAATCAAACCGCAACATATTTTTTAAGTTGTAATTGTAATTCGTGTAGGCTTAGATGAGAACATTTCTACTGACACGGATGACAGAGCATAATATGGATGTTCTTTTTCCTAGTTTGTAAGTAAACATCGAAGAGTAGGGCTGCCTCTTCTGGCGTGATATGCCAGGTTGTGTTTGATTGGTGAGATGGAGTCAAACGTCACTAGTAACGAGATAAGGCAATTCCTGAAGAAATTGCGTGTGAATGCTCCAATGCTGAAGTTAAAGTGAAATGCTTACATAATGTAGTATGAGTGTAAGAATCATACTTGCCAACCCTCCCGGATTTTCCGGGAGACTCCCGAAATTCAGCGCCTCTCCCGAAAACCTCCCGGGACAAATTCTCTCCCGAAATTCAGGCGGAGCTGGAGGCCACGCCCCCTCCAGCTCCATGCAGACCTGAGTGACGTGTCGACAGCCTGTTTTCATGTCCGCTTTCCAGCAATATAAAGAGCGTGTCTGCCCAATGACGTTATAACTGTAGAATGAGTTCTTGGTTTCTTATGTGGGTTTATTGTTAGGCAGTTTCATTAACGTCCTCCCAGCGCGGTAAAACAACACACAACAACAGCAGTCCGTTTTTGTCTACTGTAAAGCAGTTCATCTGCCGCAAACCGCAATGTTGTGACACTCTTAAACAGTACAATACTGCCATCTACTGTACATGCATATGGTTAGAAAAACAAGGATGGACAATTCAACCCTTAACTCAACAATGAGTAGATGAGTGTTATGTGTGTGTAAATTTGTAAATAAATGAACACTGAAATTCAAGTATTTCTTTTGTATATATATATATATATATATATATATATATATATATATATATATATATATATATATATATACACACAAAAGAAATATATATATATAGCTAAAATTCACTGAAAGTCAAGTATTTCTCATATATATATATATATATATATATAGCTAAAATTCACTGAAAGTCAAGTATTTCTCATATATATATATATATATATATATATATATATATACACACACACACAGTATATATACATGAAATACTTGACTTGGTGAATCTAGCTGTAAATATACTCCTCCCCTCTTAACCACGCCCCGTCCCACCTCCGAACACGCCCCCCACCCCACCTCCCGAATACGGAGGTCTCAAGGCTGGCAAGTATGGTAAGAATGGTTTGAATGTCAAGGAGTTTGAATTTCCAGGAAAACCGAAATTTGGTTTGGAACTTGGGAAAGTGTTAGTTTGAATGTGCAGAATGAGTGGAATGTGTTGGTGTTGGAATGCCTGAATAGGTTGAAAAATGTGGGAATTGTGCAACTTGGAAAAATGCCCCATTCATTATAATGGGAACTTCCTGGAAATTTGGGAAAAGCGGGATTTTTCGGTGAAAAGGATTAGCATGAATGACCTGAATGAGCTGAATTGGTTGGTGTTGGAATTGTTTAAATCGGTGAATAAATGTCAAAGTAGTAGGGAATTTTGGGAAAATCTAGACATTTTTTGAAAATGGTATAAAACTTGAAAGTTCTGAATAAGTTGAAATGATTGGTATTGGAGTTTTTCAAATCGGTCGAGAAATGTTGAAGTAGTAACATGTTGAATTGAGAAATGGTATTACGGAATTCCTAGAATTTCGGGGAAAACCGGGAAATTTTCTAGCTCAAAAAACAACTTTGTTTTTTTGTCCTGATTAAGAGGAAAGTTTTGACAGTAGAACGAGTAAAGTGGGCTGAAAAATGTGGGAGGATTTATCGCCAGAAAAAAAGGGTGGAAATAAGGCTTTGGAAAACCAGGAATTCTGGAAAATCCTGGAATTTTTTTTGAATGTTCAAAAGAGGAGCTTGAATTTCCAAAATGGGGGAGTGTGTTTATGGGTAGAATGGATTGAATCCTTTGAAAAATGTGTAAATAGTGAAAGTTTGAAAAATTGCCAATTCATTTTGGACGGGAAAATTAGCCTGGGAAACCTGAAATTCCGGGAAATCTGGGAATTTATGGGATTTTTTAAGGGAAAGCTTGCGATTCCCGAATAGGTTGAACAGTTTGAAGTTGGAACGGTTTGAATCGGGTGTGAATGTGGAAGGTAGAGCGCGCCAAAATCTGGAGAAGAAGAAGAAGTTGAATAAAAACCATAAAATCATGTTTGGATGATGACACTGGGGACTGCTGGAAGAAGTCTCTCTTACAAATTAATGCATTTTCGCAAGCAGTAATAATACATTATAAATAAATAGTCGGAGCGGCCGTGCCAGCATATTGAGTGCTCCAGGTTCGATCCCCGCTTCCACTATCTTAGTCACTGTCATCGTGTGGTTGGGCGAGACAATTTCCTCCCAGTGTCACCCACACTGGTTAAAATGTAAATGTGGATAATGGGTTTCACCAGGTAAAGCGCTTTGAGTCACTACAGAAAAACGCTACATAAATATAATTCACTTCACAAATACAACGATGATGTAAACAAATGTAGAGATGGGAATTCAATGCAATGTTAGGGAGTAAAATTTGCGCTTTTTTCTTCAGAAAAATATTTTACAAAGTCGAAAGTATGTTGCATTATAAGGACTATGACAAACAATTTTTAGGAGCGGCCTGGCACAGATATAAAAGTGGCCGTGCCAGCAACTTGAGGTTTCAAAGTTCGATTCCAGCTTCTGCCATTCTAGTCATGGCCATTGTGTCTTTGGCAAGACACTCCACCCACTTTGCTCATGTGGCACTTTGGGTTGTACGGTATACCAGTATTAGTATAGTACCGTGATGCCAATTAAACATATTCGGTACTATACCGCCTCGGAAAAATACCGGTCCCCGCCTGCCCCCGTCGTCGTGTCATTGCTGGTTATCGAACAGAGGAGCATGTTCGGTAGCGCACAATCACGGAGTACTTACAAGTATGCACAGTGTATAGACAGAAAAGGAAGGACAGATGCATTTTGGCTTAAAAACTAATGATGCAGGTGAAGTTATAACACTGAAACAACCTCCGGAAGAGCTGCTTTAAGACATGGCTAGCTAGCTAGCGGCTAAAGTCCAGCCCCAGTCAGCAGTGTTTTAGCTACTTTTAAATCACTGATCCTGGTCTCCATGGCAACAAATAAAGTAAGTTTATTACAAGTATCATCCCTGCAGGATGTGGAATAGCTTAACATGCTTCACTACACACCGTAGCTCACCGGAGTCAAAATATAAACAAACACCATTGGTGGATCTACACCTGACTGACATCCACTGTAATGATACCAAGTAAAAGAGCATCTTCTTTTGTTTTTTTAAAATTTATGATATGTTTATAAACTCAGGAAATATGTCCCTGGACACATGAGGACTTTGGATATGACCAATGTGTGATCCTGTAACTACTTGGTATTGGATTGATACCCAAATTTGTGGTATCATCCAAAACTAATGAAAAGTATCCAAATAACAGAAGAATACTTTATTATTACATTTTAACAGAAGTGTAGATAGAACATGTTAAAAGAGAAAGTAAGCAGATATTTACAGTAAATGAACAAGTCGATTAATAATTAATTTTCTACCACTTGTCCTTAATAATGTTGACAAAATAATAGAATGATGAGTGACACAATATGTTACTGCATATGTCAGCAGACTAAATTAGGAGCCTTTGTTTGTTTACTTATTACTAAAAGACAAGTTGTCTTATATGTTCACTATTTTATTTAAGGACAAAATTGCAATAAGAAACATATGTTTAATGTACCGTAAGATTTTTTTTTTTGTTAAAATAAGGCCAATAACGCCATTTTTTGTGGTCCCCTTCACATAGAAAAATGTCAAAATAATTTTGGTACAGGTACCAAAATATTGGTATAGGGACAACACTAGTGGCACCAATACTGGTGTGTGAATGTGCAGGACTGCCCTGAAAAAGAGAATCTTCATTTTAATATGACCTTCCTGGGTAGATAAAGGTCGTATATATAAAACAAAACACCATTTATCCACAAAAATCCGTGGTCCGGATCATGATAATTTTTGTGGATGAATGTTTTTGTTATGTTCTGATAGTTTTGGATTCCATTAGTTCCTATTTTTTGTGCACTTGTTTGTTTTGGTTGCCATGGTTGCGTATTAGTTTCACCTGCCTCTTGTGTTCGGGACGCTCACCTAGCTCTAATCAGGAGACATTATTTAAGCCTGCCTTTGCGAGTCAGTCTGCCTGGCGTCATTGTTTGTGTCAGGCGATGCCATAGTTTATGCTACATGTTTACCTCATGGCCTGCCAAGTAAGTTGTGTGTGTTTCATACCTCAGTTTCATGTTTGTTCCACGCAATAGTTTATGCTGTTTGTTTCATGCCACAGTTTCGTGTTTGTTCCACGCCATCGTTTATGCTGTTTGTTTCGTGTTTGTTCCACGCCATAGTTAATGCTGTTTGTTTACCTCATGCCCTGCCAAGATTTATTGAGAAGATTACAATATGTTCCTACCTGCAAGTCCTGTCCGGAGTGATCCGTTTGCATCCCGGGGAAACAAAGCCTGCCTTTGTGAGTCAGTCGGCCTGGCGTCATTGTTTGGGTCAGGCGATGCCATAGTTTATGCTAAATGTTTACCTCATGCCTTGCCAAGTAAGTCGTGTGTGTTTCATGCCTCAGTTTCATGTTTGTTCCACGCCATAATTTATGCTGTTTGTTTCATGCCACCGTTTCGTGTTTGTTCCACGCCATAGTTTATGCTGTTTGTTTCATGCCACCGTTTGGGGTTTGTTACATACCATAGTAAATACTGTTTGTTCCACGCCATAGTTAATGCTGTTTGTTTCATGCCACTGTTTTGTGTTTGTTCCATGCCATAGTTTGTGCTGTTTGTTTCATGCCACAGTTTCGTGTTTGTTCCACGCCATAGTTAATGCTGTTTGTTTACCTCATGCCCTGCCAAGATTTATTGAGAAGATTACAATATGTTCCTACCTGCAAGTCCTGTCCGGAGTGATCCGTTTGCATCCCAGGGAAACAAACCTCGCACCAAGCTGAGACCCCCCCACCTCTGAGTATACTGTAGTAAACATCTTCCAGTAGTAGTTTTACAATATTTTTGTATATTGTTATCTTTAAAAAGGGAGAATTTGTGACAACTCTTGCATTGGCTCTGAGTGTGAACACACCTAACCAAGTGTCCAGTGTTTCTAATCATGTCGCAATGCAGATGACTCACATGCTTAATAGAGTCTTCAGTAAAGTTTTTACAGATTAGCTCATGAGAGCCAGCAGGTGCACATACAGGCTTTCCTGTGGGACAAAGCTCACTCGCAGATAGCAAAGCCAAGAGTCAGCAGGTGGTTCAACACAGAGGACAAATGGTAGTATTGTGTAGCGACTTAAGACCCCCACGAGTCGTTTGTCTGGGAAACAATGTGAGAGGTAACGCAGTTACAGATGGAGATCAGGAGGGGAGAAACAATCCCTTTGACAGCTTTACTGTGTTTTACTGCAGGGTGACTCAGAGCTTTTTGTCATGGTCCACTAACACCACAAGACTTCCTGAGCAGCGGACAGTTGAGCAGGAAACAGGAAGGGATGTGGGTGAGGGAGTGGGAGAGGCCAAAAAAAGTGAGTGTGTATGGTTGTTAGAGCAAACTGCAGAGCTTCATTTGTTTCATTCAACCGTTTGACCACTCCCACAACTATATACAAACACTTACACTAAATTGCCAAAAGTATTTGGCCACCTGCCTTGACTCACATTTGGACTTGAAGTGCCATCCCATTCCCAACCCATAGGGTTCAATATGATGTTTTGCAGCTATTACAGCTTGAACTCTTCTGGGAAGGCTGTCCACAAGGTTCCGGAATGTGTGTTTATAGGAATTTTCCACCATTCATCCAAAAGCGCATTGGTGAGGTCAAACACTGATGTTGGTCCAGAAGACCTGGCTCTCAGTCTCCGTTTTAATTTATTCCCAAGGTGTTCTATTGGGTTCAGGTCAGGACTCTGTGCAGGTAAGTCAAGTTCATACACACCAGACTATGTCATCCATGTCTTTATGGACCTTGATTTGTGCACTGGTGGAAGGGGAAGGAGCCCGCTCCAAACTCTTCCCACAAGGTTGGAAGCAGTGGAATTGTCCAAAATATTTTGGTATCCTGGAGCATTCAAACTTCCTTTCACTGGAATTAAGGGGCCAAGCCCAACTCCTGAAAAACAACCCTACACCATAATTCTTCCTCCACCAAATTTCACACTCGGCACCACGCAGTCCAAAATATATCGCTCTCCTGGCAACCTCCAAACCCAGACTCATTCATCAGAAATTTCACGGCTGGATTTGTTGCACAGGTGGCATCCTACAACAGTTCCACGCTGGAAATCACTGAGCTCCTGAGAGCGGCCCATTCTTTAACAAATGTTTGTTGAAACAGTCTCCATGCCTTGCCTCGTCTACAAGTTCTGTCCAGTGCTTCTCAAGCATCTGTGGAAGACCTTCAAGGTGATCCGGCGAAGGGGGTGAGTGGCCGACCAGTGGAGGTGTGCAGAGGGATCAAGATCCCCAAGGAGGAGGACTCAAAAAACATCAACCAGTTTCGAATTGAGTGTGGAAGGGAAGGTGTTCCTCAGCATCGTCTCCCGAAGACTGACCGAGTTTCTCCTCAAGAACAACTACATCAACACTTCAGTGCAGAAGGGGGGATTCCTGGAGTGCCTGGCTGTCAAAAGCACTGAGGTGTCATCACACAGCTCATCAGAGAGGCCCATGAGAGCAGAGAGGAACATGCTGTGTTGTGGTTGGACCTGACTAAGGCTATGGGTCCATCCCACACAAGCTAGCTTAGCTTGCGCTGCACCGCCACCATGTTCCGAGCAAGATCAAGGACTTGATCCTGGATTATTACAATAACTTCAGGCTCCGGGTCATATCTGTGTCAATATTTTCTGACTGGCATCGCCTTGACAAGGGAATAGTAACAGGATGCACTATCTCTGTTGCCCTTTTTGCATTGGCGATGAATATGCTGGTAAAGTCTGCTGAGGTGGAATGCAGAGGGTTTGTATCCAGATCAGGTGTTCGACAGCCCCCCTAATAGAGCCTATATGGACAACCTTACCATCACAACAACATCAGTCCCAGGGAGCAGCTGAATCTTGCAGGGATTGGAGAGGCTAATTGAATGGGCCAGGATGAGTTTCAAGTCCACAAAATCATGGTCCATGGTGCTGAAGAGGGGGAAGGTTGTAGACAAATTCCGGTTTTCAATCTCAGGAACAGTCATTCCATCCATCACGGATTAACCAGTCAAAAGCTTGGGAAAGCTCTTTGACTCCAGCCTGAAGGACTCTGCTCCTATCCAGAAGTCTACTGAAGAGCTTAGAGGGTGGCTCACCAAAGTAGACAAGTCTGGCCTACTTGGCCAGAGTCCTGTGGCCTCTCCTATATGCAGTCCGAGTAACAACACTGGAATCCTTTGAAAGGAAGATCAGCAGCTTTCTGCGCAAATGGCTAGGTCTCCCCCGCAGCGTCAACAGCACTGCCCTGTACGGGGCAGGCAACATCCTGCAACTACCCTTCAGTGGGCTCACTGAAGAATTCAATGTGGCACGCACAAGAGAAACCCTACAGAACAGAGACTCCAGGAACTGCAAGGTGTCATTAGCTGGGATTGAAGTGAGGACACGAAGGAAGTGGAAGGCAGAAAAGGCAGTGGAGGTGGCTGAGTCACGCCTTAGGCAAAAGGCATTGGTTGGGGCTGTGGCAACAGGGAGAGAAGGCTTGGGCTACTTCCCAAAGACCCAAATCAGCCAGGCCCGGGAAAAGACAGACGACATCTACTCCAGGAGGAGGTACGAGCAGGAAAAGCAAGTGGACAGGGCAGGACTCTGGCAACAGGGGGAATGGACAAGATGGTAGAGCACGTAGCAGCGCAAAGTCACCTGGTCAAACATCATGCAGGCAGACCTGCACCGCTTTCCGGTTCCTCATGGCAGCAGTCTACGATTCCCTCCCTAGCCCAGCAAACTTCCATGTGTACGGGAAGAGCGAGACACCCTCCTGCTCTCTTTGCTCCGGAAGAGGCTCCTTGGAATGTCCCCTCAGCAGTTGCTCAAAGTCCCTGGCTGATGGTTGTTATCGCTGGCGCCATGACCATGTACTCAAAGCAATTGCTGAGAGCATAGCCTCAGCCATCATGGACCAAAGAAGGCAATCTCATTCATCAAAGCTGGAGAGAGACCGTGTACACGTCCACTGACAATAACAGGACTCCTTTACACAGCCCCTGATTAGCAATTACACGTTAACTTAGGAAAAAAACTGAGGTTCTAACAACATCTCTCCGGCCAGACATGATCATCATCTCAGAGGCTTTGAAACACCTTATCGTGCCGGAACTAACAGTGCCTTGGATTGAGGAGGCCAACGAAAGGAAATGTGCCAAGTATCAGGAACTGGTGGAGGAGTGCAGGGGCAGGGGCTGGAGGACTTTCTAGGAGCCAATAGAAGTTGGCTGCAGGACGCGCCCTCAACAAAGACCTTGGCCAAAAAGAGGGCCATTCAATCAGCAAGTGAAGCGGCAGAAAAAGCCACGAGGTGGTTGTGGCTGAAAAGGGCAGATCCATGGGTTGCTGCTGGGACACAAGCAGGGACTTTATCACCCTGGCTGGGTCGCCTGGACGAGGGTGTCTGATGTTGTGAGACCCGGAACACCCGTTTAATCCAGGATATATGACTGATGATGTGTCTCAGTGCATCCAGGAGATGTATCCTTTAAGATATCATGGACCTTTGATACCTCAGGCGGTACTGCATCATTACGTCTGGGGGTGCAAATTAAAACTCTACTATGCAAAGAGAAAGCCATTTATCAACAACACCCAGAAATTCAAAAATGGGTTTCTTTAGTTCCCAAATGTTTACTGAGTGTTGTTAAAAGAAAAGGCCATGTAACACAGTGGTAAAAATGCCCCTGTGCCCACTTTTTTGCAATGTGTTGCTGCCAATAAATTCTAAGTTAATGATTATTTGCAAAAAAAAATTGTTTGTCAGTTTGAACATTAAATGCCTTGCATTGCAGTCTATTCAATTGAATATAAGTTGAAAGGGATTTGCAAATCATTGTATTCTGTTTTTATTTATGAATTACACAATGTGCCAACTTCACTGGTTTTGGGATTTGTCCATTTAAAAAAAAAAAAAGCAGAAAAAACCAACACGCGCAAGGCACATACCAGAAGTGAGAGCATGCAGGCATAAATTCGACTATAAGCTCAGTTTGTCTTAATATTTATGAAATGAGTGGTCCACTATTTAGTCCCTGACATGCAATATTTGAGATTCTATGAAAAAATATTCCTCATAGAAAAGGTTTGAGTGCACATGGAAAGCATTATATGTAAAATATGAGAGTGGATAGTTCAAATGTGGGGGAGTGTACTCCTCCTGTGAGCCATCAGAATGAAGCGCACACACACACACACACACACACACACACACACACACACGCACACACACAGTGTATGCATTTAGCAGTAAAAGGCAGCTGCCTGCAGAGGTGGAACAGCAATCATTTCTGGACAAGATCAAGACACATTGCCAATTTGGCACGCTCAGAAAATCTTTTTCAACATATATTAAGGATTTTAGTAATGGCCACAGACTTTTTTTTGCATCACTGTCAACTCCCCTGTCATCATAAAACACACACACAATTTTTCATCAGAAAAGCTTGACAACCCTAATGACAATTCATTGAAGTATTAAATGTTGCAACATTGTATTTCAGGACGTCTTCATTTGAGGCCTGTATCCATCCAAAAATGGGTCGTATTATGATTTTTTTCGCCACATTTCCTTGTCTAAATGACAATATGGTCGTTCTTTGGTCAACATTTTGCATGGCTTTTTAACCCTCTCTTCAGGATGTGCCGTTTTGGAGGCAGTCTATTTATGTTATATAAATTAGATTTATAACTTAGATTTATATTGCGCTTTTCTAAACACTCAAAGCGCTCACAGAGAAGTGGGACTTAACATTCATTCACACCTGGTGGTGGTAAGCTACATCAGTAGCCACAGCTGCCCTGGGGTACACTGACGGAAGCGTGGCTGCCAGTTTGCGCCTACGGCCCCTCTAACCACCACCTATATCATTCATTCATCATTCATTCACCAGTGTGAGCGGCACCGGGGGCAAAAGGTGAAGTGTCCTGCCCAAGGACACAACGGCAGTGATATTTTGGATGTCAATAGGTGGGAAGCGAACCTGCAACCCTCAGGTTTCTGGCCAGCCGCTCTACCCACTACACCAGGGGCGCTCACACTTTTTCTGCAGGCGAGCTACTTTTCAATTGACCAAGTCGAGGAGATCTACCTCATTCCTATTTATAATTTATATTTATTTATTTATGAATGAGACATTTTTGTTAACAAGTTAATGGTGTTTAATGATAATACAAGCATGTTTAACACACATAGATTCCTTTCTTTCATGAAGACAAGAATATAAGTTGGTGTATTTGATTCTGATGACTTGCATTCATTGGAATTAGACAGTGGTGCGTATAATGTCCGCATTTTCAAATGGAGGGGAAAAAAAGTCCTCCTTTCTGTCCAATACCACATGAAAGTGGTTGGATTTGGCATCTCATTTGTCCAACTTGCACACTCGTTTTTAAACACTTTGTTATGAGAGTAGCATATGTGTGTGGCCCTTTAATGTCTGGCAGCAGGTGAGTGACGTCAGTGAGTGTGCGGGTGGGCAAGCAAGTGAGAAAGCGGTCGCTGAGGGCGGGGGAGAAATACATTGGCATCAAACGCCGTAGCTTGCTAGCTTGTGCACGCTAGCTTTCTGAGACTCTTATTTTGTTAGCACAGGCAGGATGAAGCAGGTCTTTTATGGTGAAGACAGGAACTGTGCAGTCGGTCTTTAGAGTTTTGACAGTAGGTACGGAGTCTCTAGAAATAAAATGTGTTTCTCTGCGTCCGCCCTGTTAGTGATTTTTTTCTTAAATATGAGCTCGCAGCAGCCAGCGTCATCTCACAAGATCCTCGGGTGCCGAGAATGTCAAACAACTGACGAAAGTGAAGTCTTGGTATGATTGATGATTGCTCATTTTTATGTCTATTTTTTAATGCCTGGCTTGAGATCGACTGACACACCCTCCGAGATAATGGTGCCCATTACGTCGATCGCGATCGACGTAATGGGCACCCCTGCACTACACCATGCCACCCCCATGTTCCTCCACTTCGACAGTGTCTTCTCCCCGTCAGCTTTGTTGTAGATTTCAGAGCTTCCATATTGAGTCTACTGACAGATATAAGTTATAACTATACACTACTTTGTATTACAAATGGCAAAAGTGAGGGATGCATGCGCATGCACGAACCAGTCTGCCCCACAACAAGAAAAAGAATGAGCTCATTGACTACAACAACTGACAACAATGGCGGACTCGCACACAGCTCTTCACGTAAATCTCTACCATACATGGAGATATTTGCTGACGTCACAACTAGAAAAAGCACCACAAATCGGGCAAATTCTAAACGACTCATTTGGAGGAAGAATGAAGGAAGGCAAGATAGTTTCATAAATAGCTCTGCCATGCCTCCATGGTCCATCCATCCATCCATCCATCCATTTTTCCCGCCGCTTACCTGAGTCCGAGTCAAGGGGGCAGCAGTCCAAGCAGACATGGACAGACTTGCTTGTCCCCGGCCATCTCCACTAGTTCCACGGGGGGGACATCGAGGTGTTCCCAGGCCAGCTGTGAGACATAAGCTGAGTCCCAATTCAGAGTCTGCATCCTTTGAAGGGCGAATTGGAAGGCCGCTTACATCACAACACTGCACAAAGGCTGTCCCTATTCATTCAAATTTGAAGGCTCCTCTAAATGCAGCCGACGTATGTGCCCTCCTTAGTCCTGTATTCGGAGGATGCACCGCGACTATCCTTCGTGGCCTCCCATATCCCAAGATGCTTTGCGCGCCTTTGTTCAACCCGGATCTTTTTGACGATAGCGGAAAATACAAGCAGTGGCAGCGAATACACTTTCAAATGTAAGTATCCTCCGCAGGCTAGACTGTCCCAATTAACAAGGTGCCTCTAATGGTCCAGTACGCAGCCCGGATCTTCCGAAGGATGCAGACCCTGAATTGAGACACAACTATAGTCTCTCCAACATGTCCTAGGTCTGCCTCGAAGCCTCCGGCCGGCTGAACATACCCAAAACACCACAGCAGGAAGGCTTTCAGCAGGCATCCGAAGTAGATCCTCAAGCCACCTTAGCTGGCTCCTCTCGACGTGAAGTAGCAGCGACTCTTCTCTGAGTCTCTCCCGATGACCGAGCTATCCCTAAGGGTGATTCCACACATCCCAAGCACTTGTATTCGCGACCTTGTCCTTTTGGTCATTACCCAAAGCTCATGACCGTAGGTGAGGGTAGGAATGTAGACTGACTGGTAAATCGATAGTTACGCCTTCTGACTTAGCTCCTTCTTCACCACAACAGACCAGTGCAGTAATTGCGTTACTGCAGACGCTGCATCAATGTGTCTGTCAATCTCACATTCCGTTTACCCATACTCGTGAACAAGACCCCAAGATATTTGAACTCCTCCACTTGAGGAAAAACTTCACTCCCGACCCGAGGGGTGCAGTCCACCCTGTGCCGACTGACAACCATGGCCTCAGATTTGGAGGTGCCGATCCTCATGCCAGCAGCTTCAGACTTGGCTGCTAATTGCCCCAGTGATGGCTTAAGGTCTCAGTCCAATGAAGCCAACAGGACCACATCATCTGCAGAAAACAGAGATGCAATCTTCTGGCCACCAAACTGGAACACCTCCACGCCCTGACTGCGCCTAGAAATTCTGTCCATAAAGATAATGAACAGGACCGGTGACAAAGGGCAGCCTTGGCGGAGTCCAACGTCCACTGGGTACATGTCTGACTTAGTACCGGCAATGCGAACCAGACTCCTGCACCACTTGAACAAGGATGGAATGGCTCGTAGCAACGGCTGCCTGCATGGTTTTATTTCAAATTGTCGCGATTTATGCAGATTCTAAATACACAAAAACAGATACCATCCATCCATCTGCTTCCGCTTATCCGAGGTGGGGCCGCAGGGGTAGCAGCCTAAGCAGAGAAGTGAATGGTAAATGGGTTGTACTTGTTTAGCGCTTTTCTACCCCTTTTTAAGGAGCCCAAACCGCTTTGACAGTATTTCGCCCATTCAAACACACATTCACACACTGATGGTGGGAGCTGCCATGCAAGGCGCTCACCAGGACCCATCAAGAGCAAGGGTAAGGTGTCTTGCCCAAGGACACAATGGCTGTGATTAGGATGGTAGAAGTTGGGGATTGAACCCATAACCTTCAGATTACCAACTTCGCCACGCCGTCCCGAAGCCCAGACTTCCCTCTCCCCAGCCGAGGCGTTCCCAGGCCAGCTGGGAGACATAGTCTTCCCTGTGGTCTCCTACTGGTCGGACGGGCCCATAACACCTCCCTAGGGAGGCATTCAGGTGGCATCCTGACCAGATGCCCGAACCCCCTCATCTGGCTCCTCTCCATGTGGAGAGGTATAGGTACCAATAGGTTAAAAAAAAGTTGATTTTGTCTAATAGGTCCCCTGGTATGTTTGATTCCTTCTAACTGACTCAAAAATTGGCAGGAACAGCAATTTAAAAGTCAAGGTCACATAGGGCATCAGTGCGCTAACAGATAGATGAGCCTGCCCAAAGTATCCGCCCATCACTTCACAAAGGGAAAAAATATATTTAAAAAATCAAGCTTCACTACACATTCAAATAAAACCTGGAACACTGCCAAATATCCGTCAATTAGATGTGGAAAATGTAAGTTTTCTTTTTTGTTTTTCGTTAGGCTAACCTCGTATTATGTTGCTGTTAAAATGTGACTATAAGTTTATATTTCCATCCGAACTCATATCATTGCTGTATTTTATGTATGGCATCTTTAACATTGGACAAGTACAGAGTTACAGTATAAACAAGAATAAAATGCACAATAGCACTTTTCTAAGTCAGTGTTTCTTGACCAAATATCTGTTTGTCATCTGTGGTTTGTATGGAATGCACTTTTCCACCAATTGTGGCAGTAATGACAATATCAAACAAACAGAAAAAGTCTGGAGCTAAGTCATAGAGAAATTTCTTAAGCGCAAAAATTATGACTAAATAGGTGAAGCTGTATTTTCATTTGCACTTTAATTTCATAGACAGTTTAAGATATATTCATTATTATCTAATTAGGATACATACATTTTTGCACCAAGTAATTGTATGTACTTACCTTTTAAATTTGTATGAGTCTCATCTTTTGTTCTATATTTCATTAACACCTTGTGTTACCACTTGCCTCTGCATGAAATGGGCTGTATAAATACAATTTGATTGATTGGTGACCTAAGCCTGGGTATTAATAATTCGATTAACACATTGTTTCATGTCATTTCACAAGATTTATCCTTTTGAATTTAATTATTGAATACAATTAAAAAGGCCAAATATGATAAGAATCCCTGATCTAAGTCACACGTGCTTAAGCTCATTAGAATTAAAGCTATAGACACATTAGACAGCTAATACAAGTAGCGCTTACTAAAACAACTTATAAGAGGTTAGATTTTGGACAACAGATTTCCAATATACAATTTTGAGGTCGATATCATTTATCTAAAATCCATTAAAAAATATACTATGTGGCCCTGCGATGAGGTGGCGACTTGTCCAGGGTGTTACCCCGCCTTCCACCGGATTGTAGCTGAGATAGGCGCCAAAGCCCCCCGCGACCCCAAAAGGGAATAAGCGGTAGGAAAATGGATGGATGGAAGTGAAGAGAATTATATTTATATAGCGCTTTTCTCTAGTGACTCAAAGCGCTTTACATTGTGAAACCCATTATCTAAGTTACATTTAAACCAGTGTTGGTGGCACTGGGAGCAGGTGGGTAAAGTTTCTTGCCCAAGGACAAAATGGCAGTAACTGGGATGGCAGAAGCGGGGATCGAACCTGGAACCCTCAAGTTGCTGGCACGGCCACTCTACCAACCGAGCTATACCGCCCCTCCTATAATATGGGATTTTAAAGTACACATCTGAGTAATGTCCAATATAAAAGTGTATATTAATATAAGTGTATTATCAGAGCTGTATCAAAAACTTTGACTTAAGAAATACAGTGGGGCAAAAAAGTATTTAGTCAGCCACCGATTGTGCAAGTTCTCCCATTTAAAATGATGACAGAGGTCTGTAATTTTCATCCTAGGTACACTTCAACTGTGAGAGACAGAATGTGAAAAAAAATCCAGGAATTCACATTGTAGGAATTTTAAAGAATTTATTTGTAAATTATGGTGGAAAATAAGTATTTGGTCAACCATTCAAAGCTCTCATTTTGGCTCAAAATCTCACGATACATGGCCCCATTCATTCTTTCCTTAACACGGCTCAATCGTCCTGTCCCCTTAGCAGAAAAACCCCGAAGCATGATGTTTCCACCCCCATGCTTCACAGTAGGTGTGGTGTTCTTGGGATGCAACTCAGTATTCTTCTTCCTCCAAACACGACGAGTTGAGTTTATACCAAAATGGATACATGGATAATACAGCAGAGGATTGGGAGAATATCATCTGGTCAGATGAAACCAAAATACAACTTTTTGGTACAAACTCAACTCGTCGTCTTTGGAGGAAGAAGAGTACTGTACCAAGAACACCATACCAACTGTGAAGCATGGGGGTGGAAACATCATGCTTTGGGGCTGTTTTTCTGCTAAGGGGACAGGACGATTGATCCGTGTTAAGGAAAGAATGAATGGGGCCATGTATCGTGAGATTTTGAGCCAAAACCTCCTTCCATCAGTGAGAGCTTTGAATGGTTGACCAAATACTTATTTTCCACCATAATTTACAAATTAATTATTTAAAATTCCTACAATGTGAATTCCTGGATTATATTTTTCACATTCTGTCTCTCACAGTTGAAGTGTACCTATGATGAAAATTACAGACCTCTGTCATCATTTTAAGTGGGAGAACTTGCACAATCGGTGGCTGACTAAATACTTTTTTGCCCCACTGTAAGTAAATAAATATTCCACTGGTCAATCATATTACATATCAAAGCTGCATTACATTGTCTTTCATAAGGACCGTGTATTGGTTGGGTTAGCCAATGCAAGTGTTGCATACCATAAATTTGATGATTAATACGTTTGATGATGACACTCGCCCTAAAATAAGCAATGTCAAAAACAAAAAGCAGAGACATAAACACCACCTCCCCTCCTCCTCTGCCCAAGCTCCCACTGTGCAACTCTGGAATAAAAGCAACAGGACAGTCTGAGAGGCTTGCCCAGATCACTACATGGCTGCATGATCATGCCTTGTGAGGGTCTATTTCCCCCAAGTGTGTGTGCTGCATGCCACATTCCTCACACGCAGAGTGGCGGAAAGGGCAGTGGCCCCTCATCGGCAGAGGTGTATGCCTAAGGGGAGTATGGGGGGGGGGGGGGGGGGGGGGGGTATGGTGGGTTGGCATGGAGGCAAGTGATTGACGGCTAAGGCAAGATCGCCACATGAGGCAAACAGGTGGATTTAGAAATACTGTAACTACTTAATATATATTTTTTATTAAGTCATTTGTGACTATTAATTCCAGTTTCCCAATGTTTGCATTAAGTAAAAAAAAAAAAAAAATTTTTTAAGTGTCTTAAGTACTACAGTAAATTAAGTACCGTAATACTATACCATGCATGCTCCAATTAAAGGCATACTGAAACCCACTACTACCGACCACGCAGTCTGATAGTTTATATCCATCCATCCATCCATCATCTTCCGCTTATCCGAGGTCGGGTCGCAGGGGCAACAGCCTAAGCAGGGAAACCCAGACTTCCCTCTCCCCAGCCACTTCTTCTACCTCTTCCCGGGGGATCCCGAGGCGTTCCCAGGCCAGCCGGGAGACATAGTCTTCCCAACGTGTCCTGGGTCTTCCCCGTGGCCTCCTACCGTTTGGACATGCCCTAAACACCTCCCTAGGGAGGCGTTCGGGTGGCATCCTGACCAGATGCCCGAACCACCTCATCTGGCTCCTCTCGATGTGAAGGAGCAGCGGCTTTACTTTGAGTCCCTCCCGGATGGCAGAGCTTCTCAACCTATCTCTAAGGGAGAGCCCCGCCACACGGCGGAGGAAACTCATTTCGGCCGCTTGTACCCGTGATCTTATCCTTTCGGTCATGACCCAAAGCTCATGACCATAGGTGAGTATGGGAACGTAGATCGACCGGTAAATTGAGAGCTTTGCCTTCCGGCTCAGCTCCTTCTTCACCACAACGGATCGGTACAACGTCCGCATTACTGAAGACGCCGCACCGATCCGCCTGTCGATCTCACTATCCACTCTTCCCTCACTCGTGAACAAGACTCCTAGGTATTTGAACTCCTCCACTTGGGGCAGGGTCTCCTCCCCAACCCGGAGATGGCATTCCACCCTTTTCCGGGCGAGAACCATGGACTCGGACATGGAGGTGCTGATTCTCATTCCGGTCGCTTCACACTCGGCTGCGAACCGATCCAGCGAGAGCTGAAGATCCCGGTCAGATGAAGCCATCAGGACCACATCATCTGCAAAAAGCAGAGACCTAATCCTGCGGTTACCAAACCGGAACCCCTCAACGCCTTGACTGTGCCTAGAAATTCTGTCCATAAAAGTTATGAACAGAATCGGTGACAAAGGACAGCCTTGGCGTAGTCCAACCCTCACTGGAAATGTGTTCGACTTACTGCCGGCAATGCGGACCAAGCTATGGCACTGATCGTACAGGGAACGGACCGCCACAATAAGACAGTCCGATACCCCATACTCTCTGAGCACTCCCCAAAGGACTTCCCGAGGGACATGGTCGAATGCCTTCTCCAAGTCCACAAAGCACATGTAGACTGGTTGGGCAAACTCCCATGCACCCTCAAGAACCCTGCCGAGAGTATAGAGCTGGTCCACAGTTCCACGACCAGGACGAAAACCACACTGTTTCTCCTGAATCCGAGGTTTGACTATCCGACGTAGCCTCCTCTCCAGTACACCTGAATAAACCTTACCGGGAAGGCTGAGGAGTGTGATCCCACGATAGTTGGAACACACCCTCCGGTCCCCCTTCTTAAAGAGAGGAACCCTCTGCCAATCCAGAGGTACCGCCCCCGATGTCCACGCGATGCTGCAAAGTCTTGTCAACCAAGACAGCCCCACAGCATCCAGAGCCTTAAGGAACTCCGGGCGGGCCTCGTCCACCCCTGGGGCCTTGCCACCGAGGAGCTTTTTAACTACCTCAGCGACCTCAGCCCCAGAAATAGGAGAGTCCACCACAGATTCCCCAGGCACTGCTTCCTCATAGGAAGACGTGTTGGTGGGATTGAGGAGGTCTTCGAAGTATTCCTTCCACCTATCCACAACATCCGCAGTTGAGGTCAGCAGAACACCATCCGCACCATACACGGTGTTGATAGTGCACTGCTTCCCCTTCCTGAGGCGGCGTATGGTGGTCCAGAATCGCTTCGAAGCCGTCCGGAAGTCATTTTCCATGGCTTCCCCGAACTCCTCCCATGTCCGCTGAAGCTGCACACTGCTTGGCCTGTCGGTACCTGTCCACTGCCTCCGGAGTCCTATGAGCCAAAAGGACCCGATAGGACTCCTTCTTCAGCTTGACGGCATCCCTCACCGCTGGTGTCCACCAAGGGGTTTTAGGATTGCCGCCCCGACAGGCACCAACTATCTTGCGGTCACAGCTCCGATCTGCCGCCTCGACAATAGAGGTGCGGAACATGGTCCACTCGGACTCAATGTCCAGCACCTCCCTCGTGACATGTTCAAAGTTCTTCCGGAGGTGGGAATTGAAACTTTGTCTGACAGGAGACTCTGCCAGACGTTCCCAGCAGACCCTCACAATGCGTTTGGGCCTGCCAGGTCTGTCCGGCATCCTCTCCCACCATCGCAGCCAACTCACCACCAGGTGGTGATCGGTAGAAAGCTCCGCCCCTCTCTTCACCCGAGTGTCCAAAACATGAGGCCGCAAATCCGATGACACAACTACAAAGTCGATCATGGAACTGCGGTCTAGGGTGTCCTGGTGCCAAGTGCACATATGGACACCCTTATGTTTGAACATGGTGTTTGTTATGGACAAACTGTGACGAGCACAAAAGTCCAATAACAAAACACCACTCGGGTTCAGATCCGGGCGGCCATTCTTCCCAATCACGCCTCTCCAGGTTTCACTGTCGTTGCCAACGTGAGCGTTGAAGTCTCCCAGTAGGACAAGGGAATCACCCGGGGGAGCACTTTCCAGTACTCCCTCGAGTGTTCCCAAAAAGGGTGGGTACTCTGAACTGCTGTTTGGTGCATAAGCACAAACAACAGTCAGGACCCGTCCCCCCACCCGAAGGCGGAGGGAGGCTACCCTTTCGTCCACCGGGTTGAACTCCAACGTACAGGCTTTGAGCCGGGGAGAAAAACAAGAATTGCCACCCCAGCCCGTCGCCTCTCACTGCCGGCAACGCCAGAGTGGAAGAGGGTCTAATCCCTCTCGAGAGAAGTGGTTCCAGAGCCCTTGCTGTGCGTCGAAGTGAGTCCGACTATATCCAGCCGGAATTTCTCGACTTCGCGCACTAGCTCAGGCTCTCTCCCCCCAGTGACGTGGCGTTCCACGTCCCAAGAGCTAGCTTCTGTAGCCGAGGATCGGACCGCCAAGTGCCCTGCCTTCGGCTGACGCCCAGCTCACATTGCACCCGACCTCTATGGCCCCTGCTATGGGTGGTGAGCCCATTGGAGGGGTGACCCACGTTGCCTCTTCGGGCTGTGCCCGGCCGGGCCCCATGGGAACAGGCCCGGCCACCAGGCGCTCGCCATCGTACCCCACCTCCGGGCCTGGCTCCAGAGGGGGGCCCCGGTGACCCGCGTCCGGGCGAGGGAAATCTGGGTCCATGATTTTTCTTCTTCATAAAGGTCTTCGAGCTGCTCTTTGTCTGATCCCTCACCTAGAACCTGTTTGCCTTGGGAGACCCTACCAGGGGGCTTTATGCCCCCGGACAACATAGCTCCTAGGATCATTGGGACACGCAAACTCCTCTACCACGATAAGCTGGCAGCTCAGAGAGGAGTTTTTATATCAATGATAAAGAGCAGAAATAGTTTAGAGATAGTTTAGATAGAGATAGTTTATATATCAATGATAAAATATTAACATTGCAACACATGCCAATACGGCCGGTTTAGTTTACTAAATTTCAATTTTAAATTTCCTGCGGAGTTTCCTGTTGAAAACGTCGCGGAATGATGACGCATGCGCGTGACATCACGGACTGTCAGGAAATATTAGCGCAGCACTATTTGCGGCTAAAAGTCGTCTCTTTTCATCGCGCAATTAAACAGTATTCTGGACATCTGTGTTGCTGAATCTTTTGTCAAAGTAGAAAGATGGAGTTGGGAAGCTTTAGCATTTAGCCACACAAACACACGGTGTTTCCTTGTTTAAAATTCCCGGAGGTGAAGCTTTACTATGGATCAGAGCGGTCAAGCGAACATGGTTCCCGACCACTTGTCAACCGGCAAGTTTCTGAGAGAAAATTGTGGTAAAAAGTCGCCTTTTACCGGAGATCTGTGGAGTTTGCGCCTTCCTTGTATCTGCCGTCAACTTCCCTCAGACACTGGTCTCAAGACACCCGTGGACACACGCCTCCGACTATCAGGTACTATTTAACTCACTAAAACACTAGCAACACAACAGAAAGATAAGGAATTTCCCAGAATTATCTTAGTAAATGTGTCCAAAACATCTGAATCGCTCACATTGCAATCGCCTTTTTTTTAACTTTATTTTTTTAATTTCTTTCTAGTCCTTTGCTATCAATATCATCATCCACAAATCTTTTATCCTCGATCAAATTAATGGGGAAATTGTTGTTTTCTAGGTCCGAATAACTCTTGCTGCTGGAGGCTCCCATTATAAACAATGTGAGGACGTGAGGAGCCCTCACCCTTGTGACGTCATCGTCTGCGACTTCCGGTAAAGGCGAGGCTTTTTTATCAGCACCAAAAGTTGCAAACTTTATCGTCGATGTTCTCTACTAAATCCTTTCAGCAAAAATATGGCAATATCGCGAAATGATCAAGTATGACACATAGAATGGACCTGCTATCCCCGTTTAAATAAGAACATCTCATTTCAGTAGGCCTTTAACACTTTTGAACATGTAATTTGTCAGTTAGCCACATAACTCAAAGTTATGGACACATTTTGATGAAATTTTCAGGACATGCCAGAAAGGGGATACTCAAAAAGTGATTCGATTTTAGGATCGTTGTCTGGATTTACATTTTTTTCCCAAGGATTCTTTACTGTTCGGAGCTAGCGGCTGGTGGAGGTTTGAGTCTTTTTCTCGTTTACAATCAACCAATCAGTGGTATTAATGATGGCTGGGGAGTTTTCTGCTCTTACAGCATTAGGTCTGTTGCTAGTGTTGTTTAATATACTTGTTGGAAAAAGGCCATGTTGTCGAAGAGAGGTATGTTGTCCTTTCCACTTTCTCATAAACTCCAAATAATAATTGAAGTAAAAAAATTACTTGTTAAATATAATTTTTGTAACTCGTATGAGATAGTCTAGAACAGTGGTTCTCAACATTTTTTCAGGGATGTACCCCCTGTGATCATTTTTTTAATTCGGGTACCCCCTAATCAGAGCAAAGCATTTTTGGTTGAAAAAAAGAGATAGAGAAGTAAAATACAGCACTAAATCATCAGTTTCTGATTTATTAAATTGTATAACTGCAAAATATTGCTAATTTGTAGTGGTCTTTCTTGAAATATTTGGAAAAAAAGATACAAAAATAACTAAAAACTTGTTGAAAAATAAACAAGTGATTCAATTATAAATAAAGATTTCTACACATAGAAGTAATCATCAACTTAAAGTGCCCTCTTTGGGGATTGTTATATAGATCCATCTGGATTCATGAACTTAATTCTAAACATTTCTTCACAAAAAAAGAAATCTTTATCATCAATATTTATGGAACATGTCCACAAAAAAAATCGAGCTGTCAACACTGAATATTGCAATGTTGCATTTCTTTTCACAGTATATGAACTTACATTCATATTTTGTTGAAGTATTATTCAATAAATATATTTATAAAGGATTTTTAAATTGTTTCTATTTTTAGAATATTTTTGAAAAATCTCACGTACCCCTTGGCATACCTTCAAGTACCCCTATTTGAGAACCGCTGGCCTAGAGGACCCAAACTTTAGAAAGGGTTGTAAGCATTATATCATACCCTCTTTCAGCATTGAGCACGCAAACTATACTTCATGTAATACACAGTGGTTATGTATGTTGTCAGCTAATAATTGCGATCAGGCAATTTGCCACCAACAATAGCTTTTATTAAATGTATAAAAAAATATGTATAGCCTATCGTTACATCAACAGGACCACAAATTGTTAGTTTCTTCTCTGAGACTGCTTTTGGGCACATTGGCATGCTTCGGGCATGGAAGTGTGTAGGAGACAATCATCAGTGACAGCAATTTACACCAGACCTTTTACATGGCTCGACTAAATTTTCAATCCATCCATTTTTTACCGCTTGTCCCGTTCTGGGTCGCGGGGGGGTGCTGGAGACTATCTCAGCTGAGGGCGGGGTACACCCTAGACAAGTCACCACCTCATCGCAGGGCCAACACAGATAGACAGACAACATTCACACTCACATTCACACACTAGGGCCAATTTAGTGTTGCCAATCAACCTATCCCCAGGTGCATGTCTTTGGAGGTGGGAGGAAGCCGGAGTACCCGGAGGGAACCCACGCAGTCACGGGGAGAACATGCACACTCCACACAGAAAGATCCCAAGCCCAGGATCTTCGTATTGTGGGGCACATGTACTAACCCCTCTATCACCGTGCTGGCCGACTAAATTTGTATTCGATGTAATTAGTAATTGTTGAATATATACAGTATATATTTCATTTTTAATAAATATGTTCTTTCAATTCGCTAATGGTAACATAAGCGATCCAGTTGTGTTCCTGTTACATGTTTTTGGTTTGAAAAATGTAACTTTAAAAAAAGTTGCAAACAATCACTTTAATAACTTGCTGTTTTCGTGGCTAAGGCGACTCAACACCATAATAATTACAGCATTAACAAACCCCGTTTCCATATGAGTTAGGAAATTGTGTTAGATGTAAATACAAACGGAATACAATGATTTGCAAATCCTTTTCAACCCATATTCAGTTGAATATGCTACAAACACAACATATTTGATGTTCAAACTGATAAACTTTTTTGTGCAAATAATCATTAACTTTAGAATTTGATGCCAGCAACACATGACAAAGAAGTTGGGAAAGGTGGCAATAAATACTGATACATTTGAGGAATGCTCATCAAACACTTATTTGGAACATCCCACATGTGTGCAGGCTAATTGGGAACAGGTGGGTGCCATGATTGGGTATAAAAACAGCTTCCCAAAAAATTATCAGTCTTTCACAAGAAAGGATGGGGCGAAGTACACCCCTTTGTCCACAACTGCGTGAGCAAATAGTCAAACAGTTTAAGAACGTTTCTCAAAGTACAGTTGCAAGAAATTTAGGGATTTCAACATCTACGGTCCATAATATCATCAAAAGGTTCAGAGAATCTGGAGAAATCACTCCACGTAAGCGGCATGGCCGGAAACCAACATTGAATGACCGTGACCTTTGGTCCCTCAGACGGCACTGTTATCAAAAACCGACATCATTCTCTCTCTAAAGGATATCACCACATGGGCTTAGGAACACTTCAGAAAACCACTGTCACTAAATACAGTTTGTCGCTACATCTGTAAGTGCAAGTTAAAACTCCACTATGAAAAGCAAAAGCCATTTATCAACAACATTCAGAAACGCGGCCGGCTTCTCTGGGGCTGAGATCATCTAAGATGGACTGATAAAAAGTGGAAAAGTGTTGTGTGGTCTGACGAGTCCACATTTCAAATTGTTTTTGGAAATATTCGACATCGTGTCATCCGGATCAAAGGGGAAGCAAACCATCCAGACTGTTATTGCCGCAAAATTCAAAAGCCAGCATTTGTGATGGTATGGGGGTGCATTAGTGCCCAAGGCATGGGTAACTTACGCATCTGTGAAGCCACCAATAATGCTGAAAGGTACATACAGGTTTTGGAACAACATGTGCTGCCATCTAAGCGCCGTCTTTTTTATGGACGCCCCTGCTTATTTCAGCAAGACAATGCCAAGCCACATTCAGCACATGTTACAACAGCGTGGTTTTGTAAAAAAAAAGACTGCGGGTACTTTCCTGGCCCGCCTGCAGTCCACACCTGTCTCCCATCGAAAATGTGTGGCGCATCATGAAATGTAAAATACGACAGCGGAGACCCCGGACTGTTGAACGACTGAAGCTCTACATGAAACAAGAATGGGAAAGAATTCCACTTTCAAAGCTTCAACAATTAGTTTCCTCAGTTCCCAAACGCTTATTGAGTGTTGTTAAAAGAAAAGGTGATGTAACACAGTGGTGAACATGCCCATTACCAACTACTTTGGCACGTGTTGAAGCCATGAAATTATAAGTTAAATATTATTTGCAAAAAAATAAAAAATGTATGAGTATGAACATCAATTATCTTGTCTTTGTAGTGCATTCAATTGAATACGGGTTGAATAGATTTGTATATCATTGTATTCCGTTTATATTTACATCTAACACGATTTCCCATCTCATATGGAAACGGGATTTGTACATTAAATAATTTCACTTAATACAAAGAAATGATTACTTCTATTAGCTGGAACAATGTGTACCTAATGTTTTGGCCAATGATCAGCACTGTGTAAATCCGCTGCAGCTTTCTCAATCTCACCCATATGGAAGAGCGATAAGGATCCCAATTACCAGTCTCACAGCTGGACAGCCACCCCCCTATCCATGCCCCCCTTTGCTTTCAAGTGGTGCTATGGGCCGACAGCAAATCAGCACCGGGACGTCTGACCTGCATTCTCGCTCTTGTGTGCAGCAAGGATGCATGGGCTCGCTCACCTTTGGTTTGCGTGATCTGAGCTTAGATCAAGTTCATTCAATTTCAGTAAGTCTTTGATTAAGATCAAGGCGTAAAATGAAGTGTATTGAAGCACTGAACTGTTAATGATCACTTGCAGTCAAGATGGATAGGCCTTGTAGCAAATAAGCACAAATAAAATACTGTGTATATGTCCGTTTGTTGTGTAAAGGATTTAAGTAAGATGTTATGATTTATTAAACACGCTTGAAAATATTACATTTAATGAAAGTCATATACAGACGAGAATAAAATGGCAAATGTCCTGTATTTAAGAGAACCAATAAAATCATCCACACAATTAGAAACTCACTGTACAATATACACAGATAAAAAAACAGGAAAAAACTAAAAAAAAAAAAAATACTCAGATTAGCGCTACTCACTTCACACCGGACAAACAGCATTCAGACTTGTTAAAATATTTCAGTCACACTCACATAAATGAAAGTTTCAGGACAGGAGGGTGATGAGTGCGTCCAAGAACTTGCTGCGGTCTTCTGTCTTCAGTTCAATGACTGCACAGGAACAGTCAATACAATGCAAAGTTAATGTGTGTCGTTCTACAAGCAAACAGCGTATGTCACTTGGGCATGCACATGTTTATACACTGGCTTTAAACGAGGAAAATAAGCTTTCTAAAATATATTAAATTGGAAGTACTTTGGGGATATTTAGATTTTCATTTAACACTCAAAACAGTTAAACAATTCATATTACCTCATTGCCTAACTTTACGGTGCTGGTTTTCTACTTGAAATTAAACACTACTACCCTCTAGTGTTCAATAAAGACTCAAACGAAAAATAATAAGGTTTTAACTTACTGGATGTGTCAAAGTGGTCATGGAGACTTCTGGAACTGGTGTTCTCTGCAGCTTTCTCAAATGCTCTGCCAAAGAAACTGAGAACACAGCAGAGTAATAGATTATAGTAATGCCCTGACAGAAAAGGTTAAATTACACATGCAAAAACAAGCTTTCTCATGAATTCTCCCCGCAGTTACAGTATATAATGCTAAAATCAGTATTTTTTTAAATAATACCATTCAATAAAAACAATTTTAAACAATTCAAGTTTAAATGTACTTTTTCTTATCGGAGGTCTCGGTCTCAGGTGGGATTCCCACGATGAGGATGGTCCCTTTCTCAACATCTTTAGGAGCAGCCATGATGAGAGGAAGCAGTTTGCATCGCTTATTCCTTGTCTGACAAACAAAAAACAACATGATGACAAACGTTGACTGTAATCCTGTTGAGTGGAATGTCCTTGAAAATGTACAAATCAGAAACAGACCAAATTTGTCTTGAAACGGCAAAGAAACTGGCCTGCCATCATGTATGTCGCACACAAGACCTAAGCGTATCTGGGGACAAGTCAACTCAGTCCACATTTCTTAAGAATTAACTCAATAAGTGTTTGTGACGTCATCTCTGCCCTGTCTAATCAGTACAAAATGGCTACATTAATCAATACTTAAAGAACAGACTACAAAGTCAGGTTTGTTTAACATTATCGTTAAGGGAATGTCTTCCAGAGAGTTAAAAGGAAACTTTTTTTTTTTAATTGCCTCTGATTCACAATCCCTATGTGGCACCAGAACACTTTTCTCATGTTTATGCATTCTAATTTTGTAATTAACCGCCTCGTAGTACACCGCTAACAATGTAGGTAATGGGATTCAATCTATTCCACTTATTAAGCGCTCTAAAACTATCCAAAAGCCTCCATCAATGTTTTATAAACAGTAAATGCTTTAAGTACTGTATGTATCTAATGTAGTAACAAGCAAATTATTAATAAAGTTTAATATTCACATATTTTGATAATTTTAAGCATTACGGCGCAGCATTGATTTTACATTGCATCACGTTTGCGATTCCCTTAAAAAAAATACACAAAATACGTCTTTTCGTGTCAATCCTGTGCTGAATTTAATGTCAAAGTTGACCAACTTCTTGTTTTATGGCCACAGCCTACTATACAAGTGAGAGGCATGATTTATAGTCCAGTACAAACTTTTAACAACTCAGAGGCGATGCAGCAGCTCACCGGCTCAGTATGTCAATACCTACATAAACTAGTTACCTCTCTGTGATCAAGAAGCCGCTAAAAGTAGATCCTCGACGTTAACTCTTATGAAAACAATGATGCTAATACTTGGTTAAAATGCACGCCACAACATCTAAATAGACTTTTAGTTGGCAGTTTTTAGAAGATTTTTAAGATGGTTCTTATGGATAGATCAAGGATCAATCCTATTATCTACCGTATTTTTCGGATTATAAGTCACTGCGGTGTATACGTCGCACCCCCCAAAAATTCATATTAAAGAACGAAAAAAACTAAATATACGTCGCACTGCAGTATGAGTCGCATTTTTGGGGGGAAATTTATTTGGTAAAATCCAACACCAAGAATAGACATTTGAAAGGCAATTAAAAATAAATAAAGAATAGTGAACAACAGGCTAAATAAGTGTACGTTAAATGACGCATAAATAACCAACTGAGAAGGTGCCTGGTATGTTAACATAACATATTATGGTGAGAGTCATTTAAATAACTATAACATATAGAACATGCTATCTGTTTACCAAACAATCTGTCACTCCTAATCGATAAATCCGATTAAATTTTCTTCCTCGATGTCGCTTCTAAACTCTGCCAACTCCAAAAGTACGTATGCGCCGCTTCCTCTTGTCGATTTCTGCTGCATATTCCACTACGTGAAATAAGTGCATGATTTCCTCTTCGATGCACTTTTTGTTCAGCCCTTCTCAGTTTTTATAAGTTACCGCCAACTATGAAATTATCCATTTTAATAGCTACGGCAGTAGCATATAGCAGTTAGCATCCCATGACCCACAATGCACTTCTGCCATGACCCTCCCCCGCCAAATTCTTATTGGTTGACGTGTGTGTGACGATTGCTGACATTTTCTTTGTCTCTTCTGCGAATTAGATAAATAATATTATTTGATATTTTACGGCAATGTGTTAATAATTTCACACACAAATCGCTCCGGCTTATACGTCGCACACCCGCCCAAACTATGAAAAAAAACTGCGATTTATAATCCGAAATATACGGTATGTTGTTAACCATGTAGTACAAGTTTTATAGAATGAATTAAAAAAAAGAAAAAAATATGTGTTCTTGTCTCACATTAGAGATTGTGAATGATAGGAAAAATCCCCCCAAAAGTGTAATTTCCCTTCAAGAGTGAATAGTAGACAACCTGGGGCCTCGTTTATAGTTAGCTGCATAGAAAAAAGTGAGATGTGCTTAAGTAACTTTTACCGCAAACATTCGTATTTATAGAAAAACGGAATGCGGAAATTATTGTGTATTTCCACGCATTCTTTCCACCATGCGTACAGCGCATGCAAAATTGATCAGACACGAGAATCAGCAACATTCAATGGTGTTACCACAAAATAAAGCTCATGCTCACATGTAAAAACACATGTACACTAAAAAATACATAACAAAACATACATTATAGAATGTAATGTATAAACATTACTAATTTGGTAAAGATTGAAAAAACTAAAATATATATAAATATACACACATGGGTGTGTATATATATATATATATATATATATATATATATATACACACACACATATATGCACACATACTTGTTAGAGTTTAGATATCAAAATGTGATATAATGTCTTTGCAAATAAGGTCATTGAATATTGTTTATTTTACTCATTTTCAATTGAATGACAACACTGTATGCAGTTTTAACTTTATGTGTAGTCAAACTGTGAAAAGTATTATTTAAGACTATAGACAAAAATATGAATTGTAGCAATATTTCGTAACATAATGTCATGTAATTGTTTAATGTTTTAACACATTTAGACTTTGGTGAAATGTTTCAATCTCACATAGCATATATCAAGAATAATGTTATTTTTTTAAATTTTCTATAGATTGTAAATAATATATTGAAACCATCTCATATGCATGCCTATTACCCATAAGAGTGTTAAATATTGCTCGGGGACGACTCCTTGTTTCATTTAACTAAATGTCTACTTTGATTACTTGACAAAATAAATACATCCATCCATTTTCTACCACTTATTACATATAAATATTAAATACTATACTATAATAATTTGGACAAAAACTTGGCACACAGAGTCAACAGTTCTCAGTCACGGTGGAGCAGACACTATGATTGGTCAAATATTGACGTTGAAGTTCCAATGATATTGAATTAGATATGACGTTACTTAGCCTTCAAAAAAATAATCTTGTTACTGTGCTCAACGTAATAAGCACCAATCTGGAAAATATTGTCTTCTTTTTCGGAGTTGTTGTCTTTTGTCATTGAAGTGAAGTGAAGTGAATTATATTTATATAGCGCTTTTCTCTAGTGACTCAAAGCGCTTTACATAGTGAAACCCAATATCTAAGTTACATTTAAACCAGTGTGGGTGGCACTGGGAGCATGTGGGTAAAGTGTCTTGGCCAAGGACACAACGGCAGTGACTAGGATGGCGGAAGCGGGAATCGAACCTGCAACCCTCAAGTTGCTGGCACGGCCACTCTACCAACCGAGCTATACCGCCCCACAGTGACAGTCTATCACGAGATCCTTCAACTCATCACCATATTGATGAACTAAAATAGCATGACTGTGGCAAGGGGCGTGGTCCACGCGTTCCCTGCAGGCGGGGTGTGTGCAGGGACCGGCCATGAAGCAGCTGACAGGTGAGTGGATAATCTCAGCTGGAACGAGTTATCTAATCACCTGCTCCTTTATTAGCAGCACGGGAGACCCTGACACGAGGGGAGAACGCGGAAAACACACGAAGGAGGACGACTTGCTGAAAAGCCGAATGAATGGACAAACCAAAAAGAGGCACGAATGATTGCAAGTACGGACTGAAAAGCCATCAGTATATTTGTTGTGTAAAAATATTAAAATATTGTAAACACTGCCTGGAGTGTGCTGCCCATTCCTGTGATCCAGAAGAACCCAATCACGAGCATTGCTACAATGACTATTTATGGCTGGGTGTGGGATGACACTAGAGAGGTGCATACAGGTGTGCTCAGCAGGGTTTTATAAATCAACATTCTTTTGTGCACGTGTACAACCCAAGGTTTATGCTTACTGAATGTTTTGTGCTCTGTTCCACACACCGTTTTATAAATTAGGCCTATGGTGTTTTAAAGCTTGATTAGAAAATTATAATAAGTAAATATTTTTTTTTTTACTTATCTGAGAGTTAGGAGTTCTAAAAATTGTGATGCGTGATTTCCCCTCATCTTTAGCAGTCACAAATTTTCTTCATTACATCCACAGAGTTGGTAAATTATTGTTTTAAAGCTGGTAGTGGTTAACTTCTATTTACATTAGTATGACCGTGATAATGTTCAAAACATCGGACCATAAAATGTAATCTAAGAAAATAGAAGATAAACAGCACCCAGGAAGAGATTATTCTTTGCAAACTTGGTTGTTCCAGTATAGCTTTGAGATACTCACTGAATGGACAAATGCTTTAAGGAGGTACTTGGAGAGCAAAGTCAAGGCCATGGGCTTTGAAAAAAGCTTTACATCCGGGGTGCCCTGCACAATAACAAACAGGATTATTCAGCGGAGGTTGATGTGCAGCTAGCAAATATGCACGATGGTGAGTCAGGTGTACCTCCATGAGATAGCAGTAGAGGAACGGTCCCTGAGACAAAATGAGGTTGGTGCAAATGCAGCTAGCAACAGTTTGTTGTATGGCCATCAGCTTCTTCTTAGCCAGGTCCATGCCTGAGTGCAGACGTTCCAGGTTACTCCTACAAGTGAGACCAGACATCAGAGGTGTGGTAGTCATTTTATTTAAACCCAAAGTACAAAGGCTGCTGAAAAAAAAAAATCTATTCACATCTGAATCGCGAGTCTTATTTATTCAGAGTCAAAATTGATCCCAAAATTTTTAAGAATCGATTATCAAAAATGTTTCCAAGCCACCTGCGCGGTTATTTGCTGTGTGTACCGTTTGTTAGGTAATGGTGTCCGTTGTGTTTTGTTCAAACAAGGTACTTTAGAAGTTAACGTTTTAGCATCAATACGGAAGGAGTAGTCAGCCCCATCAGAAATTACGGCAAATGTTTGGCCTCAATTTTTTCATCTACAATTTTCCAGATGAGAAATAGCTTAACATGACATATTCAATGTCGTTATGTTACGATCGCTGCACTAACAGCGCTAATGTCTCCCATGTACTATGTGAGTGTCTTATTGATACACATTAAAGCCTACACAAGATTCCCTCAAAAATGATGCGTAATAACTGCTTGCATGTATTTTTACACTTCATTAATACTTTGTTTGTGTTAAACTTTCACCTTAATTTTGCTATCAAATTTATGTACAGGTCTTAAAACGGCGATCATGAGTGGCCAAAATGGATGTATGGATGATCATTCACTTTCAATGCAATGTTTACAGATGCTTCCCTCCTCGAAGGCTCCACATCTGGGTATTAAACACTTGATGCGTTCCATCCACTGGCTTTGAGCATACATTAAATGGATCATTCTGGGGCCATAAATCGTTGAACTTGCACTTAGCCATCTTATGCAAGTAACTCAGTTTTGCAGTGGGCTTTCCTTTAGTTTTCTCCGCTGCTATGCTAAGCTCAGCTGCAACAACACACCGCTGTGCGCGCACATCACACTTACTGATGATGCGCGATCAACGTTCCCTCTAAGGTACGCGCCTGTGCAATTGCACACTTCTCACGAGTCCTCTGCGCATGGCAAATCTAGGCCGCGCACAAAATCGAATAAAAAGATAAGCGCATAACAGTGTGCAGGTCTGCCGTCGCTCACATGTGCGCCACTGAATGCTCAAGGAGTTTTGGCGTTTGCTCACCGGTGTGAAAATTGTGTGATATATTCTGACCGGGCAGCAGGGGAAGCCTACTTTGGTTCCGTTTTGCAGCTACATTACAACGTCCTCAAAAATGGAAACATTCAAAAGCAAGACTGACGTTTATGAATGTTTTAAATAAAAGTAATGTTAATTGATTTTTAAGACCTTTCAGAATGGTATTTAAGACCTTTTATAAGATTTAAGACTTTTTAAGACCCCCCGGATACCCTGTTTTTACACATGATTTTAGCTAGATTTCTGCCGAATAAAATCTGTCTGTGGGTAGAGAAATCTGAACATGTACAAAAAGTTGTCTGCAACTTCACCTTTTATTTCCTTATACTCACCACTAGCAGGCGACACACTCCCACTCTTAGCATTGCAGACAAGAACAATGGATTTCAACCACTTGCTGCAAATAAAAGTTTATGTTTTAGCAGTAACTTAGTTGTCAGAAGTGTTTTAATAAGTTATCAGTTATGATAGCAACCAAAATGAAGGGGAGTGGGGGGATCTGTTGATCTTGGCTTCAACACCAACACAAGCAAGGTGCTGACTACTGGATAGTGTAAGGAAAGAAAAGATGAAGCTGCAAACAAATCTTTGTACATGATCAGATCACTGTAATCATAGACAAACATGTCACAGCAGAAGTGTGGCAAAAAACAGGTGTAAATAGACAGCCTATCGATGGTTCTTTCTTCACACAATCCTGATCACGGACACACTCATTTCTTTTACACACGCACGCGCGCACACACACACAAACACACACACGCACGCACGCACGCACGCACACACACACACGAAATATGGACAAACTGATTTTTTTACAGATAGATAAAAAAATTATTCAAACACCAGGGATGTAACGGTACGTGTATTTGTATTGAACCGTTTTGGTACGGGGGTGTACCGAACAAGTTTCTGAGCTTAAGTCTTAACAAGCTGCTTTGCTTCTTCTGCCTCTATGTCAGCACCCAGCATTGTCCCACCCACACAACCATCTGATTGGTTACATACAAAGCCAATCAGCAGTGTGTATTCAGAGCGGTAACAGCCAATCAGCAGTGCGTATTCAGAGCGCATGTAGTCAATGCTTCAGCATCGAGCAGAATAGTGTTTAGCAGGTGAGCATAAGACAACATACTCTCCCCAATTTATAAAAAAAACCCTCCCAGTCACAACTACTACTAACATCACTATGAGCCCGTTGACCTTGTAGAAACTTAAACTGCAGCTCAGCTCGCTCGCAGTTCTGGCTTGAGGTGAAGGCTAATTAGCTTTTAGCGTAACGTTAGCTAATTTTGCTGTGTGTGTGTGTGTGCGTGTGTGTCGTTAGGGGCAGGAAAGCCCTGTCTGTCTATTATTTCACTTGAACTTCATGGTGTTCAGGGTTGAATAGTCTCTCCTGTTGCTATTGTAATATTTTTTCAGCTATAGTTACATTAATCATTTGTAATGTAGCAGCTTAGTTTTGAATGGCATGGTCTCTGCTATCACATGTTGACAAAAATGTAACATTTACATAATAAAAGTCAACTACAGGCTTCCCAAATGCTGTAATAAATTAAGCATGAGTTGACTTGAAACTGTTTAATGTTCCACTTTTTATATGTAGAAGGAAAGTTTTGCCATTTTATTTAATCTAAGCAACAACTTGAGACAGTTTAATGTTGATTAACGTGGGCAGAATTATTATAGTTTTCCCAATGTTAAAAGGATAAAGCCATTGTTTACAAATTTGGTAAATAAATAACCCAAAAATGTATATTTTGTTGTTTTCTTACTGTACCGAAAATGAACCGAACCGTGACCTCTAAACCGAGGTACTTACCGAAACCGAAATTTCTGTGTACAGTTACACCCCTATCAAACACACACATTATAACATACAAGCAAATAAAATTACACACAGCTGGAGATACAGACACAAAAATGTATGTATACAGACATGTGAATTGGATTACAGACGCACAGATTGAGATACGTTATTGCAAATAATTTTGCCACAATAATACTTCCCTAGTAGTGTATGTCAAATTGTCAATCAAGAATCGGTTTGAATTGAGATTTGATTCTGAATCAAATCATCACTCCAAGGATCGGTATAGGTTAGAAACGAAATTTCGTCTAAGATTGAAATCCCTATAAAGTAAACATTCTTACCTTGAAAGAGAATCCAGTGCCTTGATGAAGTTATCTGTGTCACTCTCATCCTTTTCCGTGCTCTCCAGTAGCGCGGTGGTAGAGTGCACCATATCGCTGGCCAGGAAACGGTTTTTGAAACCAAAGTGGACACCAAATGTTTGGATACGGATATCTTTCATGCTGCCATTTTGAGTGAAAAGAGTAAGTAAATGCATCCATACAGAATTTATATTGCTTAACCATCACCACACCCGTACCCATATTTATTAGAAGACTCTTCAATGACGTCCCGCAGGTTCTCTTTGATGGACAAGTCCATGGAGATGAATTTTTGCCGCACTTGCTTCAGAGGCAAACTTTTATAAAGAAACAGTACCAGTGAGGATGTTGGCTTTTCCGGGTTATCTGCATTTTGCTGCATACAACTTACCCCATGTCAGCCAAGAACTCCTGCAGCTTCTTCTGGCCGTTCAACGTCCAAAGTTTGAAGTGGCAGGAGGTGTAACATGAATTGCAGATGCTATCGTACAGAGACCAGTGCTGGTAGAGGGTGAGACGCAGGCTGAAGAGCAAGGTTAAGGCAAGAAGCACTACAAAAAGCTAATAGCTTAGAAAAAAAACAAAATCAAATTCTCCTCAAATGTATCAAGGATACTCGTACTCAAAGGAGATCCTCATGCAGTCAATGGAAAGGGAGTTCTCCTCATCCTCGTTACGGTGGTTATGCCGGGAAACATGTCGCTGCATTGTGGCGATGTCGGTTACATACTTCATACTAACAGAGTGAAAGAAAGAGAAAGACAGAAACAATCATATTATTGTACTCTATCAATACACCAATATCAAGTAGATTGTCTCATTTATTTCTGCTTGACACTCATTAACAAAAACATGCAAAAATATGGCGCACGAATTAAATGTATTCAAAGTTGAATTACATGCAAGAATTTCATGACATCACAACCTTTCTGTTAACACTTGCTAAATAACATTCGCTAAAAATCATGTGCAAACTATAAAATTGTGTGTAGTATTAGTGAGTGTGTTGCAGGTGATCTACAAAGACATCAAGCGCAATTGATAATAAGTGCAAAAGTGGTGCAGACCACCTTATTTTAATAAGGTCTTTGCATGTACTACTGGCTGTCCCCTTGAAGACACTCATTTACTGCACATCGATGCCATCATGTTCCACCTTGTGGTTTTGCTATGTTGAGAAAAGTGCAGCACACAACTATAATCTGTGTCACCTCTTCTGGGCTGTATAGAAGTGCGATCAAAAATAACAGAAGCTATTTTAAGAACAATGTAAGTGCGCTCTGGGAGATAACACTGCCAATAAATGTGATGGTGTAGTGGAATGATCCAGATTCTAAAAAATGCATGACGCAATATTTTTTTTCCTATATATATATATATATATATATATATATATATATATATATATATTGATATTATATCTCTCTGTATGAAAAAACTAACACTATATTGATTGAAAAAAACAAAAAAAAAACAATGTATAGATCTGGAAAATATAAAAGGGTTGTAGATATGTGAGTTTTCCTTGCCCTTATGTGGGCTCTACCGAGGATGTCGTTGTGGTTTGTGTTGTGGTTTGTACAACCCTTTGAGACACTAGTGATTTGGGGCTATATGAATAATCATTGATTGATTGGTTGATTGATTGATTGATGGAGGATTGCTATATTTTGATCCCATTTCAATATCCTGCAATTCCCACCACTAACATCACTCCCGCCTTCTAATAAACTGAATGTTAGACCAACACTACTACAAAAGAAGTTCAATTGACACACTATAAACATTTCTCACTGTGTGATTTTATCGTGAATCCACTGATCTGTAAGTCCGATGACAGCCCACCTGGAAAAAAAAAGACAACTCCAGTTTCTACTTGTCTGCACAGTTGAATCAACAGTAATTTACACAGGGTCAAATTTAACACATTTAAATGTTTTTCTAAGACCATAATGAAT
This sequence comes from Nerophis ophidion, assembly GCF_033978795.1. NCBI lineage: Eukaryota > Metazoa > Chordata > Actinopteri > Syngnathiformes > Syngnathidae > Nerophis > Nerophis ophidion. The sequence goes on along the minus strand of NC_084611.1, from coordinate 23,372,942 downwards.
CTAGTTTAAGACCATTTAATATCCATACGGACAAAAAAGTTCAAAGACAAAGAAAACTCAGACGCGTAGAATGTATTGCAAGTAAGTAAATTAATTTGTGCTTGTATACAAAATGGTTAAACTACCTAAATACACCAGAAGCTTCTCTATTGTACAGTAATTTAAAACAATACTAGCAAACATCATAACAGCCATTTTTCAGGTTTGCCATGGATCTGTTTTCTTGCAAAAGGTATCAAGTGTTTTCATGTAACAACTATAACATCCGCAAAGGAAAAGGAAAGCACAACAATATATTGTCTATAGAAGGAAGTGTTAGAATTTCTGGTAAAGCTAAATGGTTAAATTTTGCAGTGTTTTTGCGGCTGTCAGAATTGAGCAAACAGATAAAAACATCTACAGTACTAAAGTACTACTGTATCTGGACAAAGTAGTGAAAAACAGAGAGTGAATACAGAGCGATTGTCTAGAAAGAAAGAAGGCGATTATGGCTTGCAGGCCTCAAACATAGTTTGGATGTGAATAATGTGGCTAGAATTCAAATTTGCTCTGCTCATTTTTTATCTGGTATGTATGAATACATTTTTACCTGTTTTTGTGACTTTTTTGAACACATATTTCTAATAATAACTGAATGCTTTTTATCCAAGCATGACATTCCAAAATCTTCCTTGCTTTCCTCACCGCACCATAACCTGAGTGTAAGCATTAAACAGACAACCTGTATATAATATCATTGCTGTATAAACTTGGAAAATAGATTAGGCATGAGAAGCTGACCTGAAATTATTGGAATAAATACATATACATATAGGAAAATTATGTTTTTTAACGGTTTTCCTGCTGTGAGTACTACTGGCACAGAGAAATTAGCCCATGCTTATTGTATGTAATAGCAGGATTTCACTAGTAAACATCTCATATTGATCTCCTGTAGCAATTGGTGCCACTTTACCCACATAACACTCCTTTGAGAAGGGGTTAAGTTGATGCTTGTATAACCTTGCAAGTGTTGTGGCGTTTCAGCATCTTTTGACGCAGAGTTAGCCTGAATTTTTTTTACTTTTACATTATCATTCCATTCACTTTCACCACCATGTTTCCGCCCTCGATGGCTCCACATCCGAGTGCTAAACACTTCAATACGTTTCCATCCACCGACTTAAAGCATGCATTAAATTGATCGTCCTGGAGCTACACTGTTGAAATTGCACTCACTCGTCTTATGCATTTAATTTGGCTTTGCTGTGTGCTTTCATTGCTGTGAGCTTTCCTTGGGTTTTCCACACCACTGCATGCGCACAGTACACTAGGTTGTATGTGGTTAATTCTGAACGGGCGGCACAGGTAGCCTACTTTAATTTCGTTTTGTAGTTACGTTATAGCGTCCTCAAAAAGCAAAACATTTAAAAGCAACACTGAAGTTTATGCCCATTTTTTAATTTTCCTGAAGGAACTCTCCTGAAGGAATCAATAAAGTACTATCTATAATTTTTTTTTAAAAGTAACGTAAATAGATTTCTAAGACCTTTAAAATTTGTATTCAAGTCCTTTCTGAGATTTTAAGGAGAATTTGAGATATTTAAGAGCCTTAAATACAAATTGTTTGATTTAAGACTTTTAAAACCCCGTGGATACCCTGCTACATTAAAGTTAAAGTACCAATGCCTGTCACACCCACTCTTGGTGTGGTGAAATTATTCTCTATATTTGACCCATCTCCCTTGATCACCCCCTGGGAGGTGAAGGGAGCAGTGGGCAGCAGCGGTGCCGCGCCCGGCAATCATTTTTGGTGATTTAACCCCCAATTCCAACCCTTGATGCTGAGTGCCAAGCAGGGAGGGAATGAGTCCCATTTTTATAGTCTTTGGTATGACTGGCCGGGATTTGAACTCACAACCTACCGATCTCAGGGCGGACACTCTAACCACTAGGCCACTGAGTAGGTTACATTTCATTTATATACAGTATTTTAATTCTAAAAAAGACTTACCAGAGCATGTCTTTAGTGTCTTTAGTCAACATCCAGGCCAGCTCAAAAAACATAATTGCTGCCTGATACAGGAAAGATTTCAAAGAGCCTTATTTCATTCTGAACACATGCTTAAGAAATATGTTTGAGTAGTTTACTCACAGAAGTCCCGTGGTATTCAAATTGCTCGTAATCAAACAAGATTTCTCTCCTGTGATTAAAAAATATATTAATACAGATATCCCATTGTCAGCAGGACACTGCAAATAAAAATAATAATTTACCTGCGTGCTTCCCACTCCCTCTTCTCCCGTTGCCTCTCTATTCTTCTCTCAACAGCCCCCTGCAAAAAACCCACAATATCAATGTCAATTACATGATCATATTTTTCATGATTAAGCACACAATATCTGTAAACTGCATGTGCAGTACCTCATCAAATCTCCTCCGCTTGCCAGATGGCTCGGACCCTTCGTCACTTTCATTCCCGGAGTCTTCGCCTTCCTCCTCCTCATCATCATCACGAAAGATTTCGTCATAGGAAGGCACGCCCAAGTCATCATCCTGTTTTATCAGAAGTTTTATCTACGGGGAAAAAGTAATTAACACAAAGTTTGACTTAAGAATACTTGAATTGTAGTCCAACTTAAGGGGTGATTATTATCCATCACCTGAGAATCATTGTAAACATTAACAACATCCACTGGCCGATGAGTGTCACAAATGAAGAAGATAGAGTCATCGTCCGGCTGCAGCATCTCAAGAAGGTCTACGTTGGCACCGCAGTTGATGAGAACAAAGTACTTGAACTACGGCAACATAAAAATAGAAATATTATTAGCTATCATTGAGAAAATAGGTCATTCATTTATCCATTATTTAATTGTTTATTTATTACAAGGGGTTTCATACTTGCTCTTTGTGTTCGAGGAAGGAAGTGCCAAGATCCTGCCATCCTGCCACCGGCACAAGGGTATATGGAACCTGGTCGCAGTGGAACAAGGCCTGGAGATACAAAAAAATACAAAAACATACAGGACACCAACTTTTACTGACATATTTTGATGCCAAAATGGGCATTAAGAGTGTGTGAACAAAATTGTAAAACGGTGCAACGTTAAACATGTAGTCCCACATTATGAGACAGACCAGTCTACTTATCTGACTCGAACTAGTGATGTTTTTATTAAGGGTCAACAACTAACCAAAACAAAGTAGCTAGTGACAGTAGCTGATGCTTGCTAGACCAGTGTTTTCAACCCTTTTTGAGCCAACGCACATTTTTTTTATTGAATAAATTGCGAGGCACACCACCAAAAAATGAAACCTAGTAGCCGATATTGACAATAAAAAGTTGTTCTAGCAAGTGTTGGATATGAATTCAAACCATAACCAACCAGGCATCACTATAGCTGTTGTCACAAAGTAGATGTACTGTCACAAGCTGTCACATCACACTATGACTTATTTTGAGTTTTTAGGTGTCTTCCTGTGTGTAGTGTTTTAGTTCTTGTATTGCACTTCTATTTTGGCCCTTCCTGTTTTGTTGGTATTTTCCTGTAACAGTTTCATGTCTTCCTTGAGCTAAATTCCCCACACCTGCTTTGTTTTAGCAATCAAGACTACCGGTATTTCAATCAATCAATGATCATTTATATAGCCCTAAATCACTAATGTCTCAAAGGGCTGCACAAACCACAACACAAACCACAACGACATCCTCGGTAGAGCCCACATTAAATATAAATAAATGGGTTGTACTTGTATAGCGCTTTTCTACCTTCAAGGTACTCAAAGCGCTTTGACACTACTTCCACATTTACCCATTCACACACACATTCACACACTGATGGAGGGAGCTGCCATGCAAGGCGCCACCCATCAGGAGCAAGGGTGAAGTGTCTTGCTCAGGACTCAACGGACGTGACGAGGTTGGATCTAGGTGGGATTTGAACCAGTGACCCTCGGGTTGCGCACGGCCACTCTCCCACTGCGCCACGCCGTCCCTATAAGTTGTCGCTGTCCTTCTTTGTGGGGACATTGTTGATTGTCGTGTCATGTTCGGATGAACTTTGTGGACGCTGTCTGCTCCACACGCTGTAAGTCTTTGCTGTCTTCCAGCATTCTGTTTTTGTTTATTTTGCAACCAGTTCAGTTTTAGTTTCGTTTTCCATAGCCTTCCCTAAGCATTAATGCCATTTCTTAGCTGCACTCCGCCTTTTTTTTTTTGGTTTAAGCCAGTGTTAATTTTGTTGACGAAAATTTTTCGTCATAGTTATTGTCAACGACCTTTTTTTTCTGACTAAAACGAGACAATAACTAAATAAAAACAAATTTACGTGGACTAAGACGATGACGAAGTGTATTGACATATTCGTCAACGAATAAAAACGAGACGAAAATGTCTGCCAGAGACGAGATCCAATCGGAACTCATTTCGTTAGGAAGAGGCGGGAGGAGTTGGGATGAGAACCAATCAGAGTGACATGGTAAGGAAGTTACGTAAACGTAGTTTGCGTTTGAGACTGACCCGGGAATGCGCTGCAGAAGACAACATGTCAACGCCGGGGAGGAAGAGGAGAGAGGACATATGGGGAAATTTTATATTTGACGTCAAAGATAACAAGACGCAGTGTAAGAAATGCAGCGTGAGGATTACGGGGAAAAACACAACAAACTTGAAGCGACATTTAAAGTCGAATCACCCCGAAATCCACACACAGGTAAGCATTTTCCACAACATACAACTCACTCGACGTTATCCCGTTTATTACACGGCTTACTCGTGAAATACTAAATTTGAGACATGATTTTCATCAAAATACGACTTGTATCGGTGATTTTTCCGCTGTTTTGCTTTGACTTTCAGAAATTGAAGGGAAAGTTTACATATTACCCTTTAGTCAACTAAATCTACTGTAGTTTTCGTCGACTATAATCTTATGATATTTCGTCAACTAAAACTAGACTAAAACTAAAACAATTTAAATAACTAAATTATGACTAAAACTAAATTACATTTTAGTCAAAAGACTATGACTAAAACTAAATCAAATTTTGCTGTCAAAATTAACACTGGTTTAAGCATTAGATACCTGTTTACCTGCCCACTGTAGTCTGCATATTGTGATCACAACAAACCATGTTCCCGACATCTACAAAGCAATTGGCTACTTGCTGCCACCTACTGATATTGAAGAGCATAACATCAATCAATCAATCAATGTTTACTTATATAGCCCTAATTCACTAGTGTCTCAAAGGGCTGCACAAACCACCACGACATCCTCGGTAGGCCCACATAAGGGCAAGGAAAACTCACACCCAGTGGGACGTCGGTGACAATGATGACTATGAGAACCTTAGAGAGGAGGAAAGCAATGGATGTCGAGCGGATCTAACATGATACTGTGAAAGTTCAATCCACAATGGATCCAACACAGTCGCGAGAGTCCAGTCTAAAGAGGATCCAAGACACAGCAGCGAGAGTCCCGTTCACAGCGGAGCCAGCAGGAAACCATCCCAAGCGTAGGCGGACCAGCAGCGCAGAGATGTCCCCAGCCGATACACAGGCGAGCAGTACATGGCCACCGGATCGGACCGGACCCCCTCCACACGGGAGAGTGGGACATAGAAGAAAAAGAAAAGAAACGGCAGATCAACTGGTCTAAAAAGGTTGCTCGGGCTTCACGGTGGAAGAGGGGTTAGTGCGTCTGCCTCACAATACAAAGGTCCTGCAGTCCTGGGTTCAATCCCAGGCTCTGGATCTTTCTGTGTGGAGTTTGCATGTTCTCCCCGTGAATGCGTGGGTTCCCTCTGGGTACTCCGGCTTCCTACCACTTCCAAAAGACATGCACCTGGGGATAGGTTGATTGGCAACACTAAATTGGCCCTTGTGTGTGAATGTGAATGTGAATCTTGTCTGTCTATCTGTGTTGGCCCTGCGATGAGATGGCGACTTGTCCAAGGTGTACGCCGCCTTCCGCCCGATTGTAGCTGAGATAGGCACCAGCGCCCCCCGCGACCCCGAAAGGGAATAAGCGGTAGAAAATGGATGGATGGATGGAACATGGGTACTCTGTCGAGCTCTAACATCAACACTCAACAAGGGCACAATTGCAGATTATTATTACTGGTTTGCAAAAATTATTTTTATCCAAAATAGATCTGAGTGTGAATGTTGTCTGTCTATCTGTGTTGGCCCTGCGATGAGGTTGCGACATGTCCAGGGTGTACCCCGCCTTCCGCCCGATTGTAGCTGAGATAGGCACCAGCGCCCCCCGCGAACCCAAAGGCAATAAGCGGTAGGAAATGGATGGATAGATGAAATTACATATTCTCCCACACCGAGACGTTAACTTACCTGAAGTACTTTACAGGCGCACAGAGCGTCGATATCTGACGCCACCAGGAGCGCCACTCTCTGAAGAAGAAGAGTTAATCAAAGTTAGGTAAACACAATAGCGTTTCCAAAAGATATCAAGTATAAGTAAACAAGCTAGCTAAAGCTAGCTAACTTTACAATTGGCTCAACAACCTACCTGGTTGGCCACCACTTCATAAAATTCCTTCCGTATGTCCGTGACAAACATCGTAGATAGCAAAAAACAGGGGTTTGAGAACACAGTTCAAATCTTCGAAGACGTGGAAAAACCTCGAGTATATCCCCAAAATCGCATTGAAGAACGGCTTTTTTACTGTGTTTTGTGTCAAGAGTTGTGCGGCGGACAGCTGCTTCCCTCTTGGAACTATGGCGCCAAATGCAGGCGTCACACAGCTAACCAATCACTGAATGGAAAGGCACAAACGAAGCCCCGCCCACCACAACCCGGAAGGAAGACTGCTGCCCAAAACCGAAATTCACAACACAGACGCCGCAACATTTTTCTTTTTCAAAAAACAAAAATTAGATCTAAAATAACTTCTAACAACATAATTTCAAAGGAAAAAGCATTACTGAAAACAAATGTGTTTTTATTTACAGAGGATACAGGAAGTAACAGAAGTTTATGGCGTTTCCTAGGGGTGTTGGAAAAAATCGATTCGAATACGAATCGATTCTAATTTTAAAAAAATCGATTTTTAATTATTTATTTTTTTATCGATCCAACAAAACAATACACAGCAATTCCATAACAATGCAATCCAATTCCAAAACCAAACCTGACCCAGGAACACTCAGAACTGCAATAAAGACACAAACACGACACAGAACAAGCCAAAAGTAGTGAAACAAAAATGAATATAATCAACAACAGTATCAATATTAGTTATGATTTCAGCATAGCAGTGATTAAAAATCCCTCATTGACATTATCATTAGACATTTATAAAAATTTAAAAAAAGAATAGTGTCACAGTGGCTTACACTTGCATCGCATCTCATAAGCTTGACAACACACTGTGTCCAATGTTTTCACAAAGATAAAATAAGTCATATTTTTGGTTTGTTTAATAGTTAAAACAAATTTACATTATTGCAATCAGTTGATAAAACATTGTCCTTTACAATTATAAAAGTTCCATCCATCCATCCATCATCTTCCGCTTATCCGAGGTCGGGTCGCGGGGGCAGCAGCCTAAGCAGGGAAGCCCAGACTTCCCTATCTCCAGCCACTTCGTCTAGCTCTTCCCGGGGGATCCCGAGGCGTTCCCAGGCCAGCCGGGAGACATAGTCTTTCCAACGTGTCCTGGGTCTTCCCCGTGGCCTCCTACCAGCTGGACGTGCCCTAAACACATCCCTAGGGAGGCGTTCGGGTGGCATCCTGACCAGATGCCCGAACCACCTCATCTGGCTCCTCTCGATGTGGAGGAGCAGCGGCTTTACGTTGAGCTCCTCCCGGATGGCAGAGCTTCTCACCCTATCTCTAAGGGAGAGCCCCGCCACCCGGCGGAGGAAACTCATTTCGGCCGCTTGTACCCGTGATCTTATCCTTTCGGTCATGACCCGAAGCTCATGACCATAGGTGAGGATGGGAACGTAGATCGACCGGTAAATTGAGAGCTTTGCCTTCCGGCTCAGCTCCTTCTTCACCACAACGGATCGATACAACGTCCGCATTACTGAAGACGCCGCACCGATCCGCCTGTCGATCTCACGATCCACTCTTCCCCCACTCGTGAACAAGACTCCTAGGTACTTGAACTCCTCCACTTGGGGCAGGGTCTCCTCCCCAACCCGGAGATGGCACTCCACCGTTTTCCGGGCGAGAACCATGGACTCGGACTTGGAGGTGCTGATTCTCATTCCGGTCGCTTCACACTCGGCTGCGAACCGATCCAGTGAGAGCTGAAGATCCCGGCCAGATGAAGCCATCAGGACTACATCATCTGCAAAAAGCAGAGACCTAATCCCGTGGCCACCAAACCGGAACCCCTCAACGCCTTGACTGCGCCTAGAAATTCTGTCCATAAAAGTTATGAACAGAATCGGTGACAAAGGACAGCCTTGGCGGAGTCCAACCTTCACTGGAAACGTGTCCGACTTACTGCCAGCAATGCGGACCAAGCTCTGACACTGATCATACAGGGAGCGGACTGCCACAATAAGACATTCCGATACCCCATACTCTCTGAGCACTCCCCACAGGACTTCCCGAGGGACACGGTCGAATGCCTTCTCCAAGTCCACAAAGCACATGTAGACTGGTTGGGCAAACTCCCATGCACCCTCAAGAACCCTGCCGAGAGTATAGAGCTGGTCCACAGTTCCACGACCAGGACGAAAACCACACTGTTCCTCCTGAATCCGAGGTTCGACTATCCGGCGAAGCCTCCTCTCCAGTACACCTGAATAAACCTTACCGGGAAGGCTGAGGAGTGTGATCCCACGATAGTTGGAACACACCCTCCGGTCCCCCTTCTTAAAGAGAGGGACCACCACCCCGGTCTGCCAATCCAGAGGTACCGCCCCCGATGTCCACGCGATGCTGCAGAGTCTTGTCAACCAAGACAGCCCCACAGCATCCAGAGCCTTAAGGAACTCCGGGCGGATCTCATCCACCCCCGGGGCCTTATAAAAGTTGTTTTTTTTAAATCTACTACTCTGCTAGCATGTCAGCAGACTGGGGTGGATCCTGCTGAAATCCTATGTATTGAATGAATACAGAATCGTTTTGAATTGGAAAAATATAGTTTTTGAATCGAGAATCGAATCGAAAAAATCGATATATTATCGAATCGTGACCCCAAGAATCGATATTGAATCAAATCGTGGGACACCCAAAGATTCACAGCCCTAGTGTTTCCCCATTCACACGTAACACTTTTCCCAAACTCAAACATTATCCAGTTATTTTGGCCATGTCTTACATTTTTGTTATTATTATTCGAAATATATGATATTTAATAATTGCAGGGGCGTCACTAGCTTTTAAGGACAGGGGGGGCTTAGCCCCCAGGAGATGAAAAGGATGTGAGCGAACATAGCACACGAGTACAAAACTTCACAAACGGCTAACAAAGACTTAGAAATTATTCTTTGTTATTATTATTTCAGTCGGTTAAGGAAATTAAATATATATGGAAGTCTGAATAGAAGTGAGAAAGGTTTATGTATACTGTAAGAAAGACCTAAGAGTCCGTCTGCTGATCTGAAAAAGAGCCAAAGCTGTCAAAGAGCTGAGGGACCATCTTCAAAGTGCAATGCTGAAACAAATAATGCAAACAATAAAATGTAACTTCCAGGGTTTGACATTAATGATGTCCCGTCGTCCCGGGGACGTTAAAAAAAAATGCACGGGACGATGGCTTTTAAAAAAATGTTTTCTTTTATTCTTTTTACATTTCATATGGGCTTCACGGTGGAAGAGGGGTTAGTGCGTCTGCCTCACAATACGAAGGTCCTGAGTAGTCAGGGTTTAATCCTGGGCTCGGGATCTTTCTGTGTGGAGTTTGCATGTTCTCCCGTTGACAGCGTGGGTTCCCTCTGGTACTTTGGCTTCCTCCCACCTCCAACGACATGCACCTGGGGATAGGTTGATTGGCAACACTAAATGGTCCCTAGTGTGTGAATGTGAATGTGGTCTGTCTATCTGTGTTGGCCCTGTGATGAGGTGGCAACTTGTCCAGGGTGTAAACCGCCTTCCGCCCGATTGTAGCTGAGATAGGCACCAGCGCCCCCCGCGACGCCAAAGGGAATAAGCGGTAGTAAATGGATGCATGGGCTATAAGTGACCAGACGTCCAAGATCAAAACTGGGAATAATAATCCCAGAGAAGGGGGAAAAACGGGCAGCTATTTTTAAATTGAAGAAACAAGCATATAAGAATATTCTATTACTGTTAAGCAAACTTTGAACACGCCAAAACATGTGTCCTTTATCATAGTTACACGTATGAAAATCAGTAGTATTCAGTGAGGTAAAATGCACTGACAGTTCACTGCTTCTGCCAAAAGAATTGCACTGAGTGGAGTGGATCACCACTCCAAGATGGCGGCCGCGCGTGTCGTCTGTCAGCGCCAGTAGGCAGTAGCGCTCCTTACGCTATGAAGTGAGGGAGAACTGAGTGAATAATGACAGGTTATATGATTATTTATTGTAAACTGTTATTCGGGCCGCTTTAAAATTAATATTTCGGCATGTATTTGTAAAAAAAAAGAAAATAAAAAAAAATGAAATGAAATATAACGCCAAATTATTTAGGGGGGGTTTAAGAATATTTTAGGGGGGCTTGAGCCCCCCTAAAATAGGCCTAGTGACGCCCCTGATTGTATGTAATACATCAATCCATGTTCTACCGCTTGTCCCGTTATACCGAATTGAAGTCATATTTGTTCCATTTGAAAGTTAAAATGCAATGACGAGAAAAACGATTTAAGCTCAGAATAGGTTTTTATAATAGTCTGAAAAAACCGTTAGGCTAGAAATCACACATTTTAAGAAGTTTCCTTGCTATGCGTGTTTAAATGAGATAAATAATGTAGGGGTTTTCAAAAGAGATGTGCAGTTTGGTCAAAAGTTTACATCCACTTGTAAAGAACATAATGTCATGGCTGTCTTGAGTGTCCAATAATTTCTACATCCTTTTATTTTTTGTGATGGAGTGATTGGAGCACATGCTTGTTGGTCACAAAAAACATTCATGAAGTTTGGTTCTTTTATGGATTTATTATGGGTCTAGTGAAAATGTAAGCAAATCTGCTGGGTCAAAAGTATACATATAGCAATGTTTATAGTTGGTTACATGTCCCTTGGCAAGTTTCACTGCAATAAGGCGCTTTTGGTAGCCATCCACAAGCTTCTAGTTGAATTTTTGACCACTCCACTTGACAAAATTGGTGCAGTTCAACAAAACTAATTAGTTTTGTGACATGGACTTGTTTCTTCAGCATTGTCCACACCTTTAAGTCAGAACATTGGGAAGGCCATTCTAACACCTTAATTGTAGCCTGATTTAGCCACTCCTTTACCACTTTTAACGTGAGTTCGGGGTCATTGTCCTGTTGGAACACCCGACTGCGCCCAAGACCCAACCTCCAGGCTGATGATATTAGGTTGTCCTGAAGAATTTGGAGGTAATCCTCCTTTTTCATTGTCCCATTTACTCTATGTAAAGCACCAATTCCATTGGCAGCAAAACAGGCCGAAAGCATAATACTAACACCACCGTGCATGACAGTAGAAATGGTGTTCCTGGGGTTAAAGGCCTCCCTTTTACTCCTCCAAACATATTGCTGGATATTGTGGCCAAACAGCTCAATTTTTGTTTCATCTCACATCACATAGACAAAGATAACAGCTTCTGGAGGAAAGTTATGTGGTCAGACAAAACAAAAATTGATAAATACCCAGCAATATGTTGCTGGGTATTGGTAAATGTGACCCAGCAGATTTGGTCACATTTTCAGTACACCCAAAGTAAATTCATAAAAGAACCAAACTTCATGAATGTTTTTTGTGACCAACAAGTATGTGCTCCGATCCCTCTATCACAAATGAATAAAAGTTGTAGAAATGATTGGAAACTCAAGACAGCCATCACATTATGTTCTTTACAAGTGTTTGTAAACTTTTGACCACAACTGTATATAATTTAATACGGTTGATCCCCTACTCCCTATAAAACAAAATTTCTGGTGCATATTTTGTAGAGGTTTGTACTCACCCAAAACTTGTTTTACTCTTACCATGTGTAAAAAAAAAAAAATCAATGATATTTGCCTTTAAACATGGTTTAAATAAAATAGCTTCCTCTATTTTTTTCATTATTCATGCTGTTTCATAGAGGAGGTGCCCCTTAAGATCCCTGGTCTAATGTTGTGGCATAATATACAAAAGATTGGTAGGTTGTGAGTTCAAACCCCGGCCGAGTCATTCCAAAGACTATAAAATTGGGACCTATTGCTTCCTTGCTTGGTTTGGCACTCAGCATCAAGGGTTGGAATTGGGGTTTAAATCACCAAAAATGATTCCCGGGCACGGCCACCGCTGCTGCTGGTGGGTCAAATGCATACAATAATTTTGCCACACTTAGTGTGTGTGTGTGATAATCATTGGTACTTTGACTTTAACTTAAAACCCAAAACCAGTGAAGTTGGCATGTTGTGTAAATCGTAAATAAAAACAGAATACAATTATTTGCAAATCCTTTTCAACCTATATTCAATTGAATTGACTGCTAAGACAAGATTCTTAACGTTCGAACTG